>NC_134044.1:328961-657922 GCF_965140245.1 Athene noctua | reverse complement strand
ACTCCTGCGTGAGAAGCTGGAGATGACCCAGCGCCTGGGCCTGGAGACCCTGTCCCCCTGCTCCAGTGAGGACTCCGAGTCCCGAAGCACCTCCTGTGTCTCCTCCCCGCTCTCTGTCGATGGGGCCCCTGAGGGCCACACCTCTCCCCCCGAAACCCCCAGCGAGAGGCAGAAGGAGCTGGCTGTGAAGGTACCATCCTGCAGTATCCCCAGATCATGGGGATGAAGCTGGGGAGGGGCTCCCACGGGGTGGCAGGGGGTTGTGGCAGGACAAAACCCAAGGGGAGCAGAAGGAGGATGGTGGGGGAAGGTGCCTCCCACCCCACCATCCTCCTCCTCTCTCCGCAGTGCTTGCGCCTGCTCACGCACACCTTCAACAGGGAGTACAGCCACAGCCATGTCTGCATTAGTGCCAGTGAGAGCAAGGTACTGCTGCTGCCCTGGGCTCTGCCGGGCTGGCAGGGGCTGGGAGGGATGCATGGCTGGGGGGGCTGGCTGGGCAGGGGCCAGATGCGTGCCGCGGTGCAAGTGGCCCCTGCTCCTTCCACTCGCCTTGGTGTTCCGGGAGCTGGTGGTTCTCGGGACCGTGCCGGGAGAGGACCCTGCTGGCCAGGGGCCTGGCCTCTCCCTGTCTGAGCAGGCGCCTGTGCCTGGCTTTGGGTAGAAACTTGAGTCCACTCCTCCACAGCTGTCTGAAATGTCTGTGACCCTGATGAGAGACCCCTCCATGTCAGCTCTTGGGGTCACGACTCTCACCCCCTCCTCAACCTGCCCGTCGCTGGTGGAAGGACGCTACAATGCCATGGAGGTCAGGTAAGAAGGTGGCCGGGAGGTTCAGGTGACACCCTAGCATCCCCCAAGCAGAGCAGCTGTACCACTGGGACATAGTCCTGGTTGATGGGTGTTCCCCAGCTGTCAGCTCTTCCTACATGCCAGTTTCTCCTCCCTCCCCAGACCTCCCCAGGTCTCCTCCAGGGCAGAAAGCCCTGAACTGGAGCCTGTGGTAGGAGAACAGAAGAAGTCCCCGGCCTGCCGGCCTGAGGAGGAGAAGGAGCCCCAGCGTTTGCTGGTGCCTGACATCCAGGAGATCCGTGTGAGGTAGGAATGGCTGGGACAGGCATCAAGGGGAGGGCCTTGGGGCTGGAGGGACCATGCCCTACCATTGCCACCTCCTCGTGGTCTGTGTCCCGCCCTGACCTCGTTCCCTTCTGCAGCCCCATCGTCTCCAAAAAGGGCTACTTGCACTTCCTGGAGCCCCACACCAATGGGTGGGTGAAACGCTTTGTGGTGGTCCGGCGCCCGTATGTCTACATCTACAACTCTGACAAGGACGCGGTCGAGAGGGCCATACTCAACCTCTCCAAGGCCCAGGTGGAGTACAGCGAGGACCAGCAGGCCATGCTCAAGGTAAGGGCACCAGGAGCCAGTCCCATTCTGTGCACTGCCTTGGGTGAGGGACTCAGCCCTGTCTCTTCCCTGGCAGACCCCAAACACGTTTGCGGTGTGCACGGAGCACCGGGGCATCCTGCTCCAGGCAAGCAGTGACAAGGACATGCACGACTGGCTCTACGCCTTCAACCCACTCCTGGCTGGGTCCATAAGGTACTGGGGACAGCTGGGGGAAGGGGGGGGTGCAGGGAAGCTGTGGGCGGGGGGTCTGTGGGCAGCTGAGCACACTCCCTGCGCTGTTCCCAGTGCCCTCCCTGCTGCAGCCCCCCAGCCAGGCATGGGCAGCACCCCCACACAGAGCTGTGCCTGGACGTGCTCTCTGCCGGCAAAACTTGGACCACAGTAATCTTGATTTCAGCTCCTTCCCACTTAAATGCTTCAATCTAGGGTCAGATCCTGGCTGGTACAGAGGTGGTGGTGTGCTGAGTTCAAAACAAAATCCATGTCTGCCAGCAGGGACACTGACCGTTCGCTGTTCTTGAGAGAATCTGACAAAGCCCTTGAGGCCATCTCAAGTGGCAGGACTAGGAGAATAGGAGTAAATGCACAGAAATTTGTGTGCTCTGGCTCATTAATCCCGTGTCCCTCTAGCTCTGGCTGTATTCAAGCAGCAGCCTGGAGCCAGGACACTGAACCTGGGGGACCACACCTCTCCTTGTCCACATCTCTGACACCTTTTTACCCTTGTTCTCCAAATCAGATCCAAGCTGTCCAGAAGGAGAACAGCCCAGATGAGAATCTAACCTGTAAAACACCCTCCGCCTCATTCATCTGCCAACAGGATCAAGATAGCTGATTCTGTCTCAAGATTCCCATGTTAACGTCTGATCTCACACCATCTGCTGCCCCAGCTGTTTGCTCCATGGAGGGATCTGTCTCGATTCACACCTTCACGGGGGAAACTCACTTCCGTTCGTAGCTGCAAAAGCCTGGACCTGCCTGGGCAGGATTTCTTGTGTGTGTGCCATCTTCTGCCTGCCCCCCAATGGGTGACCTTCATGTCACACCATTTTTAATGCTCCAGAAAGGTCCCTGTTGGAGGGGAGGGAGCAAGGAAGGCAGTTTTGGCTAAAAGCTGGTCTTTGATCTACAGAGGTGGGAGTGCGGTAAAGCTTGGAGGTGGGATAGCAGGAGGAATTGCCTCCACGTGAAGGGAAAGTGGTAGTTTAGGTATGGGGATTTCCTAGTTTATTGATGTTTCTGCAAAAGACGGCAGGGTAAGATCAGGTGTTGGTAGTTTAAGATGATATTTATAAAGTATTTATTTCTATTTATTTCACAAAAATCCCATAAATTGGGTCCTGGCCCTCAGACAATGCCTCCCCCAGGCAGGGGAGAGCCTTGGTGGTGGGCTGGGGTCCCAGAGCTGCATTCCCCGGGACATCCTTGGCATGTACCCAGCAGCAGCGGAGCTCTCACCCTTGCTCCCCACCCTTCCCCACCCTCTGCTTTGCTCCCCCTGCAGCTTAAACTACTTCTCCCCTGCGTGGTGGCTGGACAGCCCACCATGTCTTCCCAAAGGAGGCAATTCCTTCCTGCTTCATCTACCTCTGGGAGAGGGGAGCCCACCGTCTTGGCTGGCTGGGGCACCTGCATCCACACGGATGGGTCACCTCTCTTCAGAGCTTGGCCCTGCTGGAGGGAAAAGGAGGGCTCTGGGGATGGCTCTGCCTGTCACCTCGTGCGGGGCTGTCCCTTCCACCCAAAAGCACATGGGCCAGCTCTACTATCCTGTCCTGGGAGCTCTGAGGAATTGTACAGAGGGAGTCCCCCCATCTTAGGGCAGAACGTCAAGGGTCGCATCCCTGCGGGAAGTGTGGAGTTTCAGGTGGCTGCTTCCAAAGCCAGATGGGAGAGTTCCCCAGCAGCCAGGGCTAGGAATGACCACCCCAATCAGCAAGATCCTCATTGCTCTTTCCCAAAAGGGCTATCACATCCCTTCTCATCCCGACAGGATGACAGACTTGAAGCAGGTTGGGGTGGCAAGGGAGAGGCTGGCGTGGGGATGTCAGAGTGGAGATGGGGCTTTTCTTTACTGTTGTAGCTGGTGTTTTCTCACTTCTCATCCCTTGCTGCAGAAGCAGGCACCCACCTCCTTCTCACCCTGCCTCCATTGGCACGTTAATCCAGGGAGCTTCCCATGGCAGAGGTGTTTTCACCAAAAAGACCTTCTCCAGCCATCACTGCTTCCCACCTCCCCCAGCAGCAGCTTTTCCTCTCCTTCCGTCTCTCACCAATGGGGGGATGCTTTTTTTCAGGGCTTCCCGAGTGGCTGGCGGCAACTGGCACAGCTCCAGGCAGGAAGGCGAGCATCTTCCTCCGTGCATCTCCCGGGCACTCCCCCAGCTTCGCTGTCACGCCTTCATGGCTGACCTTCCCTCGCACAGCACGGCTGCGCCTTGGCTCTGCCGCACCTCCCCGCGCTGTCTGTGGTGTGTGTGTATGGGTGTGTGTGTGTGTGTCGGATGTGGTGCCGTCTTCTCGTTACGCTCATGTCGTGGGGGCACAGACAGGTAGGGACATGGCAGGCGGGCAGAGGCTTACAGGGTTCCCCTTGCTGTATGTCAGGTGCTGTTAAGCTTGGATTGCAGGTCACGGAAGGGTTTGTGGGATCCTTCCTGAGACTCTGACAGTTCTGCCCCACCGTGCTACAGCTCCTTGGGCATCTCACCCCGTTGATTCAGCCCAAAGCTGTGGCAGGGTTCTTCCTCCCAGCTCTGCTCCCTGGGCAGGTGGCAGCTTGTCCGTCCAGGGCAAGCTTCCTCATCAAACTGGGTTCTTTTCCCCCTGTGATCCATTTTAGAGACCTGGAGGCCAACTCGTGCCATTTATGAAGGCAGAGGTGAGGTGTCTGCCCTGGGGCACAGATGGCCAGAGCTGTGGCTGGAGTGAGGCAGGGGCCTGGGCTGTGACATCCCAGCTCCTGTGCCCTGGCCAAGGACTAGTTAGTACCATCCCAAATTTCAGTGTAAGGGGCTAGGGTTGGAAACACTGGGTGCCTCAGGGGAGAGGGGGGGCTCTTCCAGGGCAGCTTCTGTCAGAGATAGGACCCGTGTCTGCCAGGGACCAGACATGGGTTCACCAGCCATGGCTGGGCAGTGATGCTTGTGCTGCAGGTGAGGGGTGGCCATGGGACGGGCATCCTCCAGCTGGAGCCGAAGCGTGCCTGAGGCCAGCAAACCTGCAGAGCAGATGGCTCAGCTGGGGGCCGCCGCACTCAGAGCTGCTCACTGGACGCCTGCAGCATCCCTGTGGGATGTCCCTATCTCGTGGGCTACCCTTGCTGTCTTACTGGCTCCACTCTTGCCAGCACCCTGTGCTCCCTCCCCGGTCAGGCTCCTGTCCCCTCCACCACCACAGCCTACCCCGGGATGAGGAAAGCAAACCCGATACTTATGCACGACTGTGAGCTCCATCAGAAGGGAAATTTCACAGGGGAACAGTAGTGTGGAGGGCCAGTGAGCACCAGCAGGCAGGCCAGGGGCCTGCAGAGGAGGGAGGCCGCCCTTCATGCCCTCTGGTTCCTGCCTGCGATGGCAGCACTCCCAGGCCCTCCCTGCCCGGTGCCTGGGAGTGGGTGCCTCGGGTCCCGGACGTCCGCGCGCACGTGAGGCTTGTTTGGTTCTGAAATAAATGTGGTATTTAACGCAAATGCTCCCATGCCACTGAGCTCTCCTTCCTGGGGTGGGTGGGCAGGACAGGTGCCCCTAGGCCAGCAGCACAGTGGCCTTGGGGCTGTGGACGAGGCGTGAAATTAATGGTCAGAAATCCAATATAACTGCTAAGCACGAATTCTTTATCAGCAGCGCTGGGGTTGCCCTGGGGATTCTCCATCATAACGATCCCCTGAACTAGGAAGGGACATCAGTTTACACACACACAAATCATACATACTCATTAGATATCCTAAGACACCCCTTTCCAGGAAAATGAGTTCCCGGGATTCGTTTACACAGTCCCAGCCCAGCACGCCCAGTGACAATAGAGTGAGGGGCTTCGGTGGCTGAGGGCAGAAGTATGGGGTCTTCTTCATGGTGTCGGCTCTTTCCGGAGCTCGAGCTGTGAGTAAGGTCCAGGTGTCTTCTTCCTAAATGGGCGAGATCACCCTCCCTAGATGGTATCTCTGGGCCCTTCTGTTCAAGTTCTCCTTAGCTCAGTTTGCCCAAGCGCCCACCGAAGGCTGCTGCCGGTGAGTTACAGGGGGAGCGTTTTACTTTTGTTCAGACAGACAAAGAGGCCGAGGGAAAACAGCTGAGGAGTCGCTGGGGAACAAACACATGCAAAACTTTCCTGCATGGCAGTTCCACCACAACCTCGCTGCGCTGAGCCCTCTCAGGAGGCCGTGCCGCCGCAGGGGACCCTGGGAAGGCCCTGCCGGGGCCCGCCCCCCCACCGCGCCCCCGACAGCGATTGGTGAGCACAGGCGGGCGGTGCTGGGTTCCCGCCCCCCCCCCCCCCGCCGCGGGATTGGTCGGCCCGGTGGCGCAAGGCGCGAGGAAACGCACTGATTGGCAGGGCGGCCCCGCCTTCGGAAGGCGCGGCGCTGCCGCCGGTCGGGGTTGCTTGACGGAGCGCCCCGCCTTCCGCCGGGGCGATTGACAGGCACCTCGCAGCCGCCTTCCGCTTCCGCTCCCGCCCCGCCACTGCTGGGCCACACAGCTACTTCCGGCCCGTCTGCGGCCGCTGATTGGCCTTCCGGGGAGATTGGCAGCCCCGGGGGGCGGGGCGGCGCCTGGGCAGGAGGAAGCGAGCCTCGGCGGCGGGGCTGCCGGCGCGGCGGCGGGATGGATCTGTTCGGGGACCTCCCGGAGCCCGGCTCCTCGGCGGGTGAGGGGGCCGTCACCCCTCGGGCGTCTGCGTAGCCGCTGGCCTTCTGCGCTCTGCCCCGGCGCGGCTCCGGGGCGGGCCTTCACCCAAGCACGGCCTAACAGGCCGCGAGGCCCCGCCGGGCCTGCTTCAGCGCGGCCGTGGGCAGCGAGCCTCTCCGGGGGCAGCCTCCGGCCCCGCGCCCTGCAGGCCCGCCGCTGCAGGCAGCGCACCGGGGCGGCGGTTGCAGCTGAGGGCTCCAGCGCCTGAGGGGCGGGGGTAAAGGGAGGGCGGTGTGTGAGGCGATGTCTTAAAAATCGCTGGAGAAATTACAGCGTTTGGGGGTTTTCTTATGGTTTCCTTTTTCCCTGGGACTCGTTCGGATGCAGAGTATTCCCCATGCGGTTTAGGCTATGCTGAAGCCTCTCCCCTCTGTGCTGCTGCAGGTCGTGGGTCTGAGGAGAGCTGTAATGGTGTTACCTGAAATAATTTGATGCTTTCTGGGCCCCTCCCATCCTGTAACATCTTGATCTGGATGCTGAAGGATGTTAATGCAAGATGAGCGGATTGCTAACAAAAAAAAAAAATAATTAAAAAGCTGTTTTCAAGATAATTCACATTATCCCCAGGCAGGAGCTGCCTAAATTAAAGATGGAAAAAAGGTAGCCAAGGCTCTCCTCAGTTACCTGACCTGTGTTCACCTGTGGGGCAGTCTTTCCAGAAACCAACCCCTGAGTGCTTGTAACAGGTCCTGACTCTGCCCTGGTGTCTTACAGGGAAGGAAGCCCAGAAAGGGCCTCTGCTCTTTGACGATCTTCCACCAGCCAGCAGTGCTGACTCAGGTATGGGTGTTCCATTCCTGCCATTAGTTTCGCTTCCTGTGTTTTCTGCATCAGCATCTCTTGAGATGAAACTTGTATAAACCCTTTCCTTTGTTAGGTAGGATAAAGACAGTTGTGTTATCAGCACTGATGTGCAGAGCAACTGCTTTGTGGTTTTTTTTTTTTGATAACCAGAAAGTTATAGGTGTTCCACACATATAATACATTCCATGTAAATATTCTCTGAAACATGTGTAAGGCCTGAGTTTGCCCCCACCATCCAGTAACAGAAGTTGAAATTTGGCTTGCTTTGTTAAACTGGCATTTTAGAATTTTTGCACCTCGGGAAGGGTCATACACAGAGCATTATTCCCTCCAAGGGACGAAGGTATTTAGTTCTTATTGCATTTTTCTTGTGCTCCAGCAAAAGGAGGCTCTTTACTCTTTGACGATCTTCCACCAGCCAGCAGCAGTGACACAGGTAAGGAGCCGTGTCAGCTCACCAAGCCTCTGCTGACCTGCCCTTCTCAGGAAAACCTGTTGATGTAGCCTGTTGTGTTGGACCCACAGCAATTTAACCTGGCGCCTGGGTTGGCTGACACTGGTTGTGGTGACCTGTTTGTACCCCAGTTATTTAAATAGAGGTTCTGACTTTAGGTCTGTTCCCAGAAGTGTATCCCTCAGATGTCTTTTGGGGACCCCTGTCACCTGTGCCTGACAGCTCTCTGTGTTGGGAGTGAAAGTGCACGTGTGATCACAACACGTGAGGGCAGTGGTGGCCCGGTGCTGCCACTGCCCTGGCTTCTGTTGCTTTTCTGCTGTGGGCACAGGCTGCCGCCTTGTTCCTAGCTGTAAATGTCTTCAAAACCAGACTGTTGGTCTGGCAAGGCTTTCTGTGTGCAGCTTTCTGTGTGCTAGCTCCTGGGAGGAGGTGAGGTAATTCACTATACCATACAAGAATAAATCTCCAGAAGGAAAAAGCTAGGGTTCTGATGTCGTGGGAATCATATTTTGCTTGCCTGTCCTCTGAAATCCCTAACAAATTCAGAGTAATAAAACACACTTCTCTGCATTTATAGACACAAATAATAGTAATTAAAAAAATTAGAAGTGTTCCAACCTGAAATGTTAACTTCTTGAACAGTTAACTGCAAAAGAGGCCGATAGCTAAGAAACAAACTCTGGGTTGGTGTGGAGAGTCAGCAAACTGGTAGCCAAACACTACCTGTGTTTGGCACCTGGAGTGCCTGGGGTAGGGTCACACAATGTAAAGTGACCAAGTTGGCACTCCCTGAATTACACAGCGATGTGTGCCATGGGTTGTAAATGCTGAGTGAACCGGTGTTGTGCATGTTTGTGGTCAGTTAGTATGTCTTGTTCAGTAATAACTCTGGTCACTTAATACTGTATGAGTGTGAGAGCCTGTGCTCCTGGAGGATACTTTGGTTTAAAAGGACTTGCTGCTGAATTTATGCGAGTAAAACAGAACTGAAAGGCTTCAGTCATCTGCATTTTTGTTTTCTTTCAGCCTCCAGTGCTACTGAGCAGGTCTCAGCAGGGAGCCACGGGAAAGGGGAGAAGAGAAAGTCCTTGGAGGAGGAAGAGAAGAATGGCAGGGAAGAACTTGTGGAAAAGAAAGTTTGTAAAGGTTTTCAGACAACTTGAAAACAAATGTACTCAATTTGTACTTTTAACATTGGGCTGAGTAAGTCCAGACCAAAGCTGAGCTTTGGTTCTTCAGTCCACTTGCATTTTCAGCCTTTCGTAAGGAACAAACTGCTGTGGTGGCCTGTGGAAGCCCCTCAAGCTTCCTGGCACTCTTTGCTTTCTTAACCTGGGCCTACTCAGCAGCCCCACTGAGGTGGCAGAAGCTGAGCAGCAAGCACCTTGGCATTTGCAGGCTAAGTTCCTGTGCTGCCAAGAGGATTGGCTGAGAAATCTCTCGAAAGCTAGAGCTGCACCAGTTTCTTGTGTCACATCCACAGATTTCTCCACTGGGTGGCAGCTAAGAAAGCCAGAGAGAAAGGGACTTGCTGTTACATACAGGACTTTAGCGCAGGTGCCTGTGTGTTATGGTGCAGCTTTGGGAATAAGATGTGTTCAGGGTTACAAAGGCACGGATGTGTTCTGGAAACAGCAGACCCTGATGTCCTGTCCTTAGCACCCTCTTTAAGACTGTTTTGTTTAATTTGCCGGTTCAATGCCACGTTCTTCCCCTGCCCCTCTGGCCCTGTTTGGTAGAAGCCCTATCTGCTGCCCAGCCGTCCTGCTTGGCTACAGCTGCCTGCCAGAGTGGGGGCAAATAGCTTTTACAGCTGCTGACCTTGGGGGCCCTGAAAACCCCGTATTACAAAATAAATCTATCCTGTTCAGCAGAAGCTGCCAGGTGTTTCCTTGCTAGATGAGGGCTATCTTTTGCTGCAGTGCCAGGATAGGGTTCAGAAAACTGAAAAGTGGTTGCTGATTTACTGGTTTTCAGCCTGAGCTGAGGAGATGGAGGAGTTTGATTTGTGTGCATGTGTCTGCTTTGTTCCCCTTTAGGGGCAGTGGGCATTCTTGGGTTGAAGGGTTATGTGGCGGAGAGGAAAGGTGAAAGAGAAGACATGCAGGATGCACATGTCATCTTAAACGATATCACTGAGGAATGCCAGCCTCTGCCTTCCCAAATGTAAGTGATCCCCAACTGCCAGAATAAAGCTGTGAATGGCAGCCATCACAGGGGTGCCAGGAAGGAGCTCCAGATTGCTTCAGCTAAGCCCATGATATGATCCTTTTTGCTTCGAGCAGCTGATGCTCTTGACTACGCCTGCATCGTGGTGTGTGGTTTGGACTTGTTATTGGGAGACTTGGGTTGAATCATTGGCTGACTCCCTGGGCAAATCACAGGACTGATACACGTCCCTTTGAGTGATACTCGGGGGATTCGGTCATTGACTTCACAAGGGTTGTGAGGGCCCAATAACTCTGGGTATTGAGACTCTGTTACCCAAATGTAAGCATGGAGGTTTAGAGACCCTCAGTTTAATTATAAGTAATCAGGCTTTGCCTTGGGGTTTTTACAGTATGTAAAACTCTAACTGCAACAATGGAGAATGCTCAAAGAGAAAATAGATGTCAGTACTCTCTCATTTGAAAAGTTTAAATGTCTTAGCAAATTAACACATATAAGTGTGTGTAGGGGGAGTACGTGTATTTAAAGGAATGCTCTTGAGCATCACCCTGATACTGGATTTAGCTTCTGAGCTAATACTGTCCCGAGAGCTTTGTGTGCTGAGGAATCTGAGGGTTTTTGTCTGTGGCATTGTTTCAAGAAGTTTAGGCATGGAAAGAACTGTTGGATTGGTTAGACTGATGTCGTCATAGTGCTGGGGAGTTGCAGTGCCCTTGAGGTGAAAAGTTCAGCTGTTTTTATGGCAAGTTGTGGTCTATAAACTCTTCTGCCCTTCATTTTCTTGAGGGATGGAAAATGACAAGAAAATTCTCAGCTCACTGCTGCACACATAAACCACGTAAATGCTTGTATGTGTGAGCTTAGAGACTTTGTGGCTTGGCGTGCAGTATTTACTCAGTCCGGCTGACACAGGGCAGGGTGTTATGGGGATGAATGTACTCAACCCACCCTCTGGCTAACGGCCTTTCTTAGCCCCCTTCTGCTACTCTTTGTTCCCTCACAGCACACGTGTCTCGTACTTCGCTGTTTTTGATGGCCACGGGGGAGTCCGAGCCTCAAAATTTGCAGCACAGAATCTGCACCAAAACCTGATTAAGAAATTTCCTAAAGGTGAGAGTAGTGGAATAAAGGCTGTAGGACAACCATTACCTTTTCTGCCTTGACATTATGGCAGCGGGTAGGGAAACTGATTTGTTTGGGCATAGTTCTACCGTTCCCATCCCTTATTCCCAGTGGGCTTTTGAGACTGCACTGTCTCACAGGGAAGAGGGCTGGTTGCCTTTTTGGCAAAAGGGTACAAATAGACAGTTGTGAACTGCTAAACAAGTGTGACTTGCGAGTTTTGGCAGTGCCGCTTCAAGCATGAAAATATGGCTGTAGGGGAGAGGGGTATGTCATGTACATGCTGCCAGACAGATTTTTGGTAGTGTGAGCCCAGGATGTGCCCTGGCAGCTCTGCAGCGGGTCTGAGAGGTACACTGTTTGACTGAATGTTGGATGAGTGAAGGGGAGGGATTGGGATAGGTCAGACACATTTTTAACTGGAACTTAGTTGCTCTTTTCCCTGTCTGACAGGTGAGGTGGTCAGCGTGGAGAAAACAGTGAAGAGATGCCTTTTGGACACCTTCAAACACACAGATGAAGAGTTTTTAAAGCAAGCATCCAGCCAGTAAGTGTAAACGTTCCCCATGTGTTTGTATTTCTTAGCTTGCGTCTCACAGGCCTTAGTTCTGAGCAGGGCAGAAGAAACCTTGAGTTGTGCCTGTGCTTTGCCAAAACCCCACACACCTTAGGTGTGCCAGGCTGTAACTGCCAGCTGAGCGCCTGCTGGAGCACAGCATGTGCTGGTCTTACTCGGCGGTAAGCGGTCTCTAGGACCTCTTAGACTAAAATACATGTTTGTGGTAAAGGAAGGAACCAAACCCTGATCGAGAATGCACCTCTGTCCGTACCAGGACATCTTGTTTGCTTTTTTTTTAAAGACTGACCATGTTGGTGAAGTGACTTACCCACACGGCCTGGGATGGGGTCTGCGTTGACAGCAGCAGAGTGTGGCAGGATGTGTCTGTAGCGCAGCACTCTGCAGGCTGCTGTGCACAGCTTGCTTTACAGCTGCCTTCCTCCTGGTGACTATGTGCTTGCCAGGCGGGGGCACATCTCAGAGGTCGTTTTTAATGCCCGGTGTTGAAAGACTTAACTCTCCCAATGGAAGTTTAAATCTTGCTTTCTTCACCTCTTTTGAAAACAGATGTTGATGAAGAATGTCCCTCATCTTAAGCTGGTTTCTAACATTCTTTTAAAACAAAGCTGAAAAGCACAGCAGCTGCTTTCTGTGGGATAAATGCTAGCCTGCCTCCCAGCTGGGCTTTGAGTGTAAGCACCCATACCTTCTCTCAGTCTCTGCTGAACCGACACACCAATTGTATGGACTAGGGAAGATGTAGATTGCCTTTAAAATACAGTTATTTTGTTACCAGTCCTTTACACATTTGTTTGGGGTGGTTTTTGATTTCATTGTGACACCTCTAACACAGATGGAGAGACCTGAGGCATCTGATTCTGAGATTCCCTGCAAACTTTCAATTTTAAGTAAACTGCAGACTGGATCAGTCTCTTAAGCCTAATCAGATCAACAAGTTTGACCAGGCAAAAAGAAGCAGCTCCCTTCAGTCTGTCACAGCAGTATCATTCCCAAGCCAGTCTCCGTGTGGTCAGAAACATGACTTGCTACAAAGGATTGCTAGCGATAGATGTATTGATGACAAAATGAATGATCTTCATTCAGCTGCACCTTCAAAGTTAGAAAAAGCTGGGTGAAATATGTCTAAAAATTAGTCTCAGAGCTACTTTCAATAGAGTGGCATTGTAGCTGGGCTTCGTTGTGGGGAGGATTAGTCTGGCAGCTGTAATCTAAGAAAGGCTTCTCGTTTTACCTAGAGCTCTCAAGATACAAGCTTAACTACAGCAAGTGAAATATCAGGAGAGTGACTGAACAAGTGGTGTTGCTGCTGAGGTGGGGTGGTGGGGACTGAGGTGAGTGGGTAGGGGTACCATGAAAAAAGGAAGGAAAATGAAAGCAAGAGGAAGGCAGCTGCTACAGTCCTGGCTACACCTTTCTTTGGCTGCAAAGAGCGAGCTTCCTGAGGAGCAGTTTGGGGTGCTTGTTTGCTCATGATGCTGTAGCTTCTGCACAGTCATCGGGGCTGAGCCTGTTCCAGACACAGCTGAGCTTTCCTGGAAGCTGAGTGTGAGGAAGGGTTCGTGTGGGGAGCGTGACTGGCAGTATTTGTACCAGTCGGGCATGGGCTGTGCATTTAGAAGGCAGTGCAGCTCCTCTGTCCTCCTCCAGCTTGCTATTTACTACCAACAGTTTCCCTGGCTGCTTGCAGGCAGCTGCTGGGGGTTTGTGCCAGTTGACTGCTGTGTGTTGGCACGTGACACTTCCTTGAGTCTCTGGGAGCACTCTGACTAATTTCTTAAACATTGTTTTCCCCCCTTAGTAATCTCAGCTTTGTTCCCTTAGTAAGCCAGCGTGGAAGGATGGCTCCACAGCTACTTGTGTCCTAGCTGTTGACAATATTCTCTACATAGCCAACCTCGGGGACAGCCGGGTAAGCAGAATGGAGAAGCCCTCTGCTGGTGTCTCAATTCCTCCAAGAGCTTTATTCGCCCTGAAGGGCAGGGTGTTTGTGTGGGATGTCCCAGTTGTCATGAGCTCCCTGTTGTTCCTACAAAGCATCTTGGTTTGGGTGGGTGCAGGGTACTTCTGTGTTGTCTTCCATGGTGTAAAACAGCTCTGTGTGTTAGTTCTCTCTTGGTGGTGCTAAATATCTCACAGTATCTCAAGCAGAATAGAATATTTCAGTTGGAAGGGACCTATCAACAATCATCTAGTCCAACTGCTTGACCACTTCAGGGCTGACCAAAAGTTAAAGTGTATTACTAAGGGCAGAGTTCAAATGTCTCTTAAACACTGACAGGCCTGGGGCATAGACCACCTCTCTAGGAAGCCTGTTGCAGTGTTTGACCACCCTCTCAGTAAAGAAATGCTTCCTAATGTCCAGTCTGAACCTCCCCTGGTGCAGCTTTGAGCCATTCCTACACACCCTGTCCCTGGATGCCAGGGGGAAGAGCTCAGCACCTCGCTCTCCACGTCCCTCCTCAGGAAGCTGCAGAGCCATGAGCTCACCCCTCAGCCTGCTTTTCCCCAGACTAGACAAACCCAGAGTCCTCGGCCGCTCCGCAGAGGACAGGCCTTCCAGCCCTTCGCCAGCTCGGTCGCCCTCCTCTGGGTGCACCCGAGGACCTTCACATCCTTCTGAAACGGTGGGGCCCAGCGCTGGCCCAGCGCTCCAGGAGAGGCCGCGCGGGCGCTGACCCCAGCGGGACAATCCCCTCTCCCGCCGGTGGCCGCGCTGTGCCGGACCCACCCGGGAGGGGGTTTGTCCTCTCGGGCCAGGGCACGCTGCCGGCTCCTGCTGAGCTGCTGCCGACCAGCACCCCCAGACCCCTCTCTGCAGGGCTGCTCTCCAGCTCCTCGCCCCTTTTATCCTTGTGCCCAGTGTTACTCTGTCCCAGGCGCAGAATCCAGCATGTGGACGTGTTAAATTTCACGCTGTGGATTGCCCGATGCGCCGGCCTGTCTAGATCCCTCTGCAAGGCCTCTTGCTCCTCCAGAGTCAACAGCACCTCCCAGTTGGTATCATGAGCAAAACTGCTAAGGGAGCGTTCAACTCCTGCACCCAGATCACTGATAAAAACACTGCACAGCACCGGCCCCAGGACTGGGCCCCGAGGCACGCTGCTGGTGACCGGTCGCCAGCCAGATGTAGCTTCATTCACTACAACTTGCAGCACGCTCTCAAGAAGTTCTTCTTGCTGCACTTTTGTTCTTGTTTACTCATGAGGGTCTTCTGTCAGCACAGGCGATTCTGTGTCGTTATAATGAAGAGAGTGAGAAGCACACAGCCTTAAGCCTCAGTAAGGAGCACAACCCCACACAATATGAGGAACGAATGCGGATACAGAAAGCTGGGGGAAATGTCAGGTAAGTGCCTAAAGGGTGTGAGTGAGCAAATCTAAACCCTGGCCCAACTTTGGGCCTGAGCCCTGAGTTTCTGGAGTTTCCTGAGCCTACTGCTTATGCTAGTGAGAGCCTGGAGAGAATCTGTTGCCGCCCGTGGGTGACGCAGTGGTGCCTGAGGTGTCTGAAGGATTCAGTGGCTTGAGTTGGTTGATGGGGGCTGGTTTTCCAGGGGCTTACAGTGGCGACAGGGTGCTGTGCTGCAAAGACAGGAACCCATATGAAAGCCTGGACATGCTTAAACTTGACCTACAAAGCTGTACTTGATTGTTTAAGAAGTTACCACTTGCTGTACACTGTGGCATTGAATGGAATTCACTTCCTTGCTTGCAGCATCACCTCTCCCTGTCCTGTAAGAGGTGGGATGGTTTGAGAGGGCACAAGAAGCCCTCGATGTCAGTTGGTGTTGATCCCCTGGGGGTTAGCTGATGGGGTCTGCAGTAGGAGGGAGGTTTCTGGAGCCAGAGCAGGATTATCTTAATGTTCCTGTGCATGTAGGTGTGCATGGCTGCTTAGGCAGCTGTGCTAAACACAGCAGTTGTGTCTGATTTTCCTGGCTAGGTTCTCTCCCTTTGAAGGCTGTTTCTTGATATAATGGCATCCTCGCAAGAGAGGACTTGGTGCAGGTGAAGTATTGAGGTGCCTGTGGAGGCAGAATGCCCCCTGAAGTGGGGAGGGGTAGGCTCAGTTCTGTCACTGCCATGTCTGGAGGGCCTTGTTCCCCTTATCTCTGGAGAGCACATGCTGCTTCGTATGCTTAGCACTGATCTATCTTTGCACACAGGAAAGAGATGGAACAGTGTCTATTAGCTCTTTTCAGAACTGGGGAGACATCTCCCCAGCTGCCTGCGAGCCTCTCCCACTGTTTGTAGTTCAGTATTTTGGACCCAAGAGATAAGTCACAAAGTGTGTGAGCATCAGATCTCTTCTCTGTGACGTGCATCACTTCTTGCTTTTATCTCGAGTGGGGCTGGTTGGGCTATGAGACGAATGAGCTTTTGTCTTTCCAGAGTGCACAGAGGAGTCTTTTGGGGGAGAAGATGCCTGACTGTTGGAAAGGTGGAGTGTGGGAAGCTGCTTCTGTTGGGGCAGCACTCGGTTAATTACAAAAGTTTAGCAAATGGAAGTGCTTCCTAACGAGGATCGTAACTCAGATTTCACAGAGCTGGTTGCTGTGATCAGTCGTTATTAAGGACCAAGCGATCAGGAGAAACTGCCATGGTTCTCACTCCTCAGAACTGCCCCCAGTTGAGCCAGTCTGTAGGCGTTGGTGTCCTGACTGGCAGAGCACAGGAGAGGCTGCTGGTTCAGACCTGGTCTTGCCTGCTGCCACTCTGTGTTTCTATTGAAATGCAGTTTGCTTGATACCTTGCCAAAAAATAATCTGTGAATTCAAACCTCCACTTCCAGGAGTTCAGCTCAGCGTATAACTCTTGCTTAGCCCAGCAAGCCAGGGAAGTAGGACTTGGGTTAGGACAGGGAGACAGAAAATAGCCTTGATTTCTCCTCTTGTTTTCCGAAGCTTCACACAAACATGCAGAAAGGGAAGGAGACTTCAAAGGGAAGATTTGAGCTTGCTGGGGAAGTGGGTAGGGATTTGTACGAGGCAGCTGAATGCACCGTGAAGAGTGTCCCTGTCAGGCAGTGCAGTGAGGTATGCATGTGTGGGGATGGCTCTTAATGTTTTCTTCCCTCGTGCAGGGATGGAAGAGTCCTGGGAGTGCTGGAGGTTTCCCGCTCCATCGGGGATGGCCAGTACAAACGCTGTGGTGTTATCTCTGTGCCAGACATCAAACGCTGCCAACTCACGCACAATGACAGGTAAAACGTGCCTGCGCGCAAGGGGGGTGCCTGCATCCTAGCTCTGCTCAGCAGAAGTAGCATGAGCTGCGTGACCCCGTATGTCCTGCTGCTAGGGCCGAGGCACTTCAGACTGATCACCCAGAATTAGAGGATGCTTTTACAGCTGATATCTCTCTGCTCCTGTTCCTTATCGGTATGGTGAGATAATGCTGCTGCCTCACTCTGCCAAAATACTGTGAAGGCTCCTGTTGGAGAAACTGGCCTTGCAGCAGTGGTAACACATACATCAGCCTTACCCAGAGCATAAAATAAGTTTAAGTTCACACACCAGTCTTCAAGTAGTTGGTTAAGGCTTGAAATGAGTTGTTTCTAGCTGTGGTACCCACAAATATCATTGCATTCGGTTCTGATATTTGAAGATTTGTGATACTTTTCTAACATATGATTGGCAATGACAAATTGCTGTGAGCTTTCATGTCAGTATAGCCTTGCAGGCTCTTTGAGGTGAGAATGTAACCCAGTACTGCTGCTTTTTCTGGTATTAGAGTTCCATATCAAGTGATCCACTAATGTATTTCTAAAGATATTCCGAGCATCAGGCTCTGAAACGATGTCTGCTTTGGCAGGCTGGCTATGGGATGGTTTTAGTTTTCCTTGTCCAGTGACTCTGGTTAGGGCTTCTGGTTAACACAATCTCCTGTGGAGGCAGGGAGTGCACAGCAGGCTGTTCCCCACCATCCTCTGGTAGGGAGCTAGGAGGCAGCTCTCCTTGCCTTGGGCTTTGTATCCTCTCAACCTTCTGCAGCCTGTAGCAGTACCTTGTGGCAGAGTATTCTGACTGCAGGGTTAAGCTGCTCACTTTCCTTTTGAATATTTCTATTTAAGTTATTGCATACCTCAGGAACATGGAAGTGTAAAGTATTTAAAGGGATGCACATAAAGTATTGAGTTGGCTGTATTTCATGGGAAAATATGTGAATGTAAAGGACTCAAAGGAAAGAGACAGTTCCTCCAGAAGTAATGGACCTTTCCAGCAGGGCATGGTATATGGTCTTGCCTAGCAGTGCAGAGTCAGTAGGACTGCCAGGATGTCCTGATCTGGGTGTTGCATAGATTGCCTGGCTCTTTGGCCTGTACTTTGAATTGCCTCAGCTCTGTGAATGGTAGGTTCTGGAGGGATTTTCAGAGAATCACAGAATCATCTGGGTTGGAAAAGGCCTTGAAGCTCCTCCAGCCCAACCATGACCCTCCCCCTGACCGTTCCCAACTCCCCCAGATCCCTCAGCGCTGGCTCAGCCCGACTCTCCAACCCCTCCAGGGATGGGGACTCCCCCCCTGCCCTGGGCAGCCCATTCCAACACCCAACAGCCCCTTCTGCACAGAAATACTGCCTCAGAGCCAGTCTAAAGCTTCAGATGAGCTTTAAAGAACCTTCCTTTTGAATTGGAGTGTGGGTGCTCATAAAATAGCTTGGAGGGATTTTGCTGTAGCTGGCGTGCCAAAGATTCAGCCTTGTAACCCGTCTCTGCTTGATTTCCAGGTTCATTCTGATAGCGTGTGATGGCCTCTTTAAAGTCTTTACACCAGAAGAAGCTGTGAACTTTGTTGTGTCCTGCCTGGAGGTGAGGAGAAAGCAGCATGGGGGCTGGGTTTGTCAGTGCAGGGGCACAAAATGGAATGACTCTGACTTGCAGAAATGCATTTCAGCTAGGGTGTCCTCCCTCATACCTGAGGTTGTCCTTATTTGTTTTGCGTCCTCATGCTTGGGAATTCCCATGTGCTTGCACCTACGTGCTTTGCTGGGAGCAATCAGTGTCTCATCTTTCCTCATCCCAACAGGATAAGAACATCCAGATGAGAGAAGGGAAGCTAGAAGCAGATGCTAGATACGAAGCTGCCTGTAACAGACTGGCCAACAAGGCAGTACAGCGGGGGTCGGCGGACAATGTCACCGTCATGGTGGTCCGGATAGAGCACTGAGAGATGAGGTGCGGCAGCAGGATCCCCAGCTTGCGGCAGATGGAAGGGAAGGGAGGAGTCTGTGTGCGAGCATGTGTGGCTGGGGGAGGGAGGGTCCTGCTGATGCTCTTCAGTGTAAATAAAGTTGTTTTTTTTTTCTAATAGTTTTAGGTCACTTGGCTAGCAGTGTTTTCTAAGTGGCTGCCACAGTGGATCAGCCTATGTGGAAATCTCTTGTCCTGTCAATGCCCCGTGAATGTCTTGGCAAACCAAATAAATCCATTTGGCAGAGGTGCTAGCAAGAGCAGGCATCTGTGGGTATGAACTCTGCCAGCTGTTCCAAACGGTGCAGTTCTGCTGTTCGTTTCTTTGAGCTTTGTATGAGGCCCTGGGAGGGTTCTGAGCTCTTAGGGCTCAGTGGACACCCCCAGTGGGGCTGTGCTGGACGGGCTGTGCAGTACCCCGGGCCACAGGCTCGGGGTGCACTGTGGGCTGTCCTCTCAGTGCTGGGAAGGAAAGCTCTTGGTTCTGAAGCTGAGTTGTGAGGTTGCTTGCAGCTGAGTGATACCAGCACTGCTTGCAGAGCAGCAGCATACATTCCCTCTGCTTGCAGAAAACATTGGGGTTCTGTCCTGGTTGTTGGTATGGCAGAAGTGGCTGGAGTTTTCTCCTGATGTTTACTGGGAAAGTGTTTTCACTGAATGTACCTGCCAGACAGCTGAGATGAGGGCAGGCTCTGTGCTTGCCTGTGTGCTATCCGAGGAGCAGGCATCTCAGGTTTTGGGTACTTGTTGCTATTATGCATCTGGTATCTCATGCCATCTCCATTCCTCTACCAGCTGTTACTGCAGAGAGATGGTGTGACGTTTTTCAGAGAAAAACTGGCTTAAGACCAAATGACAGTGTGAAAGCTAAACAGATTGGGCTACCAAAGCACTTGAATTACAGATTATGCAACATTTCAGTCCCGTGGTGAGACAGTGCAGTGAGGGAGATGAGCCAGTGGGTCTGTCCGGTGGTTTCTTGCGCAGCTCCGTACTCTGTATGAGAAGGTGCAGGCCCAGAGAGAGGTTGGGTGAGTCGGTGCAGTGTTTCTTGCTGTTTTATGCATAGTCCTGCACAGGGTTGTGAGGCTTCCCAGGCTCTTTTCTGTCCCCTGGAGCTTTGGGAGATGGTCCCAGATGCTGGGCTGTGTGTTTTCTTGAGCACACAACCACTATCCTGTTATTTGGGACAGGTGGCTTCACTGTCTTTGGTCTGTTTCTGCTATGGCAGAAGTCAGTTAAAGTTCATGGGCTGATGCTAACGCTTAGGCTTAACTCTGCCTAGTTCACACCAACTCTCCGCATCCCCTGCAGAGCACTGAGGAAGGAACTGCACCTCTGTATTTTGGGTAGCACTTGCCTCTGCCAGCTTGTTCTGCTCCCAGCCATTCCTGCACACTGATGTAAGGTTGCCCTGCAGGATGAGCTGGGAGGGAATTGCCCATGTTAGCCACACGCTCTGCTGCCTCTGCTCTTGAAAGCCCAGATTTGGAGAGCCAAGACAGAGTAGCGTGGACTTTCTTCAATCTGTGGCAAAAGAAACGCCAATGGCAGATCTCAGAAGAGCAACTTGCCATCCCTTCTCACCTTCCCGCTTTTCACAGTGTTTGCGTGGGGAAGAGCAATGCTGCGCTGCGAGAGCTGAGCTAGCACCTGTCTCTGTGGTGCTCCCTCCAGGAGAGCCCTCTGAATTCCAGCACAAATGCTGGTGAGAGAAGTATCATCTTGTCCTTTTCCAACCATCTTCTCTCCCTCTCCCTCCTCTTGCAACTCTTCTTTCCTTCCCTTTAGAAAGAGGACTGAAAGAACTCCAGCTAGGAACATAATACACAGCCTTATAGTACAGTTAATAACCGTTTCCATAAAATGGACCATATTGATCAGTTTTCACAGCAGAGGGGAAGAGGAAGCGCTGTGGAGCAGGTTTCACCATGCCTATGAGTAGTCAACAAGTTAGAAAGGCAGGTACAACCCCAGTCAAAAAACTGCTTGCTTGTATTTCCTGGTAGGGTGGGGTCTGCAGGAGGTTTCCTGACAATAAACTCTCCTTGCCTCACTGCTCAGCAGCATCCTGCTGCTGTGGCGACCTCCGGGATCACCACCCCAGGGTGGCCCATGCAGAAGTGCTGTGCATGCAGCTCCCCTCCCCTGGGGCTGACCGAGCTGCTAGCCCCCTCCCAGCCCTTAAATCAGCCCCACAGTAGCTCCAACTTAAAACTGAAACAGGTGTGCTGGGCTCTATATCTCACTTGCAGAGGACACTTACGGGCTTGGCAAGCCCTGTTCTCCAACAGTGAGTGATGTGTAGGAAGGGAGGGTGGCTGATCTGAGGGACATGGCCTTGGTGCACAGACCTGCCTGGCGGCTGGGAGGTGCTGCCTGGGCCAAGCTCCTCAGCTGGGCAGGAGCTGCAGAGGCCTCATCTCTGCCAGGATGTGGCTGCCCACCCCTTCAGCTGGGGGAACAACACAGCCTTCCTTTCAGAGACAAGTTCTCTTTGCCTTGGGGAAGAAAGTCAGCATTAAAACTGCTCAGCCAGAGCCTTCCCCCCCTCCACTGAAGAGCCGAAGCAACAGCTTCTTCACCAGGCTCCTTGAGGAGATGCAGCCTGCGGAGGCCAGGCCGGGCCTGGAGAGCCCTGAGGAGCGAGGCCCAGTGTAGGGAGGCTGCCTCCTGCCTATGAGCAGGGATCCCCGGGGGAAGGTGGGGCTGGGTGCCGTTCGGGCTATCTCGTGGCACTGCTGATGCAGCTTGCCCAGTGCTACGTGCTACTAAGAAATAAAACGTGCGGCTCCCTCACCCCACACCCAGCCTGCCCGGGTACCTCTCCGGCAGCACTCCCTCAGGCACGTAGCCCTGCGCCCGTCCTCGGCTCAGACGGCTGTTGGAGCCAAAGCGAGGAGCGTATCTGTGCTGCCCATGGCCTGGGCCCTGTGCCACAGGCAGGGAACGCCTGGCGTGGAAACCCACGGGACAGGAATTTGCTTTAATCGAATGTGTGGCATTATCGGGACTTTGCTCTGCTTTGAAGATTAGCTGCGAAGGGTGCTGGCTTCTGCCAGCAAACTGTCACTGCTGATATGTTGCAGAGAAGCTAAAGCAAGAGAAATAATCTGGTTTGGGCTGCTGTGAAGCTGGGCAGGGCAATCTGCTGAGAGCGAAAATGGAGGCATGGGGCTTCATCCCAGGCACTGGGGCCGGGCACAGTGGGAGCGGAGTCCTGCAGAGAAAGCAGCTGGCTGCCACCGTTGTCAGCAGCATTTTCCAAGATAAACTTCCAGCCCTAGCCTTTAGATAAAAGTCAACTCCTTTAGGTTGCTTTTTTTTATTATTATTGCTGCACTTTTGTCCAGCTTCAGATGGTTCTGCAGCACGCGCAGTATCAGTCCAGCCTGCAGCTCCCACAGCAGCAAAAGATCTTCCCTGGGCTTGGTGCTGAGCCGGGGAAGTGTGATGGTGGCTGGCAGAGGGGAGGGTCTAGCTCTAGCACAGGTGCAGCTCCCTGTGCAGTGCCCAGCGCCGCTTCACACCCCCAGCAGAATGGCGCTGAAATCAGAGTTGCTTTGAACAGTGAGGGGAGAGCCTGCAGCGTTGTCCACAAAAACAGAAGTGTACTGCCCAGCCTGGAGGGAGAGAGGGCTGAATGGGGCTGGGGCACAGCCCGGCAGGAGAGAGCTGGAGAGCTGGGAAAGGGATGACACAGAGGGCACGAGGGCGGCCCAGCTGTGCTGTGTGTTGCCGTGGCCCGGTAGCCTTCAGCTCTGAGTGTCCTGTGAGACACAGACCGAGGCCCAGCCCTGGAGCTGGGGCAGCAGAAGGCACCTTCCTGCAGGGCACAGTCCGGAGCTGAGCTGGCACCACTAACCTCTAGGTAAAGGATTCCGGTGACAGAGATGGTGAAAAGGTCGCTGCCATTCTCCAGCCGGGACACGGTTTCCAAATTGCTGCCGAAGAGGGAGGGTGGTGCTGGGGAGGGCATGTCCCTCCTTCCCCCCGGTGCTGCTGGCCTCCTTCCTCCCTCGGCCTCGCCCTGCCCTACCTGTTGTGCTGGCAGCGGGACTGCACGCAGATCAGCGCCCGCAGACGGTTCCCCCTGCCCGGCTGCCCCTTCCGCCGCTGCTCCCTGCGCACTGGGACAGAGCAGGGGGTGAGAGCCGGCCTGGCGCTCCCCGGCGGAGCGGGGGGGGGCGAGCCCTCACCGATGCGCAGCGTGGCGGTGAAGGTGTAGTACCCTGCGACGGGGGCCGTGTACTGCCCGCTGGTCAGGTTCAGCCCCGAGCCACGGTGGAACGTCCCCTCCCTCTCCGGCTGGGGACAGGGAAAGGCCGGGGTTAGGCGTGGGTGCCCGGGGGCAGGGAGGTGCCGCGGGCAGGAGGGGGCGGCAGCCCGGGCACTCACGATGTAGTAGAACCGCAGCTCCTGCCGCGCTCTCTGCTCCACAGAGATGTTTTCACGTGTCCGGCAGTGGAAGGCTGCCTCCACGCGATGGTGGGCCCCAGCCTGCGGGGTGCCTGCACGGCTTTCCTCCTCTTCCTCCTCCTCTTCACGCCCTTCCCAGGCCTTCCTGCGCGTTTTCACCTGCCCCTTCGCCATGCCTGATCGGAAAACCCCATCAGGGCTCGGCTTTAGGAAGGAACCTCGGTTTTCCGAGGTGAGACAGCGCTCGGCTGCGCTGCCCAGCCCCGCAGTGCCTCGTCCCTCCTGCCCCGGGGTCCACCCCCCCGCCGCCTGCAGCACCCCCCGGCCGGTGAGTACCTTTCAGCAGGAGCTGCAGCTCGCTCAGCAGCTCTTCCAGCAGGGCGGGGGCAGGGGCAGCGCCCGGCACACCGGCTTGCGAGACAGCCTGCGGTGATTTTCCTGGACTGGCCGGTACCGGGGCCGTGCCAGCCCCCGTCCCACCCCGCACTGTGCCCGTCCTGCCCCGGGCCCGGGGGCCGCTCGCCCGCCCGGGGCTCCCGGCCAGCAGCATCCACGCCTGGCGGGGGTCCACGCCGCTGGTCCCCGGCCCCCCGCGTCCCGCGTCCCTCCCCGTGGCTGTTCCCGGGGAGCCGGGTCCGGCGACGGAGGCGCAGAGCAGCGCCAGGCAGAGCCCCGGTAGCCGCATCCCGCCGCCGCCGCTTCCCGCGGGGCGGCCCCGGCCCCGCCTCGGGCTGTGCGAGGGAGCCGCCGGGCCCGCCCCGCCGCCGCCCGGCCGGGGCCCCCGCGACCCACAGCGCTCCTCGGAGGGCGTGTTTAGTGCTTAAGAGTTAATACAAGCCCTAACACTGAACGGATTAACCCTCAAACAGCGCTACGACGGCCCGGTGGTGGGACTGGCCACCGGGGAAGCATCGCCTTGTGCTCGCCCCATCCCGGAGCATCCCCCGCCAGCGGGTACCAGCAGAGACGGGGCTGTGGCTGCCCGGCTCTGTGCTGGCACCAGGAGCCACTGAGCTGCTGGCTGCTTCACCACAACCCTTGGGTCACCTCCCAGCTGTGCATCCCAGGAGAGAAACCAGGATGAAGCGACCCACTGCAGGCCGCTGTGCCACACAAGGCATCCAAAAGTTGGTTTATCTCTCCTCTCGCTCCGCTCCATGGGGCGCTGCAATAGGTCTGACACTTCACTGTGGGCCAGCGAGGTGCTGGGGAGCTTTGGCTATTGAGAAGATGAGATTTCCCTGGTCCCCCTCATGTTTCCCCATGCTGAGTGTCAACGTGATGGGGAAAGGGACCATGTCACCGGGCAGCAATGACGATCTCTGATGGGGCTGGGCCACACTTTCGGAGGCCTTGAAATACTCTAAAAGCTTTGGGGTTTTGGAGGGGGAAAAAGGCAGTTCTTAAAATAACCCCACCGAACTAAAAGAGAGCGTTAGCCAAAGCATGTTTATAAGGAAAAGCCTTTTCCCCGTGGTGGTGGGAGGAGAACACGCTCCCAACACCCCAGCCAGCCTGGCAGGGGGGTTTCCATGTCCCCCACCACAGAGCTGAACCGGCAGCGGGGAGAGAGGCGAGAGGGGGAGAGCAGCTGCACAGGGTGGCGGGCGACACTGTGGGCTCTCCTACCACCCATGGTCACCCTGGAAAGCCTCTGTCCACTTGGAGGTGTCCATGAAGATGGAGGAGGAGCTGTGGAAGAGCCAGAGGCAGGGCAGGGAGCCCTCCCGTGTCCAGAGGTCCTTGGCACAGTCATACACCTCCATCTCCACCTGATAGTCCCCGTTGATGCCCTTCCAGTGGCCACCGGTGACGAAGAGCCGATCGCCCAGCGGCACCATCCCGCCATTCTCGTGGAGCGTGTGCAGGAGCTGCACCTGCATGAGAGGCAGGATGGAATGTGCAGGGATCCCCTGGGGACCCCACTGCACAGGACATCGACCCACCAGGCGTGTGTGTGTGTGGGGCCATGTCTCACTTTTAGCAGCATCCCCATGTTATGCTGCTATGGGAGCAAGGCTGGGGTCACTGCAGGGAGTGGGGGGGTCTGGGGGGTGGAGGGGACAGGCAGGATTTTGCCCAACTGCACAGTCAGGAGCCCTGCAAACCGTGTAGGAGGATGGTGTTGGAAAAAGGGGGTCCTGTGGGCTTCTGCAGTGTGAACACAGGATTGGGGCATCTTCAGCTCTGCAGGGGTTAACAGAGCCAAGGGATGAGTGGGCAGGAAGGAGAGGTGGTGCTGGCACCCTGGGGCAGTGGGTGCAGGGGTATGGTTGTGGGGTGCTGGCAGGGAGGGAACAGCTGCCACACCTCCCCAGGAGGGTGACTGCGCTTGGCCCCACATCCTGCTACCTTCTGCCAGATGTTGGCCTCCGGGTTGTACATGTGGACCTTCTTGGTGTTGTCCCCAATGAGGTAGATGAGCCCACGAAGGGTGGCACAGCGTGGGGCCGAGAGGTACTTAGGGATGAAGGGGGATGTGATCACACTCCACAGATCTGCAAGGAGCAGCCGTCAGCAGCGCATCCCACCCTTGGCTGTTGATGCAGCTGCCAGTGGCTGAAAAAAGCATTGCTGAGTCTGCAGCTATTTAAGGGGGAGTTTGGAAGGGCAGAGACAGAGTGGCTAGGCAGCACTGCACCTGTGGTCCTCATCCCAGATGAGGCTCTTGCATAAAAAAAAGTGTGGGGGGGATATCATTTGTAGTGGTGGTGTGGGATGAGGGAGACCACTGTGGGCTGCGCAGAGGCTGCCCAAGGCAGTGGTGTTGTCACAGGGGTTTAGTTTCTCCCTAAGGTGGGCAGCTCCCCCCCCACCCCTCTGCTCCCGTGATCCCACTCCGCGGAAGCTCTGGTCTGGTCTGTGCCGGAGTTCTGTGACTGGGGTCTGTGCCACCAGCAGCCATGCTCCTGGCTGGCCCCAGCCCCATGCCACAGCCATTGCTGGACCCTGATAGCACCCGGTCACACCCCACAGGACCATGCCTGGTGGCACAGGATGCTGGGGGGGGGCCCTCAGTCCTGCTCCCCAGGAAGGCTCTGGTGAGGTGCAGCGCGGCCAGCTCTCACCTTGGACAGGGTTGTAGCACTGCAGGGTGAGCGCATTGTACTTGACGGCACATGAGCCCACCAGGTAGAGCTTGCCCAAGCAGCTGGCGGCCGCAAAATTGCTGACATATTTGAGGGCTGGGCTGATGGCACACCAGCTCTTGTTGTAGGGGTCGTAGCGCTCCACCTCCACCGCATCCACCGTCGTCCCTGCAGGGTGGTGGGACACTGCAGCCACCCTGCTGTGCCAGGGCACCCACAGACCCCCACCCCAGAAGCACCCGTGGGGTCTTTGTGGCCTTACCCCCAATGACGTAGATCTCACCATTGAGGACGGCGCTGGTGTGGTTTGTCCGGGCTCTCAGCATGGAGGTGATGGGCTTCCAAGTGCCGTCCCTGGGGCAGAAGCGCCAGGCCTGGGTCGTCGACCATGTGTCGTTCTGGGACCCCCGGGAGCCACCTGGGGAGGGGCGGGTCAGGCGGGCCACCCCCTCCAAGTGCAGCCGTGCCTGGGCATCCCTGGCCAGTGGCTGGATCCACACAGGAAGGGAGCAAGGAGAGGGAGGGTAGCCCCTGGCCCCAGGCACCCCGTGCCCACATCTCTGTCCCCCATCCCTGGGGACCCCCACCCCACCCCAGCAGCCCCAGCACCTACCTGTGACGTACACATCATTGTTCAGAGACACCAGGGAAAAGCCCCATTTGTTGTAATCCGGGAAGTCAGGCAGAGCCATCCATCGCCCTGAAACCCAGTGGAGCCAAACAATGACCCCCCAGCCAGCCCTGCTTCACTCTTGCCTCCCCCTCCTCCCCCCACCCCGTGCCCCTCCTGACACCAGATCATTTAGCAAGAGGTGGCTTTGTGGTAGATGGAGGGTTAGATAACATGCGGGGGGGAGTATGCACTTGCCCCATCCCTGACGTGGGCACTTACTGCTTTTGGGGTTGTAGAAAGCAAAGTTCCTGTGGGTGGCCGGCATCTCCAGCCCCCTGTCCTCATCCTCACCCTCCTCTAGCACGCGGCCACCGACCACCACCAGCACCTCCTCCAGCTTCTGCACTGGGGTCGGGGGGTTCTTCTGGGCACCAGCATTGCCCTGCCCCTGACGGAGAGGCCAGGGCAGGACCATCAGGCTCCCAGCTGAGCCTCCCCCCGTGGCTCAGGGCGTGGGTTTTGGGGCAGAGGGTACCCACCATCGTGCAGGATTGGGTGACGAGGGCCTTGCTGGCATCTGAGTCACGTACAAGGGGCTCAGTGGCAAGCAGGTTCTGCAGGTACTGGTCGGGCAGTGAGACAAGGTGGGCCAGCTCCAGCAGCTCAGGCAAGAACTGGGCTCGGGACCCGGGGTCATGGCGTACCCAGCGCAGCACGGCCTCAGCCAGGCTCTGCTCCTCCTGCACCTGCAGCTGGTCGTTAGAGAGGTAGGTAGCCAACCTCTCCTTGGAGAGCTGGAGGAACTCCTCCTGCTGAGAGACGGCTTCAAAGTTCTCCTGCAAGAAAGACCAGGCCTTGGAGGAGACCTCAGGGCAGCCGTGGCTCTCACCGAACTCACAGATACCTAGACAGTTGGTGGCATCCATCTGCTGCCGGAGGTAGCGGCTGCAGACCTTCTGGATAGTGGGGAAGTGGAGCTGGCTGGCGGTCCGCATCAGCTCCTCCACGTTGCCCTGGTTGATGGTAACCTTCCCTGTGTAGGCGAAGTCAAGCAGCATCTCCAGCGTGCTGGGGTCCACCTCCTTCAGCTCCACCCGCGCTGCAATGCTCTCAGCAAAGTCGCCGGAGAACATGGCGTGGAAGTAGTGGCTGCAGAGGGCCAGGACGCCGCGGTGGCAGGGGAACTCCCGCCCTCCTGCCACCAGCGTCACATCTGCCAGTTTGGGGTTGGCACGCAGCCGCTGCAGCCCTTCCAGCACACCCTGGGCATGCGAAGGCAGGCAGAAGTCGAAGTCGTCCACGTTCCTCACCATGGCGTTGGGGATGGCCGCGGGGCCTTGCCGGTAGGCAGAGCCCGAGTGGAGCGTGGTGAGGGTGTCCCTGTCAGGAAAAAGCGATGACACCTCCCTCCCCCCCCCCCCCTCGGCACAACCGTGCCTTCCCAGCACCCAGTTTACAGGCACCAGCAGGGGCAGAAGCGCTCCCTGGAGCCCCCCCCGCCGGCCCTATTTCCATGGATGTCTGTGGTATCTCCTCCCCATGACCTGAGCTGCCCTGCCGGGGCTGCCACCGATTTCTTGGGGGTGGTTTGGAGGCCGGGTCGAACCCTGCTCCAGGTCGCTCCCTCCCACTCTTACCTGGCCCACGAAGCCCTCCAGCTGGCCTGCTACGAGGGAAGTGGCCACAGTCCCGGCACTGGGGAGGGACGCTCCGGCGTGACACAGGATCCAGCCGGGATGGGGCGGGGGGATACACTATTTTTAGGCAGCACCGGGGCACCGCTCCCTGCTGTTAAAGGCACCGTACGGGCAGAGCTGCTTGCTGCTGCCCATCCCCACCGCCCCGCGGCTTTGCTGCTTTTTGGAAAGCATCCCTCTGTGGCCAGACGGGCACCGCAAGCCTGGGGGAAAAGGCTCCCCCCGCCATCCCCCCTCTCCCCCCCCATCGGTTGCCGGAGGTCCCCACGATGTCTCTCCTCCCCCTGGCTGTGGCTGCTGATGCCGAGGGTTAAATATAGGACGTTATCTCACGCTTCAGCAGCCACAAATAAACGGTGGCAGCCGCTCCGCTGCGGGGAGCCGGGGGCCAAGACACAGATCCTGGGGGGTGGTCGGGGTGCCAGGGCAGACCCCTCCGCCCTAAAGCTTTTTCCATCACCCCGGGAAGCCTCGCCCAGCTCGGACAGAACTGAAAAGGCGTTTATTGCAGCTCGCGGCTTCACGCAGCCCTCTGCCCTCCCCGCCAGCGGGCATCACTCCTCCAGGCTGAAGATCTCGGCTTCCTTCTCCTTCCAGAAGGCGAAGCTGCGGTCGATGTAGCGGCAAATATCCTCCCCCTCTCCCTCGGCCTCCCCCGGCCACCGGGCCGAGCTTCGGGGTGAGCCGAAATACCTCGCTTTGATATCATCAAAGCTGTCCTGCCAGCCCCGGCGGCCGGCGGCAATCTCGTCGGTGACGGCGCGGTGGAAGGCGCGCACCGCCCGCCAGCCGTGCCGGCCCAGCTGCTCGAAGACCTCGAAGCAGAGGAGATGGCGGCCACGGCGCTCCTCGGGGGGCAGCTCCTGCTCCAGGATGCGGAAATAGCCCAGCATGAAGAGCTCCAGCGACAGGTTCTCGTAGTCGGCCGGGCCCCCCCCGGCACTCGTCACGAACTGCTCCGGGGAGAGCGGGGCGCGCCCCGCGGCGGGCGGCGGCGGCGGGGGGCGGCGGGAGGCGGCGTCCCGCCAGCCGCCCAGAAGCCGCTGGATGGTCGCTCTCTGCCGCGCCAGGCGGGCCGCCCCCCCGCCCCCGGTCCTCGCTGCCTCCCGGGGGTCACCGGTGCCCGGCGGGGGGGGCCCGTAGGCGGAGCGTCTCCAGTGGCTGAGGAAGAGCATCACGATCCGCTCCTTCCTCAGGCTGCCCCACTCCGGCCCTGGCCCCGGGGAGCCGCCGCCGCCGTCGGAAAATGCCTCCTCGCAGCTGATGCCCGAGTCGCTAGCGGCCTCCGCCCCGCTCCCCGCGGCCGCCTTCCTCTCCACCGCCCCCCACGCGGGCTCGAAGGCTCCGCGAAGGCTGCGGACGCAGACCCCGCACTGCCGGATCTCCCGCTGAGCCAGGCTGCCCGCCGGCTCCCGGGGCTGCCCGGCGGGGACGGCGGGGACGGCGGCGGCGGGGACGGCCACCCGTGCCCCCTCGGCGTGGGCCAGCAGCGCGGCCAAGCTGCTGACGGCACCGGCCAGGCGGCCGCACCAGAGGGGCAGCGGCTGCCCAGGGGCGGGCGGGGGGCTGCGCACGCTGATGCTGAGCAGCGGGGCGGGCAGGAGGGCGCGCAGCTCCCGCGCCAGGCGCCGCAGCTCTCCCTGGTACGCCTCGCCCCGCCGCCGCAGCCGCAGGCTCTCCACCGCCCGCTCCAGCTGCTGCAGGTCTGCCTCGGTCAGCAGCTCCCCAAAGGGGCCCAGCACGGCCTGGCGAGAGGGCGAGAAACGCCAGGAGCCCGCGTCCTGCGGAGAGGGGCCGTCAGAGTCCTCACGGGCCGGCAGCATGCGTGCGTCTGTGTCTGGGGGCGTCCCCCCCGCCCCCTCGCCCCCCATCCCCGGGACATCCCGTACCTGGCCGCCCGCCGCCTCCTCGTCCGCCAGCCGGGCCCGCAGCCGCCGCACCATCACCTGCCGCTTCCACTCGGGGATGGGGCGGCCCCACTCGTCGTGCGTGGGCACCAGGGAGTCCGCGTCCGCCTCCGCGGGGTCCAGCCCGGGGGGCTCCGCCGTCTCGGCCGCCCCATCCTGCGCGGGCAGAGTCACGGGAGGCTCGGGCCGGGGCGGCAGCCGAGGGGACGAGCCGGGGGCCGCGGGCGGAGCCAGCGACCTACCGGGTAGGCGAAGAAGGACGCCGGGATCCGGGCCCGCTGCGAGGGCTTGCGGAGCTTCGGCTCCGCCGGCACCGCCCTGCCGGGCTTCATTCCCCGCCGGGCCGGGTGGCTGCCGGGGCGAGAGGCGCGGGCCTCCTCCTGGAGGAGGGCAGGCAAGGGGAGGTGGGCCCCCAACACCCCCCACGCGTGACCGGGTGAGGGGTGACGCGCGAGGATGCCCGGCACATCACCCCGACCTTTGCAGGCCCACGGGTGGGCGCTTCCTTCAGAAGACAGGATGGAGCTAGAGGGCCTGCGCTGCCCCCTCTCCCTCCCGGGGAACCCCGCGATGCCCCGCAGCCGAGGACTGAGCCTGGGGCCGTCCCCATCACCACCGGCCCTTCTGTCAGCACCCCATGCCCCCGGCCCTGGGAGGTGTCGGGCTGGCTTCACCCCGGGGATGGGGGTGCTCGCCGCTGAAGCCCCGGTGGGGCCTTACCTGCTGAAAGGGTCTGAGCCGACCACCGCGGACGGGAGGCACCCGGGAGCTCCCCACCGAGTGCAAGGGGTCAGGTCCTGCCCTGCGCTGTGCGGACAACACCCGAAGATGGGTGCAGTTGCACCCCCAAAGTCCCCACGTAGGGAGCAATACACCCTACGGAGCGGGAGGGGAGAGTGGAGAGGTCAGGCAGCCTCGGAGCGGGCAGGGGCCACGGCTGCAGCGCTGGGGCAGGGCAGGGAGCACAGTGAGCATCGCATTAATATTTGACAGGGGCATCGAGTGGCAGCACCGGGGCTTAGTGGGTGGCACCGGTGCAGGTCCTGGAAATAGTGGCTCAGTGGCTTGGCTCCAAGCCTCGCCTCGCTCCTTGGGCTGGAGGAGAATGACTGAGGCTGGTCACGGCACCTGCCCCCCCCCCCCCCCCAGCCAGGCCCAGCTTTGGGGACAGCAGGAGGGTTTGTTTTGCACTGGCTGGCACAGAGGGCAGGTACTGACAGCGGGGAATCTTCAGCGGAGGGACCCGCTGCTCCACTGCCCGGACACCTGTTAGGATATTCAGCCACGTTTGTGTTCCTTCGCTCCGCCACCATCCATTATATATGGCCAGGATGGATTGGTGGGGCTCGGTTACACGTGAGAAATTCCATCGAAGGGCTGGAATAGAATCAAGAAGCAGCAGATCAAAGCCTGTAAACACCGATCGTCTGGTGAGGATCCGTTACAGATTCAGCCTCTTAATCCCTCCCTGGCCCCGGGGCTGGGAGGGGCTGAGCCGACACAACCCTGCAATACAGCCACAGCCCCGGGGTGGTGGTGCTGTGCTGGCAGCAGCGCGGCATCCTGCAGTACTGATGGGGCTGTGGTATGGGACACAGGAACCCGGCCTGGTGCCGGGGGTGCCACGCGTCTCAGGTTAAGCAGACAGATGTTGCAAGCCACGACACCAGTCGCACACCAGTCTGCTCCCGTCTTGTTGCCAGCATGGTGGGCAAGGGCTGTAGCTTTGCCAGCTACTGGGCCAAGGGGGGATTTTGCTGAAAGCCCTGTGAGGTTTGGATCTTCCTCTAGGTATCAGAAAGCCACTGGCAAACACCCTGCTGGAGAAGGACGGAAAGGGCCACTTGGATGACTTCAGGAGAGCAGACACAGGCCCTTTCAGGGTGAGCTTTCTCCTTCCCCTTCCCCTTTCCCTTCCCCTCCCAGAGGCACATCCCCACAGCAGCACGGGAGAATCCAGCAATGGCCCCTCTGCTCCAGTTCCAACACCGACATTCCTCCCTCTCTACCAGTCCCTGGGCCGTATCCCACCCTCTCCCCAGGTTCACAGCCGTTTCCTTCCCTCTCCCCCAGTGTCCAGGGCCGTACCCTTCCCACTCCCCCGGTTCTGCAGCAACGAGCAGCACGGAAGCAGCCAGGCCTGGTCCCGCTCAGCATCCCCGTGGTTTTATTTCAGAGCGACCCCGGGGGGCCCGGCCCCCCTACTCAGAAGCAGGGCCAGGGGAGGTGGCACACGTGGTCCCCTGAGCCTGGCTCTTCCTCCCGGACCCTCCGCAGCCATGACGGGTCTTTGCTGGTCTCTGGCGGGTGTCAGAGCTGGCTGCACCCGTTGCTGTCCCGTGGCCAGGATGGGCTCCAGACACGGTAGTGGGGCGTGAAGGGGCTGCGCTCCCCATGCTCAGTGGATGGTCTCCGGTGCTGAGGACCTCAGGGGTCCCACTGCAGCTGCTGTTGCCACCATGACCATGTGTAGCGATGGAAGTGGCCACAGTGACAGTGGGCCACCCCGCCATGGTCACCCTCCACCTGCGAGCCGGAGGCCCGTGCTCACAGCTCAGTCTGTACCCAGGCATTGCATCTCCCTTGGGGTGTTGGCTGTTCGTCCCACCTTTCCTATTACATGGCAGAGTGGCCACGCCCTGCCCTGTTTTTAAAAATAAAACTTGTTTTACATTTTGTAGGGAGAAAGAGATACCAAGAAATGTGACTCCACATTAGTACCTGATCGAGCTGCAAGTCTCACACCGAGGTATCACTTTGCTGTGCTGGAGAAGGCCTATTGTGAAAGACTTCTTTACAGGTTTGTAAGACCATATGAAATTGCATGTATTTTATAGTCAGGGTTCAGGTTTTAAAGAACACAGGATGTCAGCTTTCAAATACTGTTCAGAAGACATCAGCCCTTTTAAACACCACACTTTTTTTGACAGACTCAATGTTGTTTCTCAGTTTCATTTTATGGCCATAATTCCTGCTGCCTCAAAACCTGCCATTGCTGACAACACTTGCCCGAGTGTGTTTCTGTAAATCTGATGCCAGATTATTATATAGCTTCACACACCCACCTAGGGGATATTACCTACGTTACAGGAATGATCTGAGAAACATCCAGATTAAGGTAAAAAGATATCACCTAATTTTAAATGTCCAAATTCAATGTTCAGTTATGGGATGCCAGACAGACTTGAGCTTTGTTTGGATTCTTAGGAAAGCTGTACAGATTTTTGATATTTTAATGCATCATGAATCTTAAGGAAATACAAATCGAATATATCAGTACTGTGGATGTTAGTGTTTTGGTTTTGGACATATTATGAGTCCTGATTCAGCTAGGATAGGGTTAAGTTTCCCCAGCAGAGAGGGGGAAGGGATCACCAGCCGGGTTATTCATACCATGCTGACGTCAGGTCTGGGCGCAGAAGTGCAGGAACTTTTTTTCCTTTGTGGCTTTGGTGACAGGGAGCACGTGAGCGAGCTGTCTGTAACCATTGAGGTATTTCTCTGTATATCTTTTGTCTTGTTCACTGTTATTACTGTTTACTGTTGTTATCATTGCTACTGTTGTCGTTCAGATTGTTTATCACACTGTTGTATTAAATTTCTCCTTATTTTAATCCGGGGTTTGTGCCTCACTTCCAGCCTGACTGGCTGAGGGTGGGAGAGGGGCAATGGCAACGTGGTCTCTGGTCCCAGCAGGGCTTAAACCACCACAGCCTTTTTGGCACACCAACGTGGGGCACAAGAGGGCTGAAATAAGAATCAAAAAGGGACAGACCCTGAGCAGAGTGTGTTAGAGCAATCTGTTGGGTGTAATTTTTCTGTTTGTATTTGTTTGGTAAGAAAATGTTTGCAATGCTGGCCCACTTGCTTGTGTGGTGGGGCTGGATTAATCCTTATATCCAGTATACGATCCCAGTGCTGGTGTTTATTATCTGTGGAAAATGTATAAAGGGTCTTATGTTGATGTACTGGCTATTGACTGCTTATGTGTTCGTATTGCTTTTGTGGTGGTGGGCCAGTACCTGTTTGCTGCCTGGGCTTTTTTTTAGGGGTCTCACCCCCTCTATGGGTGAGCCAGGGGAAGAGATCCTCTTGGTTTTGGGGAGTTTCAATTATCCTTGGAGCCTGCAGGCCAGTGTGATTGCGTCACTGTGCTTTCTGAATGCCTGCCAGATCTTGTTTTGGGCCATGTGGCACTTCTCTAACAATAGCAGTGCCCAGAAACCTGCCCCGAGGTCAGATAATAATGAGTGGCAAGGGGTGTGGGAAAAGATGGGCAAAGGCCTGAGTCGGTGGGCACCTCCAATGCTTTGGAATTTCACTCCCAAACAAATGCAGAGCCCTGAGAAGCTGATGGAGTGCTTAGAAAGGGTGTGTTACCAAGCTGGCAAAACCCAGGAGACACAACTCGCTGCAATGGGTTGGGGACTTGCCCTTGCCTACCGTGTCCTCTTTAATACCACCCACTGCCCTCAGGGGGGAGAAAGGCCTGCAGGATCTGAGAATGACCTTACTGGTACAGCAGCTGGGCCGGGGGGACAGGCAGAGCCAGTATCAGTCACCTCCACCGGCACAGCAGCTGAGCCAGAGAGCCAGCCAGTATCAGTAGCCCCAATACAGAAAACCAAATATACCAGAAAGTCTGTTCGCAGAGTGGGGGATGGGGGTGAGCCAGGCCCAGCACGGGAACAGGAGGAAGGGCCAGAGGTGATCATCCGATCTCTATCCCCGACTGAGCTGCGAGATATGCGGAGAGATTTCGGCCGCCTGGGAGGCGAGCAGATTTGCACCTGGCTGCTCCGATGCTGGGACAATGGAGCCAGTGCTTTTGAGATGGAGGGGAGAGAGACCAGGCAGCTGGGATCTTTGGCCAAGGATGCTGGCACTGATAGGGAAATAGGGAAGCAGGCTCAAATCCTCAGCCTTTGGAAGCGACTCCTGCTCAGTGTAAGGGAGAGGCACCCCTACAAGGATGATATGTCAGCTAGGCAAATGGACCAGCATTGAGAAGGGAATTCAGAATCTCAGGGAACTGCTGTGTTTGAGATGATCTATGGTGATCTGAATGATGAGCAGTCACCCATGGACCCAGATCAGGCCTCTTGCACACACCTGATGTGGCGAAAGTTCCTGAAGAGCACACCAGAAGCACACTCGAAAGCATTGGCAATAGTGTCCTGGTGGACAGACACCCACACTCTGACAGTGGATGGAGTGGTTGGCAAGCTCCGGCAATATGAGGGAAATCTCCCTTCATCTCAGCATTCCTGGGTCTCAGCTGTGGAGGAACTGTCTCAGAGGGTCCAGAAAATGGAAGAGGACATGTCCTACGTTCCACCTACACGGGCTAATGTCTCAGCCATTAGAAGTAAATGTTTCCCCACCCAAGAGAAAGGCAGCAGAAGGCACACACCATGAGGCACCCTGTGGTTTTTCCTCTGCGACCATGGAGAAAACATGAGGAGGTGGGATGGACAGCCCACTGCTGCCCTAGCTGCACGAGTAGAGCAGCTGAAAGGGAAGACCATCACAAAAGGGGAGTCCTCCAAGAAAAGCGCAGATCCAGAGTCCAGTCAGAAATCCCCCAGACAGAATAGAATGGTCAACATTATGTCTGACCCTCTTGAGGGGACCAATAAATTATTCTTACAAGAAATGAGTGATGCTGAGCAGGATTAGAGGGGCCCTGCCTCCAGCCAGGTGGAGGAAAGGGATAATCGGATTTACTGGACAGTGTGGATCTGATGACCTGGCACGTCAGACCCACAAGAGTATAAGGCTTTGGTGGACACTGGCGCTCAGTGCACCCTGGTGCCATCGAGCTACAGTGGGGTTGAATCCATTTGCATCTCCGGAGTGACAGGGGGATCCCAACAGCTGACCCTACTGGAAGCTGAAGTGAGCCTGACTGGGAGGGACTGGCATAAGCACCCCATTGTGACTGGCCCAGATGCCCTGTGCATCCTGGGCATAGACTGCCTCAGGAGAGGGTACTTCAGAGACCCAAAAGGGTACCGGGGGGCTTTTGGTGTGGCTGCCCTGGAGGAGGTTGAACAGTTGTCCACCTTACCCGGCCTCTCAGAGGATCCCTCAGCGGTGGGGTGGCTTAAGGTTGAGGAGCAGCGAGTGCTGATTGCTACCAGGACGGTGCACCGGCGGCAGTACCGCACCAACCGAGATTCTCTGGTCCCCACCCATCAGCTGCTCCGCCAACTAGAAAGCCAGAAGGTGATCAGCAAAACTCACTCACCCTTCAACAGCCCTATATGGCCAGTGAGAAAGCCTAATGGCGAATGGAGGCTAACTGTGGACTACCATGGCCTGAATGAAGTTACGCCAGCGATGAGTGCTGCAGTGCCGGACATGCTAGAGCTCCAGTATGAACTGGAGTCGAAGGCAGCCAAGTGGTACGCCACGACTGACATTGCTAACGCGTTCTTCTCCATTCCGATAGCGCCACAGTGCAGGCCACAGTTTGCGTTCACTTGGAGAGGCATCCAGTACACTTGGAATCGATTGCCCCAGGGGTGGAACCACAGCTCCACCATTTGCCATGGACTGGTCCATACTGCACTGGAGGAAGGTGGGGCCCCAGAACACCTGCAGTACATTGATGACATCACTGTATGGGGGGACACAGCCGAGGAGGTCTTTGAGAAAGGGAAGAAAATCATTGAAATCCTCCTGAAGGCCGGCTTTGCCATTAAGCAAAAGAAAGTTAAGGGGCCTGCAAGGGAAATTCAATTCCTAGGGATAAAATGGCAAGATGGGCGTCGCCACATCCCAATGGAGGTGATAAACAAGAAAACAGCCATGGCCCCACCAACCTCTAAGAAGGAGACTCAGTCTTTCCTGGGCGCTGTGGGGTTCTGGAGGATGCACATCCCGAACTACAGCCTGATTGTGAGCCCTCTCTACCATGTAACCCGCAAGAAGAACGATTTTGAATGGGGCCCTGAGCAACAACAATCCTTTGAACAAACTAAGCATGAGATTGCCCAAGCAGTAGCCCTTGGGCCAGTCCGGGAAGGGCAGGAGGTTAAGAACATGCTCTACACCGCAGCCGGGGAGAACGGCCCTACCTGTAGCCTCTGGCAGAGAGCACCTGGGGAGACCCGAGGCCGACCTCTAGGCTTTTGGAGCCGGGGATACAAAGGCTCTGAAGCTAATTACACACCAACTGAGAAGGAGATACTGGCAGCGTACGAAGGAGTTCGGGCTGCCTCAGAAGTGGTCGGCACTGAAACACAGCTCCTCCTGGCACCCCGACTGCCGGTGCTGGGGTGGATGTTCAAAGGAAAGGCCTCCTCCACACATCATGCAACAGATGCCGTGTGGAGTAAATGGGTTGCGTTGATAACACAACGGGCTCAAATAGGGAACCCCAGCCGCCCAGGAATACTAGAGGTGATTACGAACTGGCCAGAGAGCAAAGATTCCGGGATGTCACCAGAACAGGAGGTGACACGTGCCAAGGAGGTCCCACCATATAACGAGCTGCCGGATGAGGAGAAGCGATCTGCCCTGTTCACTGATGGGTCTTGTCGTATTGGGGGAAAACATCGACGGTGGAAGGCTGCTGTGTGGAGTCCCACACGACGGGTCACTGAAGCTGCTGAGGGACAGGGTGAATCGAGCCAGTTCGCAGAGGTGAAAGCCGTCCAGCTTGCTTTGGATGTTGCTGAGCGAGAAAAGTGGCCGAGGCTCTACCTCTGCACCGACTCGTGGGCAGTGGCGAATACCCTGTGGAAATGGCTGCAGCAATAGAAGCAGAACAACTGGCAACGTAAGGGTAAGACCGTCTGGGCTGCTGAGGTGTGGCAGGATATTGCAGCCTGTGTGGAAAACCTCATTGTGAAGGTGCACCATGTGGATGCCCATGTCCCCAAGAGTTGGGCCACTGATGAACATCGACACAACCAGCAGGCAGACCAAGCTGCTAAGATCAGAGTGGCTCAGGTGGACTTGGACTGGCAGCGCAAAGGTGAACTGTTCATAGCCCGGTGGGCCCACGTGACCTCGGGCCACCAAGGCAGGGATGCAACATACACGTGGGCTCGAGATTGAGGGGTGGACCTCACCATTGACACCATTGCAGAGATCATCCACGGATGTGAGACGTGTGCTGCAATCAAACATGCCAAACGGGTGAAGCCCCAGTGAAATGGAGAGCGATGGTTGAAATATAGATATGGAGAGGCCTGGCAGATCGACTACATCACACTGCCACAGATCCGCCACAGGAAGTGCCATGTGCTCACGATGGTGGAAGTAACCACTGGATGGCTGGAAACTTACCCAGCGCCCCACGCCACCGCCCGCAACACCATCCTGTGCCTTGAAACCCAAGTCCTGTGGCGACACGGCACCCCAGAGAGAATTGAGTCAGACAACGGGACCCACTTCCGAAACAACCTCATAAGTGCCTGGGCGGAAGAACATGGCATCGAGTGGGTCTACCATATCCCCTACCACGCACCAGCCTCTGGAAAGATCGAGCGCTACAATGGACTGTTAAACACCACATTGAAAGCACTGGGAGGTGGGACCTTCAAAGACTGGGACATGCATCTAGCAAAGCCCACCTGGCTAGTCAACACAGTCGAGCTGGCCCGGCTCAGTCGAAACCTCCACTTGCTGTAGATGGGGATAAAGTCCCTGTGGTGTGCATGAGGAATATATTGGGAAAAATGGTCTGGGTTAGTCCTGTGCCAGGCAAAGGTAAAGGCAAACCCATCCATGGGATTGCTTTTGCACAAGGACCTGAGTGTACCTGGTGAGTGATGCAGGGCAATGGAGAGGTCTGATGTGTACCAGAGGGGGACTTGATTCTGGGTGAGAACATGCCGTGAATTATGCTCTGCCTTTGTTAATTGTTATTTTGTTATTGCTGACTGCTAAATGGCAGCTGGACATAGCGCAGATGGTATAGAATAAAGGGGTGGATTATGTCCTGGTTCAGCTAGGATAGGGTTAAGTTTCCCCAGCAGAGAGGGGGAAGGGATCTCCAGCCGTGTTATTCATACCATGCTGACGTCAGGTCCGGGCGCGGCAGCGTGGGAACTTTTTTCCTTTGTGGCTTTGGTGACGGGGAGCACGTGAGCGAGCTGTCTGTAACCATTGAGGTATTTCTCTGTATATCTTTTGTCTTGTTCACTGTTATTACTGTTTACTGTTGTTATCATTGCTACTGTTATTGTTCAGATTGTTTACACACTGTTGTATTAAATTTCTCCTTATTTTAACCTGGGGTTTGTGCCTCACTGCCAGCCCGACTGGCTGAGGGTGGGGGAGGGGCAATGACAACATGGTCTCTGGTCCTGGCAGCGCTTAAACCACCACATTATGACAGATGTAAATACCATTAAAAACATAATATTGACAAATATTTTAAAGTGCTTTGCTTCGGATGAACATACTTACAAAAAAGGGTATGTCTAAAAATATTCCCACTGTCACTGAAACAATCAATAAATTAATATAATTAAAAGGAGGAGCATACTTGTGATTCTGAGTAGAGAACCAACAGCAAAGGCCTTAGAGTTCAGCAACTCGTTATGTTTTTGCCTTGAGCAAGTAATTTAACATCTCTCTTCTTAGTTTTCCTATTGCTAAAATGGGAATAGCTTACTTCAGAAACATTTATATAAGAAATGTTATCACAATTATTGAGGAAGGTAAGATGCTGTCAGTATATGGTAAAACATCCTCACAGGGTGGGGTGCTGTGACAGCCTGGCAATAACGAGATAGAAAACTCGCTGTTAGTGTAGTGTGATTGGAAAGATCATAACACCACAAGCTGTCACTATTTTCATACTCAGCATTAGGAAAGATTGCCTCCACAGCACGATTGCCTAGCACAGTATTGATTTGACTTCTCTGGTTACAAATGGAACCTAAAATACTCAGAGTCTATTCACCAGAACAGTGAAATTTCACAACAGGTTGGGAGAGCTCTCCTGAGGAAAATAGTGTATCTGTCGTGTGGCAGTGGATGCTGGACCTTGTGACAGCAAAGCAAAACAAACACCACATTTACAACAGTTTCACGGAATATCAGAGACACTGAATGCTGTGAGATAGATGAGCTCACCACAGTGAAATCAGGAAGAAAACAGATTTTTCCTTCAGACTTTTCCTATACATTTGTTCATCTCTTCCTTACTGTTCTTCTATATAGCCAGGGTTCATAATCCTGCTTGGAATTTCTGCATTTACCCCTGCCTCAGCAAGTAAGGGAGTAGTTTCCTGAGAGAAAGGCCTTCTTGAGAGAATGGAGACAGCAAGTCACCATCAGCATTTCCTCACATGTTAAATTAACAGAATGGAGAAAAAGAAAGGGACATGGAGCTGTGCTGCTCCCAAAAGACCAGTTTTTCGTGATCCTTTTTCTTTGTTTGAGAGTAGAAACAGTAGCACCCTGTGGAAGGAAAATGAGGTGTTCCTTGTCTTCCTTCTCCAGTAATGCAACCTTCCAGTGCTTCTGTTCCAGCCTCCCTCTTGCCCAGCTCAGGCTCCAAGCCATGCTCTGCTGAGCTGGCCAAGACCTCCACCGAGGTAACATACTTTCTGTCACTGTAAGAGGATGGGACTAAAGGCCCAAAAGAAAGACCAAGACGTGTGTGTTCCACCCATCCTGGCTTCTGGGCTTGGCAGGGAGAAGCTTTGCTAAAAGCACGACTGCTTGGCCCTATAGTCTTGAACACCCTGCTTTCCTCCCGCAGTCTGAGCAGAGTGGCTCTGCTGCCCTGCGCAGCTCCCAGGGGAGGAAAGCTCTCCCTTCCCAGGGGCTATCAAGTGCTGTTTCCAGGAGTTAGTGATAGTCTCAGCTGCTACATGACCCCTTTTATGTCTGTGCTCTAATAGAAAACGTATCATGTTTAACTGGTATTCCAAAAAGAGTAGTATTACCAGATGACACAGCTGCTAAAGTGAGGAAAAGGGAAAATTACAAATTTATAAAAGGATGCTGGTCTGAAGGCACTCTTGGCATAACCACAAAAGAAACACAGGTGCCAGGTAAGACAAGGAGTGCAGTACAGATGCACTTCTTGCTAGTGCAAGGCAAATTGGGCAGAAGCTTTTTTTTAAGCAATCTTGCAATTGTTATTGTTATTGATCTGTGCAACACTTTATAATATACTGGAAATACATGATCAAAGGTTTGTGCCCAACTTGAATTAAACTCCTCATGCTGAGAATGCACAGATGCAGTAAGGGATGGAAACTGAAAAATACCCACAAATGTACTGAAATCAGGTGGCACAATGCCTCCTGATAAAACTTTTCAGTGAAGAGTAAAGTGTGGCTGAATGCCTGTTGGGGGACACTTTTCATTTTTCTGCAGGACAATGAAAATAATGCTTCTAACTACACCCATTTTAGACTTCACATCGGAGTAATTCCTGATGCTCTTGCCAAGCTTTCCTTTATTTCACTTCCTCTTCTTCAACCAGTAGATCATCACAAATCTCATCTCCATTTGTAAATCCATTACTGCAGCTACTGAATCGCAGTTGAGCTGAAGATCTGAGATATTAAATTGTACCTACTACTACATTTCTACTAATACTCTGTCTCATTTTTGGAAAGCAATTTCAAATTGATTTTGGAAACATCTTTCTTGAGCTTGAACAGTTGGCTGACTTACAGCATGTCAGTCAATAGTGTCCTGACAGAGGTGCTTGGTTACCCTAATAAGATAGCATTCTTTCATTAAGTCACTAGAGGAATTTTATGTGTCAGCAAGAAAGGAAAAGCAACAAAAAGGAACAGGAAGGAAAAAGAAAGTAAAAAAAGGAGAGAAAATCACAGCTGACAGAGAAAAAAATATTTTAATTTTCTATATACAGGCTATGTTTTGCTACAAATAAAACTTTAAATTCAACATCAATATCCCAAAGATTGACGAAGAAGGTCAGAAGAGAATGAATGCAACTAGTAGGACTTGATCATCAAACCTTATCATCAGAGTCAGCAAATCTTACTGTATTAATCACATCTTCATTTAAGGTTGTCTGAAGCAGTGTAGCAGACTGGAATGGCACATCCTATGGATGATATCTCCTCCTAGGGGTGAATCATTGTAATCCAGGGACTCCCAAACTCCCACATTTGGTGCTTAAATAAACTAGAATTTCTATTCTGTATTCAGGACTAACCCCTACCCCCCAGTGCCAATGGTCAGAAAGTACAAACAAAATGCAGTTTCTTAGAGCTAGTAGGAATATCATCCAGTTAGCACTGTAAGTTTTACTGAGTGAGAAAATAGTATAACACTTTTGGAAGATTTTCCAGTACAACAGTTTCTAATAGCCCTAGGTTTAACTTAATTGCTAAGTGTGTCACTGAAATCCGGGATAAAATAATTTATTGACACCAATGTGATGCAGATAAGCAGACACTCCTTTATTGGCGGCCAGACGTGTAGGGGAGTATCCTCACCAACAACACGTGCCAGGCACCAGAATCACACACCTTATGTAGAACTTACTCATACATATTCATTAAGTCTTCATACATAAGCACACAACTTCCAAGAAATCATTAACATATTCTCCTCCTATTTCCGATTCTGCGCAGTAGAGGTTAGAAATGTCTAGAAATGGCTCTGGGGTGTAAAGTGAGTTGGTGGTCCATGGGTCAGTGGTCGTGATCTCCCCCTGCTGGAATTACCTTCTGCTTAAGGACACCGTTTTCTTGGCAGGTACCTGCCAGCTGTTACGGTCACTTCCCTCAGTTCCCATTAATCCTGGACCTTGACAGCTACTTGCATTCTTCCAGTCCTATGTATGTATTATAAATCAGCTTACAAATCATCTTGTGTTTTGGTTACCTGTGTTTTAACTGTTTCTACTGGATAATTACGGCCAATCCCTTCAGCCTTGGTACGGGGCTGTACAGGGAACGCTCAGAGTAGCAGCTGGTTGCTAGGTTAAAAATACAATAAATGTAAAATGATTTTTACTCAAATATCTTTTAGCTCCACACATATTAAAATCAAAACACAATCAAACACAATTTGATCAGTTGATAATAAAATCAGTAACATTTCCCCCCTTTGAAAGTGTTGAAAATAATTTCAATACTTTCATCCTTTTATTTATTTTCATCTTCGAAGGCAAAGTTTATCTTGCCAGATGATGGTGGTGGTGGGCTGTAGTCTGGTGGCATAGTAGGTACTTCTCTTATAATTTTGCTATGTATTGCAAGTTTATTAGTAAACTGTCTTTTAAGACATGCACACACCAGCATATTCATTAAAAAGACAATCAGTAACAAAAACAGAGTCTTGATTAGGGATTTCAGCCAAGAGCTCAAGTTCCAACCTAATCCACTAAAAATTTTTCCTAGCCAATCTTCTGACATATCTTCTCGAATGGTTTCTGTTTCTTTTTTGATTTTGCCTAACAGATCTAGATCGTGTTCTACATCCTGTGTAACATTCGGGATATGAATGCAGCAATGATCCAGTCTGTCTTTGAGATATCCACATACTCCATGCTCCTTTAACAGAAGCATGTCTAATGCCATCCGGTTTTGTAGTGTCATTCGGGAAGTTGCCTGTGACTGTATGTTTAATTCTTTAAATCCTTTTCTTGTAACATTGGCCAATTTTTCTACTTGTCCTGTTAAGTGATAAAGCCATTCTCTATTCCTATAGGACACTATTGGATTCAAAAGAGACTCTAAAGCCCAGCCAATTTTTACTCCTGTTGATGGTTCATTCCAGGTGTCATCATCTATTTCAGACCTTTTAATTCGTTCTAATTTTAAATTTTCTAGGGAGCCCTTGAATGGTGATTTCTTCTAAATTGGACACAATGTTGGCAGGCCTAAAGTAATCTGTTTCACCTTACTATCTACTGGTAAGTGGGTTGTCCAGGTGCCATCACTTAATGCCCAAACTAAATGCCCTGGACTCTGAATGGTAGATTTCTTACAACTAAAAAAGTATCCTCTTCTGGGTGTAAAGATGCTAGTCATGGTGAGGTCATTATGAAAACCTCGACAATAACAACCGAACTTCAGAGCAGCTGCTAATTGAGGAATTATTTGAATTATTAAGTCTGCATTGCTGCAATCATATACCTTTTTACATTTCCACCATGGTACTACATGTTCCTTTTCTAGTCGGGTAGTGCCTTTATCTACTATCGAGGGAAGGATTGCAAACATGCCTTTAATCCAAGTACCATCCCAAGTAAAACACCAAGGGGTTCTGGCCATGTACTGAAATAGTGAAAATATAGACATAGACCATACCGAGTCCCATTGTGCCTGTCTTTGGGTACTTTGCCCAGTTTTGTTACAGTGCCATTCCATGATGCTCCTGCTCACATTGTTTTTAATTTGTTCATCATATGAACACCATCCAACAGCTGGGACCCCAGGAAGAGGGACTGGTTGGATTGCTTTTGTGAAATTGTAGTTTAACAGTTTTTTACAATCGGTTTCTCTGCCCATTGATTTCCATTGTTTCCTAATAAGTTTTACCTGTTGATACCATTGAGTCACTGGCTTTTGTTTGCAGTAAGTAGTAATAGTCTCATTTTTGTGTTCTAGATAGGTCAAATTCATAGTCAAGATTCCCCAAGGAATAGATTCACCTACTGCTCTTGGAATTGGTAAGGAGGCTGCGATTTGGGTGACATTTTGTTAATTGGCAAATCCCTTAATCAATCCTAACATCAAATTTTCTTCAGGCATTTCTTTGGGAATTTGGATTAATTGTTCTGTATCTGATTGCCTTCTGTTCCTTGCCACCAGATCAACCCATGATTCCACCAGCGTCACCTTCCAAGCCAATATAAAGAGAGCGATCACAAACTGATATGAAATTTTAAACATGTTTCAAAGTCAGTTTCAAAGTCTTTGGGTCACAGCTTATATTTTCCATGGAGTAGGTGCTTTCTTCACTCGAGTATAGTGTATCCAAGCATCCCATTCTGCAATCTTGATAGCCGTAAAGGTTGTTAACAATATCTGGAAAGGTCCTTTCCAATGCTCCTCTAAAGGTTCGGAAGTCCACATTTTCACATAGACATAATCTCCTGGTTGAAAATCATGCACTGGAGTTTCCAGGGATAATGGTTTATTCTACACCACTGCACTCTGAATCGCAGTCAGTGTTTTTCCTAAAGAAAGCAAATAGTTATACACATCCTGTTTTCCTTTTACATGCATGTTTGGATTTGGTTCTGGGGACTCATAAGGTTCTCCATACAGTAATTCATAAGGACTGGCTGAGGTTCCACTCTTTGGTTGTACTCTGATTTGTAATAATGCTAATGGAAGTGCTTGAGGCCATTTTAAATTGGTCTCTTGACAGATCTTACTTATTTGTCTTTTTAAAGTTTGATTCATTCTTTCTACTTTTCCACTGGATTGTGGCCTCCATGGAGTATGCAAATCCCAAGTGATACCCAGAATTTTGATGACATTTTGAACTATTTCTGCAACAAAGTGTGGACCTCTGTCAGATGAAATCCCAATAGGAACTCCGAGTCTTAGAATGATCTCTCGTAGTAACCACTTTACTACTTCATTGGCTTGTGTGGTGCGACAGGGAAAAGCTTCTGGCCATCCTGTAAAAGTATCAACCCCCACCAGGATGTATCGGTACCCATTTTGTCTAGGTAACTCTGAAAAATCTACTTGTCAATAATCTCCAGGCTCTGTTCCAGATATTAATCTACCCATTTGAACTCTTTTCTTGGTTACTGGATTGTTTTTCAAACATACGTCACATTTTGCAGTTATTAATTCAGCCATGTCTATCATCTTGACAGATATAACTTGTTTTCATAAAGAAGTTACTAAAGCTTCTGCTCCCCAATGACATCCTTGATGTTTGGTCTGCATTATTTCTCTCATTAATAAAGGTGGAACTACTACTTGTCCATGAGGAGTTATCCACCATCCCGCTAAATTTTTCTTAGCATTCAAAAATTGACTTAATTTTTAATCTTCTACTGAATATTTTGGCCTTTCCCTCGGAAGAGTTACTGTTTTGGAGGGAATTAATGCCATTTGGAATGCTTGTTCCTTTGCTATTTTCCTTGCTGTTCGGTCAGCCAAATTGTTTCCAATAATTTCTTTTGTATTTCCAATTCGGTGTGATTTACAGTGCATGATTGCTACCTGATCTGGTTTTTGAACTGCCTGTAATAATTGTAAAATTTCCTTTTGATGTTTAATATTTGATCCCTGAAAGGATAATAATCCCCTTTCCTTCCACAAAGCTCCATGGACATGTACCACCACAAAAGCATACTTTGAGTCTGTCCAAATATTTACTTTTTTCTTTTCACTTAATTCTAAGGCTCGAATCAAGGCAATGAGTTCTGCTTTCTGAGCTGATGTGGTACTCGTCAGTGCCTTTGCTTCTATAACTGTGGTGGCTGTTGTTACCGCGTATCCAGCGTATCGAACTCCTTGCTCCATAAAGCTGCTGCCATCTGCATACAATTCCCACTCAGGTCGCTCCAGTGGCACATCCTTCAAATCTTCTCAACTGGAATAAACATACTCGATAGTAGCCAGACAGTCATGTTCCAATTGTCCTTCTTCCTGTGTAGAGCTTAGAAAGACTGCAGGGTTTACCAGGTTAGTTGTTTTTAAAATCACATCATCCCGTTCTGTTAGTATTACTTGGTACTTCATCATTCGGCTTGAAGATAACCAATGTCCCCCCTTTTGTTCTAAACCAGTTATCACCATGTGTGGGACACAGACTGTTATTGTTCTTCCCAAAGTTAATTTCCGAGCTTCCTGTATGAGCATCACTGTTGCAGCCACAGCTCGAAGGCAGTTTGGCCACCCTTTACTCACCGTGTCCAGCTGTTTAGAGAAGTATCCGACAGGTCGTTTCCAGCTTCCCATCTTCTGAGTCAGCACACCCAGTGCCAGGCGTTGTCTTTCCTGAACAAACAGCTGAAAGTCTTTAGTTAAATCAGGAAGTCCTAAAGCAGGTGCAAACATTAACGCACGTTTTAACTCTATAAAAGCCTTCTGTTGTTGGGGGCCCCATACAAAAGGAGAATTCTTTTGGGCTTCATACAATGGTTTAGCTATTAGACCGTAATTCATAATCCAAAGACGACACCACCCGGTCATTCCCAAGAATGCTCTGAGCTCATGAATATTTTTTGGCTCAGGTATATTGCAAATGGTTTCTTTACGATCTTTTCCTAATTGTCGCTGTCCTTTTGAAATCTCAAAGCCCAGATAAATCACAGTCTGGCATGCGATTTGGGCTTTCTTTTGAGATACTTTGTACCCATTCAGTCCCAGAAAATTGAAAAGGTCTATTGTTACCTGTGTGCAGGTAAATCTTTCTTCTGTAGCAATTAATATGTCATCCACATACTGTAAAAGTAAATGTCCAGGCCTTGGTTGGTTCTGCTTCCAAATTTCAAGTTCTTTTGCCAGCTGGTTTCCAAAAATTGTCGGGCTATTTTTAAATCCTTGGGGTAGTCTTGTCCATGTCAACTGCATCTTTCGTCCTGTCTGTGGATTTTCCGACTCAAAGGCAAACAATTTTCTGCTTTCCTTCTCCAAAGGTATACAAAAGAAAGCATCTTTTAAATCAAGCACTGTAAACCATTGATAATTTTCCTTTAACGCTGTTAACAATGTATAAGGATTTGCCACCACAGGATATATGTCCTTAACTATTTGATTCACCGCTCTTAAGTCTTGCACTAACCTGTATTCACCCAAGGGTTTTCTGACTGGTAAAATAGGAGTATTATATTCAGATTCACATTCCTCTAAAATTTTGTATTTCAAAAATTTATCAATTAGTTTCTTCAATTCCTGTCTAACTTCTGGTTTAATTGGATATTGTTTAATTCTTAGTGTCCCTGCACCTTCCTTTAAATCTATTTTCACAGGCTCTGCCAATTTTGATTTGCCAGGAATGTCTGTCTCCCTTACTGTAGGAATCACTGTAGAATCCACCTCTGGTGGAATTTCTTGCTCCTTCACTTTTTATTGTATCATCAGGATTTCTCCTGTTTTCGACTAAGGTATTTTCAAGAAGAGTTCCCCTTCCTCAAAAATAATTTGTGCGTTTAGTTTAGATAACAAATCTCTTCCTAACAAGGATATCGGACATTCTGGTACATACAAAAATTCATGTGTAATTATTTTGTTTCCAAATTTTAAATCCAGAGGTTGCAGGAATGGCCTATTTTCCTCCTTCCCTGTTGCTCCTATTATGTTTGCTGTTTTTATTCCAATTTTTCCTTTACAAGTATTCAATACCGAAAACGTCCCTCCTGTATCTACTACAAATTTAACTTCCTTTTCTCCCAGCTTAACTACAGCCAGAGGCTCAACTGGCTTCCCCTCCGGTCACCTTCAGTCATCTAAAACCATCAATTTAGCTATTTCTTGCTGAGCACCTCCGTTCCTTGGGCAGTTTCTTTTCCAATGTCCTTCCTCCCTGCACAAGGCACACTGATTTATTCCTAAGGGGCCGCTAAAATTTTGATTGCCACAGTTCATAAATCCTCCCCTTCCGCGGATTCCTTGTGCTCTTCCTCTGCTGCTTCTTCTGCTTGCTGTCCCTGTCATCACAGCCAATAATTTATTTTCTCTGGTCTTCCTTTCCTCTTTTTCCCTATTATTATATACTTTCCATGCCGCTTCTAGCATTTTATTTAAACTCCTTGAATCCTCTCCTTCAAGTTTCTGGAGTTTCTTTCTTATATCTGGTGCTGATTGTCCCATAAAAATCAAAGCCAATTTTATCTGAGCCACCTCTGTTTCTACTCTCAAATCAGTGTATTTTCTGGCAGCTTCTTTCAGTCTCTCCAGAAACGCTGAGGGAGATTCATTCTTATCTTATCTCACCTCATATAACTTAGACCAATTCAACGATTTAGGCATGGCATGTCTAACTCCATATAAAAACCATTTCTGATACCTATTCAATCTTTCCCTGTGTTCCACATTATTTGGATCCCATTGCGAATCCCCAGATGGAAAATTCTGCTCTATTGTTCCACCGGTTGTTCCACTTAATACAGCCACTTCTGCTTGTGCTTTGCCAGCTTTTAGTACCATCTGCTTTTCTGTATCATCCAACAAATTATCTAGAATTACCTGTAAATCACTCCAATCTGGATTCTGTGTTCTGATTATAGTATCTACTACTCTGCCTGTTCTCTCAGGATCCTCTCTATACACTCCTGCTGCCTGCTTCCAAGCCATCAAATCCGTCACGGTAAAAGGCACTTTAACATACACCGGCCCATCATTGTCAGCTCCCTGCCACAGGGGAGCTATTGTTTGTACCTGCTGCTGAGTTCTTCGAGGAACAGGGGTATGAATTACAACCTCAGACGGCCCTTCCTCCACATCCTCTATTCCACTACTCTCAGGTTCCTCTGCCTGCTCTCTATATTCTCACCTCCGCTGCCGTTCTCTCTGTGGAGGGCATATATCTAATACAGGCCCTTCATCCTTTTCAGCAGCAGGAATTCTTTTCTTTAAACAATCTTTTCCAAGCTCACTTGTTGAACAACACTTTTTCACCGTTCTACTCTCCGTAGTCATAGCCATCACTAAACTATCTCTACTGATTAACTTACATTCCTTCTGCCAATCCTTCCTTTGCCTTAAATAAAAGAATAAATCAACATATGGCACCTCACTCCATTTTCCTTCCCTTCTGCAAAACAGCATTAACTGCAAAATGGTATTATAATTTAATGTCCCATTCATGGGCCATTTTTCCTGATCATCCAGAGTATACAGAGGCCACCAATGATTACAGTATTCAATCATCTGACTCTTTCACAAATCATCATGCAAATCTCCCCAATGTGCTAACAAACATCCTAACGGAGAAGTTTTCGGAACTTTGTGGTTTGCAGTAAGGTTACCCATACTTTTGCTTTTAAACAAATGAGTCAGCTTAGATGCCATGGTTCAGTTATTTTGCTAACACAATATACAATTAATCACTTGCTCAAGTCTATCGCTTCGTCCTTCTCCGGCTGCACCCCTCCGCGGGATAACAGAACCGCGGATCCGAACTCCACACTCGCTTCATGCTCAATTGCACCAGTCACAAGAATCATACAGTTTATGTATTATTCACCCATACATATTCATTAGGTATTAATACATAAACACAGGAATTCCTAGAAATCATTATCATACTTCTCTCCTTCTTTCGATTCTGTGCACTAAAGCTTAGAAATCTCTAGAAATGAGTCTGGGGTGTAATTTGGGTCGGTGGCCCATGAGTCGGTGGTCGCGATCTCCCCATGCCGGAATTACCCATTACCTAGTTCCACTGTCCCTTGGCAGAGATCTGTAAACTGTGACAGTTCATTCTCCCCAGTTCTCATTAATCTCGAGTTGTGGTACATCTGAGACATTATCCAAAGTGTTCTAGGTAATAAATTACCTCTGTGTCTAGACACCTCTACCAACTTCAAAGAGAATTATTTTCAATTATAAATCTAATTACCTAAGCGGTATCTAGGTGTACCTAGTAGATAATTAAGGACCAATTCTTTGGCCTTGGTACAGGGCTATATGGAGAAATTCATAGTAGCATTGGTTTCTGGTTAGATGTGTAAAATGCAAGATAAATGTAAACATGTAACCCTACTAAAATATCTCCCATAATTCTGTATTCATACTAGAATAAAACATTATTAATTCTGATTGGTGGCAAATCAGTGACAACTGCAATGCCTGTCCCCTGCTGCCCCAACCCACGCCATGGGGGGAAAGGCGGAGGAGAAATCGGGAGTAAAGCTGAGCCTGGAAGGAAGGGAGGGGTGGGGGGAAGGCGTTTTTAAGATGTGCTCATTTCTCACTGTCCTACTCTGATTGGTAAGCTAGTGGTAGTGGTGGTGTTTAAATTCAAATGATGTTCTTTTTCTTCCCCTAAGGAGACTGTCTTTTGCTCACAACCATAATGGGTGAGTCATCCCTCTCTGTCCTTATCTCAATCTCTGAACCTTTTGCTTTATTTTCTCCTTCCCACTGCTGAGGGGGAAGGAGCGAGTGAATGGGTGAGTGGTGCTCAGTTGCCCTCTGGGCTCAAGCCACAACAGATGCTTAAAATGAGGATGCAAGTAGTGGATTTGAAATGACCTGAATCTAATTGCATAAAAGCAAGCTTAATAGTTTAGTAGGAAAACTGTTCCAGCTGAGACAATCATTCATTAAGCTGAATCCTCAATTTAATTCGTGGTATACTGATAATCCATTCAGCCTTGTCATGCTGTTGGCATGAGAACTGTGAACTGTGATGAATCCAAAGTGAGTTAGAGAATACAGACTTTCAAAGGTGTTAAACATACAGGTCTGCAAAGTAGGCATCAGCAAGTATTGCAGGAAATGAAAACTATATCTTGCGCAAAATGATAGAGCTTGGTGGGAATGGTTCTGGCTTTTTTGAATTATCATGTTTTGCTCACCATCAAAATTAAACACAAGCAACATCTTATTCTGGCAATGTGATGAGCATGAACCGTGAAGTGTCTATATAGTCTTATGGATGTGACTATGTTGGGATGTGGGAGACCTTAACTTTGCTCTGCTGTGCTCTGCATTACTGTGTTTTGTGGAGTTGTTTATGCTGCTTTGCTCTTGCTTGGGGTTGTCCCAGTCTGTAAGGTAACTAGAATAGATGTCCAGCACAAAAGTTACCTACTAGTGGTGGGGGCCTCTGGATGCTTCCAAACAACAGATAATAATCACTAGGAGTAGATTTTGTAAACAGTCTTTAAAATCACTCCCTGCTTTTTTTCTGAATGAACATGCGTAGGATCATAAACTTCCTAGGCATTCTCATTTCTCAGGTAAGTACTTAACTTTTGCAGTCTACAGATCAGTGCCTACATTTAAAATTTAGAAAACAGGGTGGAGTGCTGAACACTGGAACTTTCCCAGAATGTTAGGTGAATAAAAATGGAGAAATGTTTTTGTCTGTTGGTTTTGGGGTGTTTCCCCCCACCATGGGACAGGATGAGATACACCCGAGGGTGCTGAAGGAGCTGGCTGGGGTGCTCCAAGCTGCTTTCCATCATTACCCAGCAGTCCTGGCTGACCAGGGAGGTCCCAACTGATTGGAAATTGGCCAATGTGACGCCCATATATAAGAAGGGTCAGAAGGATGATCTGGGAAATTACAGGCCTGTCAGCTTGACTTCGGTGCCCAGGAAACTGATGGAGCAACTCATCCTAGATACCATCACACACCACATGCGGGACACCCAGATGCTCAGGCCCAGTCAGCATGGGTTTAGGAAAGGCAGGTCCTGCCTGACAAACCTGATCTCCTTCTGTGACAGGGCAACCTGCTTATTGGATGAGGGAAAGGCTGTGGGTGTTTTCTACCTTGACTTCAGTAAGGCCTTTGACACCATTTCCCACAGCATTCTCCTGGTGAAACTGGCTGCTCAAGGCTTGGATGTGCACACACTTTACTGGGTAAAAAACGGGCTGGATGGCCGGGCCCAAAGTGTTGTGATGAAGGGAGTTAAATCCAGTTGGTGGCCGGTCACAAGTGGTGTCCCACAGGGCTCAGTTTTGGGGCCACTCCTGTTAAACACCTTTATTGATGATCTAGACGAGGGGATCGAGTGCACCCTCAGGAAGTTTGCAGATGACACCCAGTTGGGTGGGAGTGTTGATCTGCTCGAGGGTAGGGAGGCTCTGCAGAGAGACCTGGACAGGCTGGAGCCATGGGCTGAGCCCAACTGGGGGAGTTTCACTGAGAGCAAATGCCGGGGGCTGCCCTTGGGCCACAACAACCCCCAGCAGGGCTACAGGCTTGGGGAGGAGTGGCTGGAGAGCTGCCAGTCAGAGAGGGGCCTGGGGGGATTGACTGACAGCTGGATGAACAGGAGCCAGCAGTGTGCCCAGGGGGCCAAGAAGGCCAATGGCATCCTGGCTTGTGTCAGCACTGGCATGGCCAGCAGGGACAGGGAAGGGATCTGACCCCTGTACTCTGCACTGGTGAGGCCGCAGCTTGATTACTGTGTTCAGTTTTGGGCCCCTCACTACAAAAAGGACACAGAGTTACTCGAACATGTCCAGAGAAGGGCTACAAAACTGGTGCAGGGTCTGGAGCACATGTCCTATGAGGAGCGGCTGAGGGAACTGGGGGGGTTTATCCTGGAGAAGAGGAGGCTGAGGGGAGACCTCCTGGCCCTCTACAGCTCCCTGACAGGAAGCTGCAGAGAGCTGGGTTTGAGCCTCTTTAGCCTAGTAGAAAGCAACAGGACAAGAGGGAATGGCCTCAAGTTGCACCAGGGAAAGTTTAGACTAGATATTAGGAAGTATTTCTTTACAGAAGGGGCTGTTGGACGTTGGAATGGGCTGCCCAGGGAGGTGGTGGAGTCCCCATCCCTGGAGGTGTTCAAGAGTAGGGTTGATTTAGAGCTTAAGGATATGCTGTAGGTGGGAACTGTGCTAGACAAACGGTTGGATTAGATGATCTCCAGGGTCCTTTCCAACCTAGGTGATTCTGTGATTCTGTGACTCTTTTTTTTTTTTTTTTTCCTTCTTTCAATGGTATATGTGCCAAAACATCACACCACACCAAGGTCAGCAGTCTGCAGTAGTTCAAAATCCGCTTGTATGCAAAAATATTTGAGTAGCAGGCATAGTCATTATTTCTGCTCTGTGCTGTGAAGAAATACTGATACACTAAACACTTCACTAGAGCTTTCATTTTGAGAAGGCAAGGAATGCCTAGTGTGCTTTTGTTTGGGAAAGATATGGTCTACATTTTTTTTTTTTTTTTTTTTTTTTTGTCTGTGGCCTCTAGGACTAGAAATAAAGCACCAGCTTGAAACAGATGCTTCTTTGTGGCAGTCCTCTTGGTCTTAGCTCAGGGGTTCTTTTGGCTCCATTTGAAGCATTCAGATGCCTGGAGATTGTGTGCGGTAACGTTGCAAAGATCATGATCTAAAAATACAGCATCTTGGTCCTGAGAGATACAGAAATGCACAGATGAATCTGTTTGTCCTGGTGTTCTTACGATGATGTTGAAGTGTTCTCTGTTTGATCAGGCCCTTTAAAACAAGGAAGTTTGTGAGAGCAGAGGGAGCATATGCCCAGAAATGTAGAGGAAATGGAGTTATGGCTCATTATGTCTGGTGGGTTCATTTTCTTGTCTGCTGCTTTTCCAGGCAGCTGCTGTTGGCCACACTGAGTATTCTCAGGAGGAAAACCCTGCTGCCCTTGGTGAGCACAGTGGACGAGCCCAGGATTAGCAGGTGGCTAAATCCTGTGGCAACTGCTGCAGTGCTAAGAAAAGGAAGAACAAAGTAGCACACATCCAATATAGAAAAGCGAGCAGGAGAAAAGGTCTGACTTTGCACTTAGAGCTGGCTGTATAACAATAGCAAATAAGCTGTAACAGTCGTTTTCAGCTTTCTGTAAGAAAGCACATTCAGGGGCTGCTGCCTGACAGCAAGCCTTTTAGGCTCATTAAGTTTTTTGGTCATGGATTTTCTTTGAATTGAATGTTGACAAGTGGCTTTTATTTGAAACCTCAGAAGTACTTGCCTGCTGTCCCCATGAAGTGAGTGTTCCTGAGCTGTGCCCCTGATGAACGTATACACCAGCCTCAACACTAGCCGATGCATGAAGGAACCCCGTCTCCTGTGGCTGGTAGAGCTACCTGCCCACTGATGATGCTCCATGAGCTCTCCCACATGCCCATCACTCTGTACAGCCTTAGCACATATGCTTGAGAAAGAACAGAAAGTGAAAAAAAAATAGCAGAATACTTTTTTTTTTTTTTTTTTTTTTTCTGCTGAGAAAGGCCTGTTGTGTGGGGCCAGCAGCCCATCCAGGCTGGAAGAGGGCTGGATCAGCATAGGCTCACGCAGCAGAACTTTCCACCAGTCAGCTGTTCTGTACGCCTGGCTTGACCATCTGCTGTCTTGTCAGCGGGGTTCTCTCTGCTCATTAGTCCCCAGTCCTGGCTGCAGCTCTGTGTGCTGCCTGACCCCATGAGCAGTACTGCAGCAGCCTCCTGTGGTCAGAAGAGCTGGGATTTCCACCAGGGTGTAGGTTAGAGTGTGCTTGGTGTTACTTCCTTGGCGAAGCGGTTCCCCAGGCACTGGTGACTCGAAGCTTTGCTCTGCCTGGTTAAGTTTCCCCTTTTTAACTTAATAAGAGACCATTAAACATTACAGCCCACCTTTCCGCCCTGATACCAGAACGCTTGGACCCACAGAGTGTTTGTTCTCCACTAGATGTGGCTGAACTCCTGCAGCTCTCTCTGGTAGCAGGCACCACTGTAGGAACTGTTTTAAACGTCTTCTGTGGTGCTGACATTCAGTCTGAAGTGCTTGGCCTCTTCTGTGGTGTGCCGAGTCCATCCAATTGACTATTTTTCTTGTTCAAAAAGGCAAATGATAGCTGTTCAGTCTTGAGTGAGACCAATGGCCAGTTCAGTGGGGTCTTGAGTTCAGCATTTTCAACATAATTTGAGCTTTTTGAGCATTTTCCAAAGGGAGTTCTGTCTTACCCCATCCTTCTTCAATATGGGATAAAGATGCTATGTGAGGCACATTACTGCTGTTCCTGAGAGCACCTTGGCTGGTTTTGCTTGAACTGCATACACTGCAGCCTTAAAAACAGGGTTAGCAAGAACATTCCAATCTGCAGCTGCAAGCTTTAATACTGATAACTGATAGAAACAAACAATATCAGGGCAGTGAGTCAGGTCTTTTAAATTCTCACTTTCTCTCTTTATTTGTTGTTTCATTTTGTTTTTCTTTTAATCAGTTTAAGATTTGAGCTACAGCTAAGCCAGAGTCTCATCTGCTATGTCATTCTTGTGTTCTGTTACTTAAATCTTGCACTCTGCGCTTGGTTTCTTCTTGTACTGCAGAGGGGGGGAATAAAACTACACGTGCTCTGCGAGCCTGCAGAGTAGGGTAAACTTGTTGGGAGATAATGGACATGTGAGCAATCCTATACGTGTGCACGCCTCGGCAAGGACTTGACAAAGACATAGAACAAAGAACTCAGCAAACAACTCCAGGAGATGGGTTGGGCGGAGAAAGACATTGAGTGTGGCGCTTATTATCCAATCCTGAGAAGGCTTGAAGCGCATGGACAAAGCTAACTATCCAATCATAACGATTGTACCACGTACCATTCACGTGCACAGGAGAAACCTATAAAAGGGCTTGCTTACCTTCAATAAGAGCGCATTGCTTGATCATACTGGTCGTGTGCATGTCCATAGCTCCTGCATCTGGCACCTGAACAGGGACCCTCAAGATTGGCACAAGTCTTCACTGAGGACTCGATGGAGGTGCAGTCGAGGGTGGAAAGCCAGTCGAAACTGATCCAGACTCTGCCCCGGAGCCTGAAGGTGAGAAGCAGCGCGCTGTAATTTGGGTTGAAGATCTGCAAAAAGAAGCGGTGGCTGGGGAGGAATGGGGTCTGTTCTCGACAGGGAAGAGCAAGCAGTGAAAGTCCTCCAAAATATCCTCTCCATGAATGGGATAAAATACGATAAGTCTACCCTGAGAGGCTTGGTGAAATGGAGCTGGGAAAGAGGACTTATCTCCAGTGCAGGTCTCATATTTGAGATACCTACCTGGGAATCCATAGGAAAAAAGCTTTGGGACGCGATCAGTGAGGGGGGAAGGTTGGCAGAAGAAGTGAGCGACTATCCCGTGCTCTGGAAGCTGATCCGTGAAACAATAGAGGAGCTGAGCGACGACCATGTGGCTGGCGACTGCGTGGCTGGTACTTCTGCCTTTGCAGCTGTAGAAGTGGCTTCTGGCTCTGATATGCCACCTCTGATGCCTGCGCCACTGGCAGATCCCATGGCGTTAGGTCAGCCGAAAAACCTGTTTGCTACATCGGTCGCGCTGGTGGGGCTGCGGCAGGCAACAGGGGTTAGACCGGGAGCTGCACAGGCGGGAGCGGGAGATGCCGAAGTGCGCCTGGTGCCGTGAGAGAGTGAGGAGAGAGCGGGGGAGTCACCGGAGCCCAGTGGGAGGCAGAGCATGGATGGGAACGTTGGCGGAACCGACGTATCACCACCTGCGCCTTTCTCGCAAGGAGAGAAAACTGCCGCCTCACAAGTCGGCATTTCAAACAAAGAAACTTCACTCTTGCAACTTGTAGACAAGCTTGAAAAACTGGCTGCAACACGGGAGGAGAAGATGGAGCACAGATTGTATACCTTTTAATCTGTCACTCAACCGTCTGCTCCTGATACGCCACCTGAGTATTCAGTTCCAACACCTGCTTCTAATCCATTCTTGCTATCGTCACAGGCAGAAGCTGCGCTTCCTTCGTCTCACCCTACAACTTCACATCTTTTTTCTTCACAGGGGCAGAGTGCCTCTGTGGCCACACGCCGATGGAAAGGGATTATTAGAGATGCTATAGTGGAGGGGTCTTTTATTCCTGAAAGCATACAAGCGTTTCCTATTTCTATTAATAGTGTTAGCGGTACTAACGAATGGGATCATTTAGATTGGAAATTGCTTGAAAAGGCTCGAGCTTCAGTAATGCAAAATGGTCTTCATCATCAATCAACAAAACAAATTATTAATTATATTTTCTCATCATCACTGTTAATTCCAAAAGATATTGATCAAATAGCAGCAGTTATATTAACTCCATCTCAAAAAATGTTGTTTTAAAGTACATGGACTAAGTTAGCTAATAATGAGCAAGCTCAGCCGCGGCCACAAGGCGATCCACTTTATCTCGTTCAAGCGCAAATGTTGTTAGGTACAGGACCCTTTGCAACAGTAGATCTGCAAGTCAGTTCCTCTAATGAAGTGTTGCGACTATCGCAGTCAATAGCTTGTCAAGCCCTAATGTCTGTGCCTGATACAGAAGGGAAACGGCAAGATAAATTTGTAACAGTAAAACAAGGTCTGAATGAGCCTTATTCTAAATTTGTAGATCGCCTCTATGACGTGAACAGCAGTATGACATGACTGTAGAAATGCAGGAAAACATGTTTAAATTAATGGCTTTTGAGAACGCCAACCCATCCACCAAGTGATTGTTAGTTACGCTCCCACAAGGAGCATCTGTAGCTGACATGACTGAATTAACCAATAGAGGGATGCAGCAAGCTAATGTTACAGCTTATGCGGCTGCTGTGCGCGAGGTGGTTGCACCATTTTTTCATGAGGATGATGGGGAGAAATTTGCATTCTCTGTACCATCTATAAATAAGGCTGAGACAGCAAAATGGTATCATTGGGTAGTGTTACCTCAAGGGATGAAGAATTCTCCCACTATATGTCAAATCTTTGTTTCCTGGGCATTGGAACCAGTCAGAAAAAGGTTTTCCCAACTAATTATTTACCATTACATGGATGATATATTAATAGGTGGGGAACACATGCAATCAGAAGTTATATTAGGTCATTTGCAAAAGGAACTGTCCAATAGAGGTTTGAAAATAGCCCCTGAAAAGGTACAGTCTACCTCCCCTTGGAAGTATTTAGGGTGGACAATAACCAATGCCACTATTCATCTACAGAAATTAAAAATTAACACAGAGGTTCACACATTAAATGATGTCCAAAAAATGGTTTGAGATATCCAATGGATTAGAAATTTATGTGGTATTGCCAATGATGATTTTAAAGCCATTAATGCCATTGTTGAACGCTACTGTTCAAGCTGATAGTAAAAGAACATTGACACAGGAACATAAAATTGCTTTGCAGAAAATTACAGATAAGATAGAGTCGTGTCATGCACAACGAATACAACTGGAACTCCCAGTGCAACTGATGATTATCAATAGTGGAAGAAATAGACAATATCCATTAGCCATCATTATGCAATGGAACTCAGAACAAAGACAACCATTGTGAATCCTAGAGTGGGTTTTTACTGCACATACCCCTAAGAAAACTACAAGAGCGGAATTAGTATCACAGTTAATTATGAAAGGCAGACACAGAATTATTGAAATTACAGGCACTGATCCTCAAACTATTATTGTCCCACTAATACAAGAATATTTAGAATGGCTGCTTAGACATTCTGAGGCATTACAAGTTGCTCTTGAAGATTATACTGGCCAACTGTCTAACGTTTATCCAGCACATCGATTACTACCATTGTTAATGAACCAAGTAATTGAAAAATTTCCAATGCAGTCAGAAGTACCAGTTCAAGGGTTAACAGTTTTTACAGATGCAGGGAAAAAAAATCAAAGCAAGCTGCATGTACCTGGTTAGAAGGAGAAGAATGGAAATATCACCTCATTCAAGGCCAAAGAGAAGATTCCTTGCAGACATTAGAACTCCAAGCAGTTTTGTGGGCATTTTTGTCCTGGCCATATTTGGGATTAAATGTAGTGTCTGATTCACTCTATGTAGTAGGAGTAGTAAAAAGGATTGAACGAGGACAAGTAAAAGAAATAAAAAATAAACACTTAAGGAAACTGCTGCGACAACTAGTTCACACTCTTGATCAGAGAAGCGTTGTCTACTTTATTACTCACATCAGAAGTCACCAATCCAAAGAAGGATTGGGTATGGAAATGAACTAGCTGATCAATTGGTTGCTCCAGCCTGGTCTGGGGCCTCTCCAAATTTGTTTGCACAAGCTAGAGAATCTCACAATTTTTTGCATCAGTCAGCAAAAATGTTGCATAAACAATTTAAAATTCCTCTTGCGGATGCGAAGGGCATTGTTGCCTATTGCCCATCCTGTCAAAAAATAGGGTTTGGCCTGGGAACAGGAGTTAACCCACGGGGCCTATCACCTTTGCAGTTATGGCAAATGGATGTTACTCACATAGCAGAATTTGGTAGGCAATGATATGTACACGTTGTTATTGATACCTTCTCCATGACTATTTGGGCTACAGCTCAAGCTGGAGAGACAGCTAAACATGTTGGAAAACACTTATATAGTTCTTTTGCTATACTTGGAGTGCCAAGAAAGGTCAAAACAGACAATGGTCCAGCATATATTTCTGGACGCTTCCGATGCTTCTGTATCTTATGGGGCATTAAACACTGCACAGGAATTCCACACTCTCCCACTGGACAAGCAATTATCGAATGAGCTCATCAAACTCTGAAGCAAATGCTTCAAAAACAAAAAGGGGGAATGTCGGGTATGATGCCAGCTGGACGATTAAATAAAGTTTTATATGTTTTGAATTTTTTGAGGCTTACAGGAGAACGTCAGGAACCACCAATGATGATTCACAGTTTATCAATAAAGGGTGATGCTGAACAACCTATGGGCACACAGCAACCGTTAGTTATGTTCAAAAACTTAAATACTGGGCAATGGGAAGGTCCTGTTAAAGTACAGTTAACAGGCAGAGGTTATATGTGTGTGCTTACAGATCATGGCTTACGGTGGGTTCCATCTCGCTGGGTGCGGCCTTGGAAAGAAGGTCAAGCTCACAATCCTAAGCCTTGCAATGGTTCTGACAGTGATTAATGCTCATACATTCTGAATGTGTTTATTGGAATCCCTTCCAAACCAGTAGGGGCCCAAGTTACATAGGAAAGTTAACTATGTTCACAGGATAGTTGAAGAACTTGTTACAAGGGGGAATTGTTGTAATTGTTATGTTTGTTATTATTTTGCCATGCTTAGTTTGTTGTATTAACAATTGTTGCAGAAAAAGCCCGCAAGGAATATGGATTGCTCAAAACCAAAAAGAGGGATATGTTGGGAGATAATGGACATGTGAGCAATCCTACACATGTGCACACCTTGGCAAGGACATGACAAGGACATAGAACAAAGAACTCAGCAAGCAACTCCAGGAGATGGGTTTGGTGGAGAAAGACATTGAGTGTGGTGCTTATTATCCGATCGTGAGAAGGCTTGAAGCGCGTGGACAAAGCTAACTATCCAATCATAACGATTGTACCACTTACCATTCGCGTGCACAGGAGAAACTTATAAAAGGGCTTGCTTACCTTCAATAAATTGGCATTGCTTGATCATACTGGTCGTGTGCGTGTCCATAGCTCCTGCATAAGCTCTCTGTGTGGGTCAGCACAGGCAGGATGCAGGAACAATCACAAAACCACTGATGACATGCAAAGAGTAAATTTATTTTCATTGCCTTAACAGCTGGGGGGTTCCCGCAGCAGCACCCACGCAGAGGCACACAGGGAGGGATGCAGGCTCTGCGGAGCTCGGTCCATGCTAGAGGATCACCAGACCTGCTGTTCTGGCCTGTGGATCGGGGATTCACGCAGGTGCAGTTCACCACTGTGCTTGTTCTTTCCCACAGCAGAGCTGGAATCTCAAGCACATTCAGTGGGGTGCTTCTAAGTCTCTCACAGACCTATGTTATCTAAACACAGATGTTCTGCTTGTCAAACACACAAGGCTAAACAACAATTAGTATGATCTATGGGGTTTTCAGCACCCCAGCTGCAAGTCATTTGAGCGTGATTGTCCTCCTCGCCAGTCTTCCATTATTTTCCCACACTGTCCTTGCTAACTTTTAACAAATCCAGCTCAGGAAACCATCTGGCATGGAGCTTTAGATGTTTTTCTCCCAGTCATATTTGTGACTGTTGGTGTAAGCCTGCCAAATGGACCACATCTTTGTATCATGCACTTAACTCTGCTTGCAAAAATAGCCCCATAGTTCTGCATGTGCTGCTGTCATGTGGAAAGCTAACCACATCACCGCAGGACTGCACAGTAGCTGCAGAACCTCATTTCATTCCTAGACAGCACTCTCCTGGAAGCTGGCTGAGATTTACATGGGGCAGCTCTTGCACGCAGGACTGTAAAGAAAGAGAAGGGATATGAAATGAATTAAAGATATCATTAAAGACAAATACGGGGTATTAAACTTGTTTAGCCCTGTCCTTTTTGCACAGTAAAACCAAGTCCTGGTTTGGAGCATCTCTGTGGATAGACCTTTGTCAGTGGAAGCAACGGGGTGTTGTTACTCTTGAAGGAGGTGCAGGAGAACCCCTGTTATTACCTAGCAGGGCTATACGGTTGTTGAAGCGTGGACTCCTTTTTACTCTGGAGTTTAGTGCAAAGGGGCTTCTGGGTGAAGCCTCTGTATGATTTCATCCAAGTTATGTTTTATGTCAGCTTGAATAATAACCCCTAAAGAAGTCAATGAAATGATTTCTTATGCGAATGTCCACTAAGATTGCTAGAAAAGAAAAAAGAAGTTATTCCCTTCAATACTGTAGTGGTTTGAACTAAGCTGGTAGCCAATTGCCACGTGGTCAGTTGTTTACTCCCCCCCACCCCGGTGAAATAGGGGAGGGACAAAAGAAGAAATTCCTAGGCTGAATAAAAAGAATTTAGTAATAGGAACAAAACCAACAGGATGAATAGTAAGTCCAAAATGGGTAAAATGCAGCAGTGGCTCCCCAAGCGGCGGCCGGTACGCAGCCCAACACCAGCAGTGATCCCGACTGCACCAGAAAATCCCACCACACCGACCGGGAAACCAAAAACGGGGTGTGGGAGAGCCCTGAGCATGACGGCACATGATATGGAATGCTCCAACGATTGATCTGGACCCAGCCCTCCAACTGTGCTCCCTCTCAGCCCAAGGAAGGTTAACTCTATCCTGGCTGAAACCAGGACAAAAACTCACCCACCCACCACTATCCTCCTGAAAAAAATACTAACTCACTGTTCACCCTTAATCCTTCATTCTTCAAAGCTGTGTGGCAGCAATGTTATGACCAAGTGAAAAAAAGCCTTCTTTGGAGCTAGAGGAGGAAAAAACCCATAGAGGCCTCTCAAGTCTCATTTCAAGTATTGAGAAACCTTAAAACATGGAGATGAAATATACTTGCTGCATCCTGAGTTTGTCAGCCAACTTCTACTCCTTTGCCAAACATGCTAATATTATATACCTCTGCAACTAATCTCTTGCATATTTTCTTAGGTTGATGTCTTTAATAACTCTTTTTACCTTTTAAGATGTTTTCTTATCTTTAATTTCTTGAGCTTTTTGATGCGTATAGTATAAGAAGGAAAACAAATGTAAAAGGCAGCTGTCTACTGTATTGACCAATCAACTTAATTTGCAGTGACCTGACATGGCTTGTAATATGCAACACACTTAATTAAAGACATCCCAAATAGGGTTTCTTTCTATGGAATGTTGTTTATTGTTTGAAAGCATGTCTTAATATTTTTATTAAATGTAAAAAAAAAAAAAAAAAAAAAAAAAAGACTTACTAAGATTAAAGCCATTATAAACTCAATCAAACAAGAATTAAACAGCACTGTCCAAGTAGAATCTAGAGCAAATTCCCAAATCAGAATTAACAGTAGTGTTGGACTACAGCCAAGCCACTACATTAGCACCTAATCAACACTTACGAATTCTCAAACAGGAAATCTAGAGGGAAAGCTGCCCATTTCATTACACATTACAATTGAGATTCTGGTCTCAGTCAGTGCAGTAAGCTTATCTGAACATCTCACTGTTAGCCCAGCTGAGTTAGAAAGTCTTGAAAGTCACTTTTGCAGTCATTGGTGCTTCTACTTACTGAGACTGTTATGGGACAGATCTTTTCTTGTGAGTTCTCTTGTTCTCCTCACAGAAAAAAAAAAAAAAAAAAAGTTTTACGGAATGGCTCTGCTCTGGAAAGGTTAGCAGCTGTAGCTAAACATTGAGAAAAGCAAATTGATGCCGTGTGCTTTTTTTCAAAATAAGTTGTTTTCAAAACAAGTTCAAAAATGTTTTACAAGAGAGTATAAAGATGAATTAAGAACATAAATGAATTAAGGTTGGCTGCTCCTCCACTTTTTTCACAGGAGGTTCATTTCAAGGGGATTTTTAATGATTGGTGTCCACCTTTTCTTGGGCAGCTTTAGCTGGTGTTATTATATTGTCTTTCTTAGGAGAAACAGCCACTTCTACTTTCTGGTTTGTTGCTTTAATTTTTGTTTTTGTCTTATCCTTTTTCCTCCTTTTCAGACACAGGTTTGAAAGCAATAGAATCTGCTTCCACAGGCTCATGTCTTACAGGGCTGGCATCTTCTCTGCTGGGGAGCATGAATAGAGAGTCCTTTTAAACATCTTCTCTTGTAACTGGCTCTCTTGGTTTTCTTGCAGCTTCTAACAACTCAGGATTGGGTTCTCATCCCATTTTCCCCTCCTCTAGTGTTTTTAATGCTTATTTTCTTTGTCATCTCCCAGTGGCTTTTCCACCTCCTTCTCTTTGGATTTTGTAGGATTTTTGATGCCATGGCTCTCTCTTCCAGAAGGTTTTTCAAGGTAGTTTCCAGCTCTATTATGATTTCAGTAGCCCTGCCCACCAGAATAATCCTCTCTACATCCGCAAGCATATGGTATGTTCTGTACTTGGGTGTCCTTGAACGGTGATAACCATGTGCCCTTAACCTAGAACAATTGTTATGACTGGTTATATGTTGTATGTTATATGGAATTGTTATGACTGCTACTCCTCAGATATGGAGGTGACTGTGAGTAGGAGAGAATGTGGGATGAACCTGATCTTGCCTTGGAGTAGGTACACAAACTTCTTAGAGTAAGATGAAGGACTACAGGAAAACTTGGACTTTAAAAAAACCACAATACAATTAAAAAAAAAAAAAAAAAAGGAAGTTAATTAGAAACAGTGACTCTCCCCACTTTTTCCCTCTCAAATTCAGTTTGATTTTTTTTTTTTTTCCTCTCCGTAGGCTTATGTCAAAGCTTCTTTCAGCTGCTGACAAAACGCTATTGCAAATTGGAGAACTTGATACCATGTAAACTTTCTGCTTACATAACAAAACAGCTACTGCTCTGTTAGTGCAAAAACACACAGGAAGGGAACCTCCATTTCCACTCACTTCTGTCACATGAACTACCACAGCTCTTGACTGATATAAGGTGGTGTATGCTGTCCTCTACTGGTACGGGAGCATTTTTCACTGCTCTGTAAATACATGAAGTGCAAAACATTTTTGTTCAGTAAGATGCAAGAAGAGCAAGTCTTAATGGCTACAGCTCAGTGTTAAACATCAAGAAAACACGATTTAGCCTGAAGACAGTAAAGCTCAATCTTACAGTGTCGGCTTAGTCTATTTAACTTCACTACTTATTTGGCAATTTGTACAGGATGCAAAATACTTGTACTGCAACCTTACGTACAGGATCATTTAATCCACACTTCTAGCCAGATGTCCTAACAAAATTTTGCACATATCTCTAGCTCTAACCCAGGATAGTAACTGCATTTCAAGAAAAGCCTTATCTAAAAACTTCTACCCTCACTCTCTAGTAATATGACTCAACGGCATTACTCTAGAAAAGATACCAACAGTGTTACTAATAGAAAGCTCTTCAGAGTCCTGCCCAAGTGAATTCTGGGGACAGAAAACGTCAGCTATTCTGAGTTTTTTCTTCACAAGTTTTTATTTTAATATTTTTAAAAGAACCATTTCACATTATTCCACATATGTTCATTATCATCGTTCGTCCTCTCAAAATCCTTCATCAGTTTAAGATTTCCTTACAAACAAGTCAGATCTTTTAATTGCTAAGAAAAGTTTAACAATGTCAACAAATTATTAGTGAAAGCCACCAGTTTATGGTCCAGGTTAAAATCTCTCCATGTATTCACATGAGATAAACAAAAGAGGAAATGAATACAATTTCTCTCACAAATCTCCTCTGAAAGGCTTTGAGGTAATGGTTACAATCAGAATAGGGGACACAGAAAATCCAGCACCTACACTTATTCAGTTTCTGCCCTCTCCACGGCTGTCAGGAGGTGAAGAACATCATTGCAGAGAAGCTTTAAGCTTTAGAAATAGATACCTTATACAACTGAGAGCTAAAGAGCTCCTTCACAGCTGCAGCCAAATTTAACTATCAGTCAGTTGTAATCTCTGCCATATTTGAGGTCCTATCTGAAACTATCACTGCTAATCCCTTGAATCATCCAATCCATCTCATGAGAGAGATTTGGAGTGGAAATCCTCCTGATTCTTCTGGACAATATAGACATATAAAGCAGTTACCTGGAAAACAAATGCCTACACTCCTTTCGAATCTTTTTATATTCCATCAATTCCTTAGCAGTATCATTTGTAAATGCATCAGGTTTGAACTTTTTCTTTCCCCTGCTAAAATAAGTTTGACCTTTATTACAAAAAGACGCCAAGAAACAAAACATGGTCAATATGACAAAATGCATACTGCATGCAAATACAAAAGGTGGACATCCTGTTTAAGCAAAACCAGTTTCGAACTCCCACAATGTTTAGGGAAAGTTTTAGAATTACATTTGTCTTGGTTTAGTTTTGCATGTTTACCATCTGCATCGAGAAAGTCTATTGGAGAAAGCATTCTGCCATTTTTGCTTATCTTTGATGCAGTGTAACTGCAGTCCAATATGCTATCAAAATGCAAACATGGAAAATAACACAACTTCATTAATCCAGATACTTACACCTCTTTCAGTCTCCTTAGATAAGGAGCTAGCTCCTCCTAGGGGATAAGGGAGGCCAATAGCATCCTGGTTTGTGTCAGAAAACACAGCAGGACTAGGAAAGTGAGCATCCCCCTGTACTTGGCACTGCTGAGGCTGCACCTCGAATACTGTGTTCAGTTTTGTGTCCCTCAATACAGGAAAGACACCGAGGTGCTGGACGGTGTCCAAATAAGAGCAACAAAGATGGTGAAGGGTTGTGGGAATTAAGAATTGGTAGTCAGCAAAATGTAAACTGACCCTGAGGTTAGAAGAATGATTGTGGATAACTGAGGCAACATTAGGGAACACCGCGTTGTGAGCGTGAGAAACAGCAGGTCAGAACACCACCTTGCAGAGACATGGTGAGTGTGGGAGCAGTAAACAGACAGGACCTGAAGGTCAGTATACCTTGAAGAGGGTACATTGCCAACTGGGCAAGCAGACTCAAGGTCCATGTATCCTTAGCTGAATTATCCCCATTATGATACTAAAATTCACACCTACAGGTCAAGAAGATCCTTGCCTGGGTGAAGACCCTTCCCCTGAGCACGTGTAGTAGTAGAAGTATCACGTCAGCAGTATTTGTATGTCAATTACTACCCAATCATTGTAGAGAGGATGGAAAATTACTAACTCTGCAAGTTTTGTGCATAAGTATAGCTTGAAAAGTCCTGTTGGTGTGCTTGATTTGTGGGAGACCACCAAGCACCTAGGTTTGTGCAACCCTAAAATAAATAAGTGATGTCTCTTCTGAGTGTGTGATTAGAGACCTATTGCACCCTGGGTGACACATCTGCTTTTTGGACAACACCTGCAGATTTTTATTATTTATAGCCATTTCTAGAAACACAGGATGTCACACAGTGGGTTCACATGGTGCTGTGCTTCCTGTCAAATGAATCGTTTCCATCCTTGATACAGTCTAGAGGTAGCAAGTGCCACCTGATGGATTAAGATGGAAATGAAAGCAAGTGATGCCCATGTGATGGTGATTCTGCCACAAGACACGCTGCTCATGGAGCTGCAGTGACTCTGTCAGAGGACAAGGATTTCCATGGTGTTTCTGTAAGTGATACCCGAGGGATTTTTTCCCTCTGTGTGTGTTTCTGTGCAGGCACGTCCCTGAAGCAGAGGTGTTTCTCCATGCTGTAAGAGGGACTGATGACAGTTGGGTGGGTGGAACATGTGCAGTCCTGGAAGAAACTTCCTGCAGCTGCCCTGCCGTGCACTGCAGGGTAAAACAGCTCGTCTGGTCATTCACTGCCATCGAGAGCTACTGAGTGCTTGGGAAGATACTGGGTTCCCCCTGCTTGTGGTCAGCACTGGTCCTTACTGGGCAGCCTCCCACAGCAGCCAGTGTTGTAGCCCCCATCAGTTATTAAGCAAACATCTGCAGCTGGAAGGTGTGGTATGTTCCTCTGATTTGGCCATTCCCCATCTTAGCAACACATCTAAAATACTGACATGTGCTCTTTTTATTGCTGTTAACAGTCAACATTTTGTTTTGATCTAGTCAGCATGGTATTTAGAAAACACCACTCTTGCATTTTGAGAATAAAACAGGTTCCCAACCTGCTTCCCAAACTGTGTAGGATCCCAGCCTCTTCCCTCACCCCTCTATGTGTAGCCTGTCTTTGTTTGTTTTGCTGCCTTGCACCAAGAATACAGCAAACAACTGAGATGTGTGCTGTGTGCTCCAGGCCAAAGAATGTGTTAAATGGTCCCAGTTTATTTTACGCAGCCACACAGCACGGTGTATTTGGGAAGGAACAGCTGGGTGATGTATCAGAAGTTACTGAAAATGAGATGATATGGTAGTGGTTTGTTTTTAGTGCCTGGTTCAAGAAAGAATGTACTCAGCTGTTCTAAGATATGTGTAGGGAGAGACACTAAGAAGATCTCACAATGTACGGAAAGAATAGGGAAGTAAAGATCTTGTGAGATACGGGAAGAATAGGGAAGTAAAGATCTCGCGATGTACAGAAAGGCATATATAAAGCAATTGCGCAGTTAATAAATCAAACAAGCAGCAACCACCATATTGGCGTCTGTGCTTTTGTTCCCGTGAAGGTCATAATCTCCTGCATGGATTAGCTGTGATCTGAGTGCCACACCTCTGTGGATTGGCAGATAGAAAAAGACAGCTAATACACCTACCTCAACAAATGGTGAGCCCGACGTGATCTGGCCAAAGACGGACCGTGAAGGTTGGCGGTGCATGGCAGGAGGTGAAGGAGCTCTATGCAGGATGGGAGACTCTGCAGCACGCCATGAAAGCCACAATTAAGGTACTTAAAATATGGGGAAAACAAAATAAGACTTCTATAAAGTTGGGGACTTTAAAAGCCACGCTACAAAGATTAGTAAAGCTTGGCATTCTGGCTGAGCCGATAGACTGCGTGAAGCCAGAGCTATGGCCTCAAATAGAAGCTGAATTAACGGAGCAGGCAGTGGTGAAACTCCTCCCGTATATCCTCTCTATGAGGGGGAAAAAATATGATAAATTCACTCTGGAAGGTTTAAGATGGAGTCTAGAAAAGGGACTTATATCTACCTGGGAATCTATAGGGAAACAGCTTTGGGATTCGATCAGTGATGGAGGAAAGTCAGCAAAAGAAGTGAGCAGCTATAGCACACTCTGGAAACAAATCCGAGAGACTTTAAGGATTGCAGTGGCATCTCATTCTGACAATCCACCTCCGATGCCGCACCCCTAGCAGCTCCTGTTGCGTTAAGTCAGAGAAAAAAATCCATTTGCCTCATCGATTGTGCAACGGGGATCACGGCAGGCAGCGGGGGCTAAACCGAGAGCTGCGCGGCCGGGAGCTGAGAACACCAGAAGTGCACATGATGCCGTCAGGAAGAAGAATGAGGCGTCATCGGAGGAGTCCGCGGGGTCCAGCAGTGGGCAGGGCACGGAATATGGAGTTTGCGGCGGCGGCCCGGGGCCCCCCTGAGCCCCACCCCCCACTGCAGAGTGACCACCTGCAGCCGAGCCCGGCACCGCGCGCTCACCCCCCACCCCGACAAAAGCGGCAAGTTTTTTCACAGAAAAGGAGCATACTCTGCGGAGAGAGTGCACCTCTGTACCATCTGCCTGACGGAAATATTGTCAAAAGATCATCTACAATCTTACAGGAGTTGTTCATTTTACCCGGGGTCATAGATGCTGATTATGAAGGGGAAATAAGAATTATGGCCTGGACCCTTGTACCCCTGTGTTCAGTAACAGAAGTAAAAAATTGCTCAGCTTGCTTACTTTACTGCAGCTCCCCCTAATAGTACGCCAAGAAGCCGTGATGACTCAGGATTTAGATCAGCAGGCACCCCTTAAATATTTTTGGACTAAAACAGTAACACAAGGTTAACTTCTGGTAAAATGTACTCTCGTTAAAGCTAAAAAATCTGTAGAGCTGACAGGCATTTTAGATACTGCTGCAAATGTGACCATAATATCTGTGAGCAGACTGGCTGTTAGCTCTGGTACCTCAAATGCTTTTCAGGGTTGGTGTCATGCTGTAACAACTCAAAGCAAGGATCTCATTCATGTAAGGGGCCCAGAAAGCTGGGTAGCAAATATTCATCTGTTTATATTGGAAAACCCCTATTGCATTTTGGGGTTGTGACTGTGTGGCTCAATGGGGAACTCAAATTGGATCAAATTTGTCTTAATCACCACTGCAGCACAACCCACCCTGAAACCCCCCCTGACATTAACCTTAAAAACGGAATCACCTGAATGACTGGGTCAGTGCCCCTTGCCAAGGAAAAAAGTCGTGCCACCTTAATGATTTAATTCAAGGACAATTAAGTTTCTTATTTTAAAGAAAAGTGGTAAATAGTGACTTTTACATGATCTCCGACACATTAGTGATACCATGGAGGATAAAAATACTTCACAACCATGAATGCCCTCCCCAACAATGATTACCTGAAACTGGCATCTTGTAGTAATTGATCTAAAGGATTGATTTCTTTTTATCATTCCCTTGCATCCGAATGATGCACCTAAAATTACTTTTTTTGTTCCCACTATTAATATTAGTGAACCTGCAAAACAATACCACTGCGTTATTTTACCATAAGACATAAAAGTCCCACCAGGTCCCCCAGGCTGTTATATATCACTATATGGATGACATCCTTACAGCAACAGAAACACAGGAGATCATGGAAAAGGCTCTGGCTTTAACCAAGCACTCACTATCTCAAATGGTGTTGCAAATTGCACTTGAAAAGGTACAGATATCATCACCAGGCAGTACCTGGGCTGAAGGATTTGTGAACAGACTAGGTTAAACTTAAAACTGATGTTAAGATTTTAAAAGATTTACAGAAACTGTTAGGAACCATAAATTGGATACAGCTGTTGTGGGCCTAACTCATGACAATCATAGCTTATTTGATATTTTATGAAAAGGTCCTTCAGTGACATCACCCAGAGTACTTACAGAGAAAGCAAAACAAGATCTCCACTGTATAGCTAACACCATCTCAAACAGACAAGTGTCACAAGTATACTGCATTCCCCCACGGGACAAGCCATCGTAGAAAGAGCACGCCAAACCTTGAAAGCGCTTTTGCAAAAACAAAAAGAGGGGAGAGATCTTGGCTCCAGGTCAGCCATATGCTCTGCTGTTTCAGTGGGATGAAAAACACATGCATTTTTTCCACCAGAATGCCAGAGCAATACAAAACCAGTTTTCTTTATCAAGGCATCAGGCTAAAAGCATCATTGCAACTTGCCCTGAATACCAGACAGACTCCATCTCTTCAACAGGGAAGTGGTGTCGACCCTTGGGGACTCACCTCCTCAGAATTATAGCAATCTGTTGTCACTCACTCAGCTGCATTTCAAATGTTAAAATATGTACATGTGTCTGTTAATACCTTTTCTGGAGCACTATTTGCATCCTGCCATGCAGTGGGGAGTCAAGCACCTGACCAGCATTCCTTACTCACCAGCCGGTCAGGCCATGGTGGAGCATACACCTAGCAAGCTAAAGCGACTATTACAACAACAACAACAATAACAACAACAACAACAAAGGGGCAAGATGCAAGATATCAATCTACATCTCACAAAACGCTAAATAAGGCATTATATGTCATGAACCTTTTAAACATTTCCACCATCTCACAGGTGCCACCAATATTGTGTCATTTCTCATCACAGAGACCAGATCAACAAGAAGTCCAGAGCAAGGCTCAAGTGTTAACAAAAAACTGAGAAAGTAGTAACTGAGAAGGACCATATCTTTTAATAACCTGGGGAAGAGGTTATGCTTGTGTCTCCACAGGTCTCAGTCTCCAGTGGTCACAGGCAAGGTGTGTGCAACCACACCTGAGGGTGAGAGGCAGCCAGCACTCAGGATCCAGCTGTGGGTGCTGTGAGTGCCCCTGTGCCGACAGTTTGCGATCTCTTTGACTGATCTTTTAAGCAGAATGTCTGGGTAATATTTGCTACTGCAACAGGACAAACTACACTACAGTTGCCAATTCTTTTAAGAGAAAATGCTAACAGTAATTGTAACTCCTTAATGAAATATATAGGCTTACTAGTCACTAGTGAAAGATGTAGTTTAGATGAAATGTAGTTATTAATAAGGATGAAATGCTGTAAGAATGTGTGTATTCAACTTTCTTTGTTTAGCAATATTAAGAATTAAAAGCTCAAGTGGTTAACCTTATTAGAAACTCCCTTGGTTTTCCCCCTGGAGTGCTGGCCAGGCTCCAGGTGGAACCCAACAGGAGGATGAAATCAGATGTTCCCGCTCAAAGAAAATTGCCAGTTATTTTGGCCTGTTGATTTAGAGGCTGGACCTGCTTGCAGCGATGTTGGATGCCTCACCTACGGATGGACAGACCGCGTAGGGTTTCTGGTTTGTGAGGAAGGGCACTCTAAATTCTCGCTGCACCCAGGGTTCCCCAGCAATTGCGATCTGAATGTTAGTACCCCATTAAGTGTGCTACTCCGTGTTTTCCTTACTGTTTATTTTGTAGTATTTAGTCATAACCCTTATTTATAGGTAGTGAAATTAGCCTACTCTTTTAACTAGTAATTGTAACTACTGTGTTGTTTTAGCCTTCTGTGGAACTATTGTAAGTATGCTGTGTTTTTGAAGTTTGTCTAACCCTTAATTGATACAGCTCTCAAAGAAGTCTTGCAGGTGCTGTTGCAAAACCAAGAAAGGGGAGATCTGGGAGGCATTGGCCTTACACAGCCTCTGACGAACAGCTAAGCTTTGATGAAGAACAGGCCTCATAAGATAGATAAGAAACTGCTGAGCTGTGCCAAGGTGGCAGGGAAAAATCAGTCAGGACAGCAGGCATTTTGCCTGGGCTTAGCAACTGCTGCCGACCCATCCCAGACTTGTCTGATTGGAGTTAAAACTGAGACACTCTCTTCCCCCAGCAGCTGGGAATAGCATGCAAGATCAGGCCTGGGGATGTATATAGTCTGGTGGAAAAAAGCCTATCTGACACATGGTTGGTATAATCAGACAGTCTGGCTGGGATGGCAAAACGTGACTCCTTCAGCAGTACCGATAAATGACATTTGGTTTTGTAGTGATACTTACACGATGGGTTTACATCTTGAAGAGGGAAGAGTAATAATGATTCGGCTAAAAGGTTACCAATTACTGGGTGGTTAAAAGATTTGTTTTTACAGGGACTAACAGTTTAAATTGTCATTATAATCCTTTTAATGATGTTAAACTGTGTGTGGAAGTGTTTTGAGAACGATGGACCGATGGATCGAGCAATAAAAGAGGTCTGGATTGCTCAAAACCAAAAAGAGGGATTTGTGGAATGGCTGGAAAACAACGGGCACATTATGAGTGATCCAAACCGAGTGGCCTCACTGTTACAACAGGCTGTAGCTGTTGTGAAGAACACCTGCAAGGCCAAGGGGCTGAGAAACTGCGTATGTAGCAAAAAGATAAGGAAGCTGCTCTATGGAAAACAAGATACTTGCCTGGCAGGAGAATGGCTCATGGACACCACACCCGGACCAATCATAGAGGGTAAAAGGGCTCATGGACAAGTAGCCTTAGCCTATGAGCAATCAAGTAGTTGCACGTGTACTTCATGGTAGTCTATAGACTGCTGTGTATCCTTTAATAAAATGGCATTGTGGAGGCCTGGAGAGATTGTCACTACATCTCTCTTAGCCCCTGGGAGTAGGGGTTGTAAAAGCTCTATCCACTTTGAACAACATAGCTTGTTGGAGTGTAAAACAATCTAACTTAACATCTAATATAGTAGGTAATTTGTTGACAGATGAAGGTAGCATAAGGCATGCTGTTTTGCAGAATAAGGCAACTATAGATTTTTGTTACTGGCACCAGAACATGGATGTGAAGAATTTGAGGGTATGTGCTGTGTGAATCTTTCTGATCACTCTCAGTTTATCTCTAGGCATTGTTACTAACTGCAAGACAATGTACATAGTGAGATTATTGCTGTCTTGTGTGGTAAATAGGATAGAGGCCTTAATAAAAAGAAAAGGGAGAATTGTGGGTGCGTATGCCGGGTTGCGAACCATCCGTGTCACTAACAATGTAAAAGTGTCATCAGCATTCAAACTAGAAGATTAATGATGTCTAAATTAATGACACACTTGTGTTAGAGGACTTAACGACTTCTAGATTAACGATGGCTAAAAGCGAAAGTATTTTTGCTCATTAGGGAAGAAACCGATACGAAAGGAATCTGTAGAATAACAAAACAGAAATTTATCTACCAGTTGTGCATGCTTAGTAGCGCTTGTTGAAAGAGCTGAGAGGAACGAGTTTTTGAAATGAGCATGCGCCAGAGCAACACATGGATTTGCTGTCACAAGAATATATAAGGACTTGTTTTTCTAATAAAGATCGGAGCTTGACTGATAACCGTATTGGTGTGTGTCTGGTCTCAGAGCCTCGTCCTGCAACTAAGGGAGTTCCTGCTACACTGCCCGGAAAGCTATACAGGGCAACAGCGATTCTCGTGCTCCGTACTTGCTTTGGCTCAGAATCAGACTTGGTGTGCTTATAGGCGAGAAAATGTGATTTCGCACAGAAAGGTGTACGTTTGCACTACTCAGGCATAGAAATCTGCTAGCCGGGAATTCTCTGCCTGGATTTCCCTGCTGCCCGGGAAGCTATCCAGGGCAACAACCATACTTGTGCTCCGTGCTTGCTTTGGCTAAGAATGAGCCTTGGTGTGCTTTTCGGCGAGAAAACGGGATTTCAGCCAAAAACGTGTACGTTTGTGCTTCCCAGGCACAGAGAAACTGCTAGCCAGGAATTCTCTACTTGGATATATCTGCTGCCTGGAAGGCTATGCAGGGCAACAGCGATTCTCATGCTCTCTCTTGCTTTGGCTCAGAATCAGCCTTCGTGTGCTTCTAGCAAGAAAAAACGATTTCGGACAAACACGTGTACGTTTGCACTTCCCAGGAACAGAGAAGCAGCTATCTGGGAATTCTCTGCCTGGATTTCCCTGCTGCCCAGAACGCTATCCTGTGCAACAGCGTTTCTCGTGTTCAGAGCTTGCTTTGCCTCAGAATATGCCATGGTGTGATTTTTGCTGACAAAACATGATTTCTCTCAGAAACCTGATCGTTTTTTACTTCCCAGGCACAGAGAAGCTGCTAGCTGGGAATTCTCTGCCTGGATTTCCCCACTGCCCGGAAAGCTATCCAGTGCAACAGCAGTTCTCGTGCTCCGTGCTTGCTTTGGCTCAGAATGAGCCTTGGTGTGCTTTTCGGCGAGAAAGAGTATATGTTTGCACTTCCCAGGCACAGAAAAGCTGCTATCCGGGAATTCTCTGCCTGGTTTTATCCGCTGCCCGGAAAGCTATGCAGGGCAACAGCGATTCTGTTGCACCATGCTTGCTTTTTCTCAGAATCAGACTTGGTGTGCTTTTCAGCAAGAAAACACGATTTCACCTGGAAACGTGTACGTTTGCACTTCCCAGGCACAGAGAAGCTGCTAGCCGGGAATTCTCTGCCTGGATTTCCCCGCTGCCCGGAAAGCTATCCAGGGCAACTGCGATGCTTATTCTCCGTGCTTGCTTTGGCCCAGAATCAGCCCTGGTGTGCTTTTCAGGAGAAAACACGTTTTTGGCTGAAAACATGTACGTTTGCACTTCCCAGGCACAGGAAAGCTGCTACCTGGGAATTCTCTGCCTGGATTTCCCCGCTGCCCAAAAGCTATGCAGGGCAAAAGCGATTCTCGTCCTCCGTGCTTGCTTTGGATCAGAATCAGCCTTGGTGTGCTTTTCAGCAAAAAAACGTGATTTCAGCCAAAAACGTGTACGTTTGCACTTCCCCGCCACAGGGAAGCTGCTAGCCAGGAATTCTCTGCCTGGTTTTACCCACTGCCCAGAAAGCTATGCAGGGCAAAAGTGATTCTCGTCCTCCGTGCTTGCTTTGGCTCAGAATGAGCCTTGGTGTGCTTTTTGCTGGAAAACGCATTTTTGGCCAAAAATGTGTACGTTTGCACTTCCCAGCCACAGAGAAGCTGCTAGCCGGGAATTCTCTGCTTGTTTTTACCCACTGCCCGGAAAGCTATCCAGGGCAACAGTGATTTTCATGCTCCATACTTGCTTTGGATCAGAATCAGCCTTGGTGTGCTTTTTGGAGAGAAAACGCTATGTTGGCCGAAAACGTTTAAGTTTGCACTTCCCAGAAACAGGGAAGTTGCTAGCCGGGAGTTCTCTGCTTGGATTTACGGGCTGCACGAAAAGCTCTACAGGGCAACAGCAGTTTTCAAGCTCCATGCTTGCTTTGGCTGAGAATGAGCCTTGGTGTACTTTTCGCCGGAAAACGCGCTTTCGGCCGAAAACGTGTACGTTTGCACTTCCCAGGCACAGAGAAGCTGCTAGCTGGGAATTCTCTGCCTGGATATACCCGCTGCACAGAAAGCAATCCAAGGCAATGGCTGTTTTCATGCTTTGTCCTTGGTTCGTCTCAGAATCAGACCTGGTGTGCTTTTCGGCGAAAAAACACGATTTTGGCCAAAAACGTGTACGTTTGCACTACTGAGATGGGGAGTCTAAACAATCTTAGATTGATGGTGCAAGACTTTTGCAAAAACAAAGGGAGACGTATGGGACTGTTCGCAAAGACATAGCAGGTGCTGATAACGTTGCTAGGCGACTATCTCCTAGCCCAAAATAGAAGTCTCCTCTGGTCGTTGAAGTTGTGGGCACCAGCAACAGACTACCCAAACACCAGCACAAACTGGCCTGGCAGTCTGAACAGAAGCCAGAGAACAACTGAGGCTGCGCAGAGCAACAGGGTGAAAAGTTCATCAGCGAGGAAGAAGAGGTACTTCATCTTTACGACCCCTCCCCAGGAAGTTACGACCCCTGCCCGGAGCTTGAAGAGCTCCTCACGCAGGCGCAAGGGGAGGAGACCTGATTACCATGAGAAGCGAGGGGGGCAGGGTAGACTCTGTATATGTACAGGCCTTCTATGAATATGCACTATTCTGTAACATATGAGCCAGACGGGAGCTGCAAACGATGCGCATGCTTGTGGTGGAGCGATCCCCCATGCGCCCAGCGCTGAATAAACATACCCACTTTATAACTCCACAGTTAAAGAGTGATTTCTCCGCAAGTCATCTTGGCACCCCAGATGGGACAAACTCTGCTCGGCTGCCATTGACTGCTGACGGGTGGACGTCCTAGGTGCACCCCAAGCTCTTCTCGGAGGAACTCTGCTCCCGGCTGTCCACTGTGGGAGCAGACAAGGACCATCTGGTTCATGGACAGAGGTATGTTTAAGGGTAACGGGCTGCTGGTAAGACGTGCAGAGACGTCTGGCGCATGGCTCAGTCCCGAGGAGGGGGTACACCCATTTGGTTTTGGCTTTGGGAATCCATGGGAAAGAAGTAAGATCTTTCGGGGCAAACTACCGATGACTGGTATATAAGAGTCAGTTTGCATTTTGGGCAGGGTCCTGGTAATTACTGTCACCTGCAGGATCTTACTTCAGGTCACTGTGTAGTGCACTAATTGTGGATATACTGGCTTTGAACTGACTGCAGATTGTTAACCGTTTATGATATATGTTACAAATGGACTTGGTGATTGTTTAAACTCAGTATATTTTGTGGTATGAGTGAAAAGTGTGGTGGGCCCTTTAAGTGTCTGTGTGCCTGTGTGGTGTGAGTGAGACGCTGCCGCTGCTGTGTGTCCGTGTGCCTGCGTGCCTGCAGGGACAGGGTGTGAGTGAGACGCCGCCGCTGCTCTGTGAGTGAGAGGCAGCTGATGCAAGACAAATGAGACGTTTATGCCTGTTTAAATAATGCACTGTCCTTGTATGTCTTGTGAAAACATTTTATGAACCAGAGATGGGAAAGTGAACCCCTTCTCTGTCAGTTTGGGTTAGATTTGGTCGGATTATTTGTGTAGAAGGAGTGAATGGTCGGCACAGGGAAATGATTTATACCTGCTAGATGGATTGTACACACTCCTTCTGGGCAACTGGTAGTACCAGATTGGGGTCGTGGGAGAATCCCCTGCTTTCTCTGTGCTCCTATGCTCCTACCTTTGGTAATTTTCGTCAGGCCTAGGTATTAGCAGAGTGCGTAAATTGTTGATATAAGTGGTATTATGCTTCCGATATGAGGAGATCGAGGTGTGCAGAGTATCGGGAACAATTATGGGGAATAAGCAGGGAAAAGTTGTAAAGAAAAGCCCATTGGATTGCATACTCACGCACTGGAAAGACATAGCAGGGAGGGGAAGCACGGAAAGCAAGAAAATCCTGATTAAATATTTTAATCAGTGGTGGCTACTTTACAAACTAGAAGAAGCAGCTAAATGGCACCTTAGACTATAACACGCTTTTGCAATTAATGTTATTTTTACAGAGGGAAGGGAAGTAGGATGAGGTGTCATACACAGACATGTTCTTTACCCTCCGAAATCACCCAGAGTGGCAGAGGAACTGTGGACTAGTTCCACCATAAGACCCTTTAGTGCTTGCCCTGGAAAAAGATTATAAGGGAGAAATGAAAGGAAGACTATATTATGGTGGTGGGAGCTACTAGCCAAAGTGAAAAGGCTTATTTTTGCAAACCTTTGAAATATAAACTGGGAAAGCAGTTAGGCATACACAAATTTCTGTATATGCCTTACTCCACAAAAGCGCTCCTAGGAAGACACTTACTAGAACAATTAGGAGCAACCATTACATTTAACAATGGAGAGATTACTCTGGAGGTAAATAACCAAGAACTTACACAAATAATGAGCTTGTCCCTAACTAGTATCCCCACAGGAGGAGAAATCAGTGAGGAAATTATTAATCAAGTGTATCCCGGAGTGTGGGCCACTGACACACCTGGAAGGGCAAAGAATGCCTCACCCGTAGAGGTAAAACTTAAGGAAGGACAACAACCAGTAAGAATTAAGCAATACCCTTTAAAAAGGAAGATCGGGAAGGGATCCAGCCAGTTATAGAAAAATTTTTACAAATAGGATTAATAAACAGATCTCCACCCAGTGGTGGCAAACCCATACACTTTATAAACAAAATTAACTCCTGAGCTAATCTGGTTTAATGTTTTAGACCTCAAGGATGGTTTCTTTTGCCTCTCTCTCCTCGAAGTCAGTCAGAAAATATTTACATTTGAATGGGAAAATCCTAAGAGTGGACGTAAAACCCAGTTGACCTGGACGGTGCTGCCACAAGGATTTAAAACCAGCCCCACTATATTTGGTAACTAATGGCCAAAGACCTTGAAACCCCAACTCCACCTGAAGAGGGAAAGCTGCTGCAGTATGTAGACGACATCCTAATTGCCACCAAGACAAAAGAGGCCTGCGTGACCTAGACGGTAAGCCTTTTAAATTTTCTGGGACTTCAGGGCTACCGGGTATCCAAAAAGAGGCCCAAGTGGTACAGAGTGGAGTGATCTATCTGGGCTATGAAATCAGTGCTGGAAAGAGAACCCTAGGACAAGCTCGGAAAGAAGCAATTTGTCAGACTCCGAGGCCACAAACAGTGAAGGAATTGCGAACGTTCCTGGAGATGACTGGTTGGTTCAGGCTATGAATCTACATAGACTGCTTGTTAAACCTTTATATTCACTAACTGTCACTGAACAGAAAAATCTCCAATGGAATAAGGAAGCCATACAAGCCTTTGACTTGCTAAAGAAGGTCCTGATGTCAGCCCCAGCCTTGGGACTCCCAGACGTAAGTAAACCATTCTTTCTCTTTTCACACGAGAAAAAGGGAATTGCATTGGGAATACTGGTATAAGACTTAGGCCCGTATCGTCGGGCAGTCACTTATTTCTCCAAGCATCTAGATACAACTGCTAAAGGTTGGCCCGGATGCCTACGAGCGGTTGCAGCAGTGATCTTAAACGTACAGGAGGCACGATAATCACCTTAGGCCAGAAAATGACTGTATTTGTATCTCACACAGTGTCTGCAGTATTGGAAATTAAAGGGGGTCATTGGCTTTCGCCCCAAAGGTTCTTAAAATATCAGGCAGAATTAGTAGAACAAGATGATGTGGAGATTGTAGTAACTAACATTATTAACCCAGCTTCTTTCCTGAGTGGAAATACAGGAGAACCAGTGCAACATGACTGCCTGGAGACCATCGAGGCAACATACTCAAGCCGCACAGACCTGAAGGATGCCCCTCTGGAAGATGCTAAGAACTGGTTTACAGATGGGAGTAGCTATGTCTTGAGCAACAAAAGGTATGCTGGGTATGCTGTTACTACCACCCAAGAAATACTGGAATCAGGACTGCTGCCTGTGAATATATCTGCACAAAAGGCAGAGATAATCGCACTGACTCATGCTTTAGGATTAGCCCAAGGTAAAACAGTGAACATTTGTACAGACTTGAAGTATGCCTTTGGGATAGTCCATGCTCATGGAGCAATCTAGAAGGAAAGAGGACTGTTGAACTCACAAGGGAAATATATCAAACATGGGAAGGAAATTCTGAGGCTACTGGAAGCTGTCCAACTTCCAAGAAAAGTGGCAATCATGCATATTAAGGCACACCAAAAGGTGAACTCGGATTTGGAAAAAGGAAATGAACTGGCGGACAGAGAGACAAAACAAGCAGCCAAAAGAGAGATAAAAATGTAAGGAGCTTTAGTTCCTGATGGGCAAGTCATCCCAGAAGGCAAGCCTACTTATACTAAAGAGGATCAAAAGTTAATTACAGACCTGGAAGGATCATATAATGAAGAAGGTTGGGCCATCACTCCCCAAGGAAAGGCAGTAATTCCCTCTTGTTTAGCGAGACACCTGGTACGAGAAGAACACAGGAAAGGGCACTGGGGAGAGGAGGCACTATACTGATATTTGGTCAAGAGTATTAGAGCTAGAAATTTGTATACCATAGTAAGACAGGTGACTCAGCAGTGTGACCTTTACCTCCAGACTAATCCTAAGAATACCCCCACTCTAGAAGTAGGCCAAATTGGAAAAGGAAATGGACCGGGACAACAATGGCAAATTGATTTTTCAGAACTTCCAAGAAAAGGAGGGTATTGATATTTACTGGTATTAACGGACACCTTTTCAGGTTGGCCAGAAGCATTGCCCACTAGGTCTGCCAAAGCCTGGGAAGTAACAAGAATATTGGTTCAAGAAATAATTCCACGCTTTGGGGTCCCAGCGACTATATCCTCAGATAGAGGACCACACTTTATCTCGAAAGTAGTTCAGCAAATCAGTCGCCGTCTGGGTATAGACTGGCAACTTCACACTCCTTTATCATCCCCAATCAAGTAGAAAAGATGAAACATTTGATTAAGCAGCAAATAGTGAAGCTCGGGCAGGAGTCAAACCTGACGGGGCCCCAGATTCTCCCTCTGGCACTTTTGCATATATGAGCCAAACCGAGGGCCAGGGAAGGGTTGAGCCTTTTTGAGATGTTATATAGCAGACCTTATGTGGTACAGAAGGGAACGTCGATGCAAGTTGAGGAAGAAACTGTGACGTCATACATGACAGCATTAAGTAAACAACTCAATAAAATTGGGAAACATGTATTTGGAACTCGGGGTAGAGGGTTAGATGGGCCTGGACATAACATTCAGCCTGGAGACTATGTGTATGTTAAGTCTCTTACAGAAAAGACATTGGAACCACAATGGAAAGGGCCATTTCAAGTGCTACTCACAACATTTACTGCCATCAAGATTAAGGAATACTCAGCCTGGATTCATCACACCCGAGTAAAGAGGGCCCACAAATCCCCATAGAAGGTTACACAAACTCAGCCGGGAGGACTACACTTCTCATGATAAGTCTAATAATCTCCTTTCCCCAAATACCCGGTCAAAGGTTCGCTGAATGGCCATGGTCCCAGGCGTACATTAGGTATACTGAAAGCATGAGTATAACCAATAATAACTCAGCCTTAACTTTAACAACTGTAGTGATGCAGGGAACAGAAGTGTATACAAAAATCGAATGGAGAGACATCAATGGAGTACCGCAATTATGGGGAACGGTAGGGCAAGAGATTAGAGTAGGGTGTCAAGTAATAGATAAAATCACCCATTGGTCAGTGCGTCAAATTACAGTGTCTGAGATCAAGATATCAAATCCCAAATATATCGTGTCAAGTATTGGCCATATTTGTGATCCGAAAGATCTAGAATGCTGGTATAATTTTACTTTGACTCCACCTGCTGTTTCTGTGACATGTCTCTGGGCCAAAGGTAAACTAGGGCTATCTTTTAAATTTAACATGGTGACTACCCTAGTGACAACCACAACTAAAAGCACAGTAACCATGACAACCACACCAATCGCTGTAAATCTTACACCCAACATACACGAGGTCAGCTCGTACGTGATCAGACACATAGACCAACAGCAAGTGCTGATCAATCCAAAACGGTCTCTAAAAAAGTAGAATTACAGAAATACCTACCGGAAAAGACCACAAAGAAACCTAACCGGAGTATTAGGAACCGAATTGGGAGTGTTGAATTCAATAGATTCAAAAGTAATAATAAACAAATTAGCAGCTACTAAAAGGGATATATCAAAATTACAACAGCCATTGAGGTCTTCACTATCAGCATTAGGGGTACATCAATGGGCAATGTCAAAAGTAATGCCAGATTGGGAGTAAAAAGAAACAAAAGATGACACACTTATTGCTGAAGCACTGGGAGCATTACAAGGTGATGTCGCCATAGCTCTAAGTTGCATACAAGCCCAGTTATGGATGCAAACAGTAGCAGAATCTGTAATAAGGGAAGGAGAGGAGGGCACACTTCCCACTGAAATTCGAAAAATAGTTTAGGATAGTGCCACAGAGACAAAGTTACAATCATGGTAAAACATGATCAACTTCACCTATAGGCCTGACACGCATACAGTAACGACTTTTGTGTTAACAATATATGATGCAAAATTAATCACCATACACCCCATTGTAAGCCTTAGAGTCAATTACAACAGGACCCTGCTGTACCCTTTGAACATAAGACCTGGGCTATGAATACTGGTAATAAATGGCAAGCAGTAGATCTCGAACCCTGTATCATGAAAGAACAACAGAGATTTATATGTGCAAGTAATACCTTAATAACCCAGGGTACCTGCTTAGATACTGACCAAAAGATTTGTCACTTTGGAGCACGCCCCAACGTAGATTTGAGGACCATTGTTGTCTGTACCGGAAAGGGATGTGCATGTTTAAGGACACTGTGTGACACAATAACCATAGAAGGGGCAAGGAGCTTTACTCACAACCTTTCATGATAAGGGAAAGATAAAAAAAGGTCTTAAAGGTGGTTGAGCAGGAAGGGAAACATAATTGGTGGGATACACTCCTCAGATAGTTGCCTACAACTACTGGAATCTTAAACACAGCCCTTCACCCAGTGGTCGCTTTATTAATATCTGTAGCAATTTTGTTGATCCTTACTGTAGCTATACATGTATGGATCTGGAGACTTACAAAACGCTTGCAAGCTATGTATGACACTTTATATCACAATCCGAGCTTTAAGCAATAAACTAACTAATTTGTAGGATAGTACTAACATATTATGGGGCAAGGGAAGTAGATTAAGCAGTAGATAGATAAGTAGTAAAAGAATTTACTAAGTAAGAAGAAAAGGGGGGAGTGAGAAGGGGAGTCTAAACAATCTTAGATAGATGGTGCAAGACTTGTGCAAAAACAAAGGGAGGCGTATGGGACTGTTCACAAAGATATAGCAGGTGCTGATAACGTTGCTAGGCGACTATCTCTGAGCCCAAAGAGAAGTCTCCTCTGGTCCTTGAAGTTGTGGGTATCATCAAATGATTACGCCAAACACCAGCACAAACCCTGAGATCCCAGGTACAGCCCAAGAAGTCTCCAAGGGCGCCACATGAAATATTTTTTACCTTCTGGGGAAACCTCATCTCCAGCATGCACCCAGACCTTCTGACAGGCATCTCCTGCTCTCTTCTCTGCTTTTGTTTAGGGCCATCACATCGCAGGCAGCAGCCCCTGACACCTCCAAAGGGAGACACCGGAGATGTGTTTTCTCCTGTAAAGGAAGATTATGGCTTCAGCATCATCCCACACTTCCACCAGGCATATTCTGATGTCTTTTCACAGGGATTTTGCAAGCTTAATCCTGGGTAACACCCCCAGACTCCTCCAAGGAAGATACCCAGATGTTTTTTCTCCCTGAATAATGGTCTATTCTCTGGGATCTGACCAAGATTCCTCCCAGACATGTCCCAGACTGTCCTAAGAGCTGCTGCAGTGCCCTGAGATCCCAGGTAGCAGCCCCAGACTCCTCCAAGGAAGATACCCAGACCTTTTCTTCTCCTTGATAACACACACTCTTCTCACCGATCTGACCATAATTCCTCCCAGACATGTCCCCAACAGACCTGACGCTGATACAGGGCCCTGAGATCACAAGTACAGCCCAAGAATTCTCCAAGGGCGCCACATGAAATATTTTTTACCTTTTGGGGAAACCTCATCTCCAGCATGCACCCAGACCTTCTGACAGGCATCTCCTGCTCTCTTCTCTGCTTTGGTTCTGGGTCATCACATCGCAGGCAGCAGCCCCTGACACCTCCAAAGGGAGACACCCGAGATGTCTTTTCTCCTGTAAAGAAAGATTTTGGCTTCAGCATCATCCCACACTTCCACCAGGCATATTCTAGTGTCTTTTCACAGGGATTTTGCAAGCTTAATCCTGGGTAACACCCCCAGACTCCTCCAAGGAAGATACCCAGATGTTTTTTCTCCCTGAATAATGGTCTGTTATCTGGGATTTTACCAAGATTCCTCCCAGACATGTCCCAGATTGTCCTAAGAGCTGCTACAGTGCCCTGAGATCCCAGGTAGCAGCCCCAGACTCCTCCAAGGAAGATCTCCAGACCTATTTTCTCCCTGAATAATGGTCTATTCTCAGGGATCTGACCAAGATTCCTCCCAAATATGTCCCAGACTCTACTGATCCCTGCTGCAGGGATATAAGATCCAAGGTAGCACCCTCAGACTCCTCCAAGGATGCCACCTGAAATATTTTTTACCATCTGAGAAACTCTCCCACCTCTACTATCCAAACAAGATTACTCTCAGGCACGTCATGGAGTCTATTCAGCTCTGCTTTAGGGAGGCCTAATCTTGGGTAGCAGCCCCAGACTCCTTCAAGGAAGATACCCAGACAAATTGTCTCCCCAAATAATGGTCTATTCTCTGGGATCAAACGAAGATTCCTCCCAGACTTGTCCCAGACTGTCCTAAGAGCTGCTGCAGTGCCCTGAGATCCCAGCTAGAAGCCCCAGACTCCTCCAAGCAAGATACCCTGATGTTTTTTCTCCCTGAATAATTCAGTCTCCTCTCTGGGATGTGACCAAGATTCTTCCCAGACATGCTCCAGACTCTCCTGTGCCCTGATGCAGGGATATAAGATCCCAGGTAGCACCCTCAGACTCCTCCAAGGATGACACCTGAAATATTTTTTACATTCTTACCAAGAATCCCATCTCCACGATCCAACCAAGATGCCTCCCAGGCACGTCCTAGAGTCTATTAAGCTCTGCTTTAGGGAGGCCTGAGATCCCAGGTATCAGCCCCGACTCCTCCAAGGAAGATACCCAGACATATTTTCTCCCTGAAGAATGGTCTATTCTCTGGGATCTGACCAAGAGTCCGCCCAGACATGTCCCACACTGACCTGACGCTGATACAGGGCCCTGAGATCCCAGGTACAGCCCAAGAATTCTCCAAGGACGCCCCATGAAATATTTTTTACCTTCTGGGGAAACCTCATCTCCAGCAAGCACCAAGGCCTTCTAACACCAGGGCATGATGTATCCCTTGAGTTCATCCATGAGGAGTCCCAAAATTCTTGCTTTAAAAGGGAAACTAACAAATTTTTATAATAAAAGACAAGTGAAAAAAAAAAGTTATCCATTACTTCGTATTGCCTTTATTTCTATACACAACATGTTCACAGCATGCTGTGTCACTCAGACCTCTAGAATAAACAGGAAAACACGAATGAGGACAAATTACTCTAGGCCCAGTCACACTCCTAGGCAGTACAGTGCTCTGGGCTCTCAGTGATCCCTAAGGCTGGGAATAGAGATTAAGGTAAGAGGGTGACCCAAACAAAAGCCTGGGTGCTAAATTCTGTTCTCATTCAACCAGCTGCAACCTTGAATGGGCACTGCTGATTCCAGCGTGTGCACTGGATTTAATCACCAAGTGCACAGGCACTGCTGTTTAGATTGCTCCTAGAAGTCTTCAAAGAGTGACAGTTGTGTTTGGCCTGTATTAGTACCTGCTGACCAGCTGCAAACCCAGCTCAGGTGAATCGGAAACATCCAGAAATTGCACCAGACCAGAATTCCTGATGAGATTTTGAGGAAACTTAATAAGCTGCAGCTGCAGTGCACTGGACACTGTCAAGCACATCTTAGGGAACTTCTTTCTCCCCAAAGTCTAAATCTGGTGCTCCAAACCCAGTATCTCTGGCATAAGATGTGAATTCCTCCACTTTCGGAGTATTGCTCACCCAATCTCTACACATGCTGAGACAACCCCTTCTCCGGAAAAACACCACAAATCTGGGTAGAAGCATCTAAGAGACTTGGTTCATGGGATGACTGTTGGATCACGATCCATCAAGCAAGTATTTAATTAGAGGAAAAACAAAGACATGCACTTGCCTAAGGTCACTCAACAGACAAACAGCACTGCAGCCCAGGTCTCGGTGTCACTGCATTGCCCAAACAAACACAGGTGGTTTATCATCTGAAAAAGGACAGGAGCTGTTTCAGATGACTTCAAACTCAGTCACTAAAATGTAGAACTGTTTCCAAAGGAAATGCCCTTAAAGTGTTTTGATCACTTTATAGAAATAGTGGAAAGGCTATGGGAGTGGATGAGCTGAGTGAATGAACAGGTTTTTTCCATCTTCACTTGTCTCTAACCCCTAGCTGATGAAAATAGAGGACATTTAAACACTGAAACTTACAGCCCTACTTTGTTCAAATAATGACTCTGCTTAGCATTCAAGCCCTTGCTAAGGGAGAGTGTTTATTTTATTCTAGAGTTTAATTGAATCCCCAGGAGGCTGTCCCTAGGCAAACTCATTTGAGAGCAAGACTCTAAAAATAGTGAGTGTTGGGTCATGTTTGGGATGAGCATTAAGAGAAGGTGACTTTTCAGAGCTATAATCCTCACACCCATCCCAAGCATAAAGTTCAGCCAGCTATCCATGAGTCAGTGCTCCTGTAAGGTCAGGACTCTTGCTTGCCTCTGTTCACACTTTCAGTGGAGACGCACAAACTGATTTTGACCCAGCTTCCATCAGTCTGACATTGTTAATACTACCAAACTTGGGAGAGTCAGTTCTGATTTCTATCACCAGAAAAGCAGAATTCAGTCTCCCACAGTGCTGGTCATTATCGTGATTATTCCAGCTGGGTTAATGTGACCAGAAAGTGCTGGCTGGCTGGAGGAGTTGTGCTCTGGAGGAGATGGAAATACCACACCGGCTATGATTCACCAAAACCCCATGGGATTTTCTTCCCAAACTGGCTTTCAGTAGAAGATTCCCGGTCAAGTTCTAAATGGCGCCATTAAATGTGGTCCTGGCACAGGCTGAAATCTGTTCAGACCCCTGTGCCAACGCTGCCATTCAAGACTGAAGCACTTCATTCTACCCATACCCCACTACTCAAGACTGAAATCCAGCATATCCATACTCTCCAATTCATGGAAGACCAATCATGCTTTCACGTATCTGGCTGACCTGCCATGACTGCCCTGGACATCATCCTACAGAGGGGACCCCCGAGCCATCAGTGCCTTCAGCTGGGAATGGTGACTTGACCAGGACTGTCTACTACCTTAACCCCCAAGGACCCCACTCCACATCAGATGCATTAGGAGCTCCAGACCACACCATGCCAGAGAGCTCAGGCAAGGGATTCCAGCCTCTTCCTGAGTTATTTCTCCCACAGAGTTAATTCTTGCCACGTCCTGGACCTGGCAAGGGCCACCTGGGCTTTTTCTTGCCAAGCGCCAGTCATTGCTATTGTGACTAACCAGCCAACGGCCTGGCAGGATGCCGTGAGCAGACCTGGGGTTAATGCAGACTGCCATCAAACACCCTTTGCACGGGTGAAGGTGACAGGGAGATTTAACACAATGTATTCATTTGGAAGGGGCTGGCAATAATTAAAAATTAAATGGACTTTCTCCATTAAGCATTCATTATTGACAGTTCTATATTAACTGGGGATTTCAATTAATAGTTCTTCTTTGCTGGTCCAGCTTTCCTAGCAGCTGAACTTATCACCAGAGCTAATCGCTAACACCCCCTTTATCCTCCATCTTCATGTACTTTTAATCTGTAGCAGAAATCCAGACATTTCAGGGGATGCTCTTACTTAGAAACACTCGGCAGAAAAGCAGCAGCGTGCTTCAAAGAAAATGTTCTGGCCTCTGTCCCAGTCCAGCTTTCTGTTCCCTAAGAGAACAGGACTAACAGAAATCTCAATATTTTTCTTTCCTCTACAGCCACAGGACAAAATGCTGACATGACACTCACGGAACCTCACACACCTGATAACTCAGTCCATTCATTCTTGTATTTGAGATCCTAACACTGATTTCAAGCTTTTCTCATCATGTTAACATTATTTATAGCTGCACCTGGTGACCGTGGTGGATTTCACAAATGCTTACAAGGTGGTTTATTCAAGAAGAAAACACAAAACTATTCAAGGAAACCTTGGCAATAAACAATTCCCGGTTTTTACTGCAGTTTTACTTGGATATTGCCATCACATTTACTTTAGAAAATTCTGAGATTTAAAAACACACAGTACTGACAGAAATGTTTCAATCTGCATTAAACAAAAGTTTTGAGGGAGTAAAAACATCTTCTCCCCTTTCACCAGAACTTACAGTAAAGCCCAAATACCTGTTTCATGCCACAAATGACTTTGTCCCTAAGGTCATTCTGCTTGGACTGTCTGTGCAGACAGCTCCTTTCCACTGACACACAGCTCCCTTGGGTGCCACGGGCCAGGAAAGACCCTCACAGCGAGACCCAAGCCCAGACCAGGGAGGGTGTCCGTGCGATACCTGTTTGACAGGGGATCACAGAGACCTTTCTTCTTTGAACACTACACAGGCTAAGGGTGTCTGGCCAAGTGCCCTTGGACAACAACTTTAAAACATCCCACCCTGCCCATCAAGAAATCTCAAGTACATAAAAACTGTCTCAACTTCCCTATGTAAACTTGTTCTATCAGCAGTTTCTCAGCCACCTTTGGTAACTGCAATGTTCCCCAGCGGCAGTAACAGAAGGCAGAAGACCACAGCACTGGTTCAGACCAAGAGCTGCTCTCACTGAGCACTCTAACTCTGCCCTTGACAAGGAAAGAGCAAGAGTGGGGCAAGCACATACGATGATGCCTTCCTGACTAATCTCCCAGCCTACAGACTTTTTCAGCTGAGAGTATTTTCTGTCAATTTTCCCCGTTTCTAAATACCTGCTATGAAATTTTGCATTTATTAGACCTCAGCAGGGCTCTCCAGGCAGCCCCACCACCATTCAAAACAATAACTAAATGAGAAAATTGATTGCTGAATGCTGCTGCAAGGAGTTGACAGACTTGAGTAACTGCACTCCTCTTGCTAAAGATGACATTGCTGATGCAAGGGGAACCCAGGCACCCACGTGAACATTGGCATCGTGACTTCCCTGAAAGGGAAGCAAACTGCCAGTCACCTCCATCACTCCCCCAGCTGGAAATGGCAGTGTGCACTGGCACTGTCCTGGGACTCCTGGGCTGTGCTTTGCAGTGAAGAACATCCCGAACTAAACCATCAGCATCGTGGAGACTCGGTGAAGGCCCCACGCTCGGTGAAGCTACAGCTCTGGAGGGCAACACGCCCTCTTCATTTTCCATGGCAGTGACTGTCAGCTCTCCACAACCTGCCAGCCGGTGCTGCTCAGGTCTATTCTCTGCTCCATGCATGTGGAACTCCTGATAAATTATTACCGTAATAATAAAAACATTTGTAAAGTGCCCTTCACAAAATGGTCCCAAGGAGATTTCTTATTCCAGCATAATTAAACAAGCAGTGAACACAACCCTCTTCCATTCAGAGCAAAAGCAGATGGGGCTCTTCCCAGTACCAATCAGTATCAGATTGCACACTGACCTCTGTCAGGGTGTGGGGAAGCTGCACTGGGAAAGGAAAAGCAGAACAGAAGGTGATGGGGACAAGTTTATGGAGTGCCTTTCTCTGCTGACCTAATTCTCCTGGAGAAAGGCTTTGGGGTCAGTCCCGTATCTGAGAAATATCATCCAAACCTGAGAAATGTGGAGGACAGAGGTCATGAGGGATAGCAAGGGGGAGAGGAGGATTGAATTAGAGCAGGGAAGGGATGGAGAAAAAGGCTATTGCAAGAAACCTCCTTTTTTCTAGAGCCAGGGGCAGCCTTGCTCTGTGGTCACTGTGGCACAAGCACAGACAGACTCAAACTGTAATCTGCCTTTAGATTACCTTTACGTTTATTCTACCTTTAATTCACAAGCCAACAGCAAGGTGCCTGCTTCATCATGGATTTCCCATTGTTACTGACCCCAGTTCATCCCAGGGCCCCAGAGAGGCTGCTATGACGACACGATAATTCACACCCCAAATAAAAGTGAGCTTCAGTACTACAAACGCTGCTGCCAAACCTCTGATTGCCCGGAGGTACAGCTCATCTGTGCGTTCAGGACCTGGCACACAGGGGCTGTGCTTGCGGCCTGCTTTCCAGGGGTTCACAGGCAGCATCTTGCCCCCTAAATGGCAAAGGCAGTGGGACAGGTGCCAGAACACTGAGAAGGCTTAGAAACAGGCATAGAAACAGAGTGAGAGTCACAGGCCCGAGGTTCTGAGAGTTTTTTAATTCTTCACAGAGTGGGAGTCTTGATTGCTGTTGCTGTTGACACACGGAGTGGGGAGAAAAGCTATTTACGCCTTTTACCTAAGGTCATAAGTGACTTCAGTCCCCAGCACTGACGTTTCAGCGCTCACATTCCCTCTGCCCACAGAAGGTGATTCAGGGAGTGAACTCAAATATCTTGCTCAGTGTAAACAAACCAAACGAGTTGGACTGACATGGGACCCCCAAATATCCCCGGAGAGTGTGCAGAACACAGACGTTTCAGGAGCAAGGGTGAGCAGAGAGATGGGGCAGGATCTCAGTCACGGGCAGATTTCAAGGCTGAAAGGAACAGAAGCCCAGTCACCCCGAGCCGTGGACAATATGACAGACCAACTGCCTAGCAGGGACAGCATTTCTGCACTGAACACTGAGACTTTCGGATTTACCACAATAAAAAGCCTCTGTCTGCAATGACAAGTCTGTGCAAACAAAGCCTTACGGCCACAGACTCCAGCAAAAAACAGGGTATGGGCTGTGCAGAGGAACTGCCTCTGCTCAGAGCCCCCACTTCACACAGAGGGTAGTGATGAGGCTGTTACACACCCACTGCCCCAACCACCCACCACTGAAATGAGGGGCCAGGAAATTAAAATAGGATATAGAAATTAGGCACTCAAGAAATGAAGGTATAACTTAGTTTAGAGATAAAGATGGAAGACTTAGAGATCAGGCTAGGGGCTGGAGGGTCATTAGTTAAAAGATAAGCTTAAAATAGGATAATAGATCATAGCTGATGGGCCAGAGAGCAGAACAATAGGGAAACCTTGATTAATAGAAGCTGTGAGAGAACACTTCCTGATGGAATAGGAAGGCAGCCCTAAAAGCTGGTCAAAACCAACCCTATCGTCCGGCCTGAGTCCAAGAGGCTGCATAAACTGCAAGGAGGCAGCGGGTGCTCCCCCATGCGTGTATATCACTGGCTTGTTACATGGAGAAAGGGCAACAGTTTGGCATTGCTCAACTTTCCCTTCGCTCCTGCTGCATCTTGTTCCTGAAACAAAAAGGATCTTGCTGTCGCCTCCGCTGTGGAGGTGGTCTGGGCTTTTGCAGGGTCTGCAGCGAGTGTAGGACGCGCTGTGCCAGGCAGAGGAGGCTGCTCAGTGGGTGTGGGCTGAGACCCGGCTTCTGGGTTGGAGCTCCTGCCGTCGCCATCCCTGTTTGACCTTTGCAGTGTCACTTAGTTTCTCAGTGCTCGGTTCCCCACTCTGCCGAGGGAAGATGCAGGGGTAGTCCCACTGCCCTTTACGTGGTGCTGAACTCGAGGAGCAGGCATGGTGCACTCCTGCTGTAGCTGTTGAGCCGGGCTTGGTGCTGGTGTTTAATGGGAGGGTGTAATGAGGGAGACAGGCTCTCCTCTGTGCTGCACAAACTGAAATACAGGCAGTTTTGTTTAACCGTAAGAAGAACTTTATTTCCTGTGAGGATGGCAAGCGCTGGAGCAGGCTGCCCAGGTCGGCTGGGGAGGTGGCGCAGGTGTACGTGTCGCCATCCCTGCGGGTTTTCAGAAGCTGACTGGGCAGGGCTCTGGGGTGGTTGGCCCTGCTTTGAGCAGGGTGGTTGGACTAAGCCATCTCCAGAGCTTCCTTCCAACCTCAGCTGTTCTGTGATTCACCCTGCGGGTCCTGCTTCAGTGCAAGAGAAATAACTCAGAAAGTCTTTTCTGGGGTGACCCTGAGTAAAGGTCTGACAGGATCTGTCCTCTCTGCGGAGGTGCACCCCATGCCCAGAGGAGGGTGTGTGCCATGTGGTGGTGACTTGCGGAAACATGACTCCCCAACCTCTAAGGTTATAAAGTAGGTGTGTTTATTCAGCGCTGAGGCACATGGGGGATCTCTCCACCACAAACGTGCGCACGCCTCGTGGCACCTTGCCTTGGATTTATGCTACAAAGCATTACATATTCATAATAAGCCTATACATATGCATAACCTATCCCCGCTGCGTATTATAATGAGCCTGAAAGTCATCTTCGTATGTTCTGCCCCGGTCTCCTCCTAGTTGTGTCTGTGCAGTGTGTCCCACGTGTAGCTCCCTCGAAAGATCTTTTGTTAGCACAGAATGTCTGAAAATTACTTTGTTTCCTATGTCACAGGGAAAAAACCAATTTTGAAGATGCTGTAAGATACAGCTGTTGAGATGGTGCTGATACCTTTCAATGTTTCCTCGAGGCGGATTCCATCAAGAATGCTGTTCAACTCCTCTCTAGGGCTTACACAATTGACCCCAATAATCCAGTGGTGTTAAATAACTTGGCTAACCATTTCTTCTTCAAGAAGGTAAGAGGTCTGTGGAATTTTACAGTTAAATGCTTGATAACTTCTGAACAACAAGGACTCTGGTTTTAGATTCAGTCTCTTTTCATTGGGCTAAGTGGTGCCTAATATGGAACTTCTAATCTAGGTGGAAAAGTGTAAAGGTTTTGACTTAAAGTTTGTGTAAATTTTTTCAAGAAAATAAAAGGTATGCTTACTTCTTAAGTCAAGGTCACCTTTGTGTCCCGAAAGGTTTTTGGTTTGTGGTGTTTTGTGTGGTTTTGGTTTTTGGTTTGAGGTATTTATTTTGTTTTGGTTTCTTTTTCTCTTTCATGCTTTAAAATATGAAATAAAGAACAGTAACCAGTAAAACTAAATCTGTTATTCATTTAGGCAGTGCTGTGGCTAAATCTGTCTTGTCTTTTCCAGCTATCCTTGTTTAAATAATAAATCACTGCACCATGAATAAAGTGAAGACTTTCAAATTTCGTTTAACTTCCTTTTTTTCAGGACTATGCTAAAGCACAGAACTTGGCTCTTCATGCTTGCCATAATACAAAAGTTGAAGCAATGCAGGCAGAGGGTTGTTATCCGCTGGCTAAGTCTTTTCATGTACAGGTAGGGCCATTTTCAAATTGAGATTACACTTAAAAATCTGTCTTATGAAAGTTCTAAGTGTGAAAACACTACCTCTTCTTTGATTCTTCTTTTTCATTAGGGAGATTATGATCAAGCTTTCCAGTATTATTACCAGGCCAGTCAGTTTGCCTCTTCTTCTTTTGTACTTCCATTTTTTGGATTGGGTCAAACATTTATCGAGGGGACAAAGAGAATGCGTCACAATGCTTTGAAAAAGTTCTGAAAGCCTATCCAAACAATTATGAGACTCTGAAAATCCTTGGATGTCTTTATGTGGCTTCAGAAGACCAGGAGAAACGGGATATTGCAAAGGTGAGTTTTGCTTCTGCCAGCATCATGCTTTTACATCCGACTGTAGAACTTAGAAATCAGACTTGAAATCAGACTGTACCTGAAGCTGCATAAAACTCAGGGTTACTTGGCTGTAGATATGGCTGTCATGAGAGATCCTCTGAGCTGTGGAGAGTCACAACTTCTCGACAGAACTGAGACTCCTACGGGGCTGTGGCTAAAGCAAGTCCCGGAACTGCGAGGAGCCCCAGCCTCACCTTTGTATTTGGCACTGTGCAAAGGGCAGAATTCCTCACATGTATGTTATAATTCTCTGAAGATGGTAAGTTAGCTAATGTTTTCCTGAAGGCAGCAAATTAGCTAGTGAGTTTCATAAAACACTTGTCTTGGCTTCTCTGGAAGGACGATGTTATGCTTTTTTTATAAATGACAGTGTGTTTTAATGTAGTGTTGGATAACTGAATACAAAAGGTGTTAGACATCATTTTTCTTGCCGCTCATGTTGCTGTAATAGTTTCTGCTTCTCTAACACTTTAAGCGGGTTTATGTTCTACAGAAAAATTCATTAATGAAGGAAGGAAACTAATGCAATTTTTTTGGTGACAAAATTGTGCAGGTGTTTAAGATGTTTTCTTTTGCAGTGAGGTATATCTGTCTAGTGTTAAGGTTAATACCTTCACTCTTTCTTTCGATTGTTTTCATATTTTTTTAAACAGTTTGTGCGTCCGCAAAGAGGCGTAATTATTTTTTGCTGTTTTTCAGGGTCATCTAAAGAAAGTCACGGAACCATGTTCTGAAGACGTAGAGGCATGGGTTGAGCTCGCCCAAATTCTAGAACAGACTGATATACAGGTGTTATTAATACACACCTGGCAAATTATGTGTGTGCTTCTCACAAGAGCACAGAGAGCTCATCCTCTTCTTTCTTTCATCCACGTTCTCTCCCTGTGTGAAGGGTGCACTCTCAGCCTATGGTACAGCCACACGCATTCTGCGAGAGGAAGTACATGCTGACGTCCCACCAGAGATTGTGAATAATGTGGGTTCTCTGCACTTCAGGCTGGGAAACCGAGGAGAAGCAAAGGTGTGTTACTACTCAAAGTTTGAACGGAGTTTCTTGATCACCTAGAAGTTTTCCTTGAAGAATATTCTAGAGTCCTTTATTCCTTTTTTTTTTCTTTTTATTCTTTAGACATACTTTTTGGCATCGCTGGATTGTGCAAAAGCAGAAGCTGAACATGATGAGCATTATTACAACGCTATCGCTGTAACAGCGAACTATATAACCTTGCCCAAATCTATGAGGTGATGTCTGAATTTCATGAAGCGGAAAAACTCCATTAAAACATTTTAAGAGAACATCCGAATTACGCTGATTGTAAGAAACTTTTGGTACTTTAGTTTCACAGTCCTCCTTTTAATACCAAAACTCTTCCCATTTACAGTGTCTTCGGGTCACCTTCTATCTGTCTTTGCTTCTTTTCAGAGTAGTTTTGGGGGTTACCTACGTGCTATTTCCATACCTTTTTCTTTTTTTAAGGCCTGCATCATCCTTATGGTCTAATATTCAGCTTTAAGCCTTCTAATTCTTGTTAAATCATACTGTACTCCAAAACTCTAGCAAAATTAGCTTATCTAGACTTGCATGCCTTTGCTTACTTGCGCCCCACCCCTAACAAAGCCTTAGTACCTCAGCCCTCGGGTGCAATCAAGGCCATCCACTTGATACACCCAGGCTTTGCAACCCTGCCTGTGTGGGTGGAAGTAGAGACCCTCTGGGAGAATCATTTTATCTTGGACCTTGGCCCTCCTCCAGGGAAGAAGAGCTGTTGAGGGTGTTAGCACAGCTTCTATGGCACATCCTGGTTTTCCTCCTCACTCTGCTTTTCCTCTTGCCCTCAAGCAGCGGACCTGTGGTATTTGCTGCAAAGGCAGGGTGGTAGCCCTTGCTCAGCAAGCTGCAGCACACAGCATGCCCCAGCCTCATCTACAGCCTTTCCCTGTTTGTTTTCTGTTGTTGCCTGCTGACTGATACTCTTCCTAAAGACTGTGGAGATGGGAGAGCTGTTTAAAGTGATAAGAGAGAGTTATGTAACTGGTGTATCCTCTTTTCTTTGAGGTTTCCCAATCGTCTTTAACTTATGAAACTAATGAAAAACATTCACATTACTTTAACTGTTAGAAATCTACAATTTCTGTATCACCACTGTGGATGGACATTCCTCTTCACAAGGTGTGTCTCACGGTGAATAGGGTATGAAAGGTGTCTCGATGTTTGCTGTCCTTGGCAGACCAAGAAAAAGATTGCTTTTGAAATTCATGCATGGCCAATACTTTCTTTGTCTGAGATAACTTTAATCTGTTTCCTGATTTTTATTTTCTTTTCCATTTCTGTTTTTAGGTGACTTGCGCTTGGGAGCTATGGCTAGGGATAAAGGGAATGAGGCTTCTGATTGGCTTAAAGACGTACTTTGGATAAATCTGGTTTGTAACCCTTCAAGTGTTTACAGTTAAAACACTTGAAATGCGACCTTCAAATTTTGTTTTCCTTTTGTTACGTTTTGATTTTGTTCACATAAACTAGGGGAAGAAGAAAAAACTACTGTAATCTGCTGTCTGTGTGTTTTGTTGTTCTTTTTTAAAATATAGAATTCTATTTAAGAAAAATAGTGTTTTATACTTGAAAAAGTAACCTTGCAAGGGAAAATGATACTTTTGCAAATTACAGTGAATTTTTATTTAGGACCATCCGGATGCTTGGTCTCTGATGGGCAATCTTCATCTGGCTAAACAAGAATGGGGTCCAGCACAGAAGAAATTTGAAAGGATATTGAAACAGCCCTCCACACAAAATGATACTTACGCCATGCTGGCTCTTGGCAACATCTGGTTCCGGAAACTACATCAACCGGCAAGGGACAGAGAAAAGGTAATGGGCGTCTGTCTGCCCTGTGTGTGGTTTTATTTATTTAACTTTTGCAGGCTCTTAGCTACTCAGAGCCTTTCCCGATGCCTATTTGGCATCTTGTAGGCTGTCAAACTTCTGGGTAGATCTTTAATACCCCATTATAGACATGAGGGATCAACTGAGGTACTTCATTCTGCAGGAGAAGCGTCATCAAGATGGTGCATTAGAGATCTACAAGCAAGTACTCAGAAGTGATCCAACGAATGTGTATGCTGCTGATGGCATAGGTGAATATTAGACTCTAATTTTCCTTCAGAGGTGATGATATTCTTATGTTTCATGCTTTGGTATAGAATTGTTTTTGCAGGGCCTGAATGCTATGTAGTGGAGCACAGAAAAAATGGCTTTCGTGTGCAACTATGTCACTTAGTTTTTCATGGGGAACTTCATTCCGGCAATATTTTGTTTTCTTTGGTAAGAGTACATGGTACTTGAACCTGGAAGCTTACACTGTAAATATTACTCTCCCCTTAGGAGCTGTCTTGGCACATAAAGGATATTTCCATGAAGCTCGTGAAGTTTTTACCCAAATGAGAGAGGCAACAGCCAATATCAGTGACGTGTGGCTGAATTTGGCACATATCTACGTAGAACAGAAACAGTACATCAGTGCTGTGCAGATGGTAACATCTCTAAATTGAACTAAATAATATGTTGGGTTAGATGACTTCTGGGTGTTTCGCTGCTGTCATAGCAGCTGTGAAAGTTTCTGAATAATATTTTAACGAGTTAGGTCTGTTTCTAGCATGCTGTTAGCTGTCAAGTCTCGATTTAAAACCAAACTGCCAAATGTGGGTAAGGGGTAACAAAGCAACTACCATTTGTACACTTTTTTTTTTATTTTTTTTTTTTAGTTAGCAGAGTTAAAACTTCATTGGGTTAGAATTTTGGTCTCAGAATTAATTTTCAGTGAGAGAGGTTTCAGTCAGCATAGTTAACTGTATGTGATTTACATTCAGATGTTACTGAAGAAAGTAAATGCAATTTGTTGCTGGGATTTTTTTTAATAGCAACAGTTCCTATTTTTGTTCTTGCAAATGACTGCATAAGTAATAATCGGAGCTGTCTGAAAAGATGTGCCATGATTTCTTTCACCAAAGTTAGTATCACAAGGTAATTCATGTTGAAGAAATTGGTTGAGGTCATCTAGTTCAACCTGCTCAAGCAAGCTAACTTCCAAATATCAACCTATTCTAACTAGGTTCCCTCAATTAGTTGATGAAAGGCATACAAGTAAGCTGAAACAAAAGCGTACGCTGAACAGGATAGAAGCTAAGAACAAAATGCTTTCATTGAGAGTGGGTCCACACTGAGGCTCAGAAATACTTATCTCAAAGGAATCTTGAAGCTTTTTGTGATGGTCACAAGGAAGAGATACGGGGCCTTTCTTGGCTGATCAAGACCTCAGTAGTCCCTATCTGCCCCGCCAGTGAACTCCTGTTAAAAGCTTTGGTCACACAATCACATTTATTCTGTTGTGTTTGAATTACAGTGGGAAGCTGGGTATCATTTTCACCTTTTGATTTGTCAGAAAAACGTTGTACTCATTTGCCTGTATATTTAACTACAGCTGTTAGCAGAAATGTGTTTATTTCCTGCGGTGTTGTATTGTTCCCTGGGTTGTGCTATGCAGCCAGCACAAGCCACAGTCTGAGACACATGGCACTGGACTCAAAGGGAGATGAACTGAATAGTCTAGCTTACTACAGCCACAACAGTTATTCTACTGTACTCTATCACAAAGCATACCCACCCAAGGCAGACATAAGCTAAATACAAAAACTTTGACTCTGAAGATGAGTGAAAATTGGGCGCTCACAACAGTGTGATCCAAGAGTAGTGGATCCAAGCATTACAGTTTGGGCAGTTCCTGTACTGAGCTGGAAATAAAAATGACTTTGTATTTCTTACTATTTTGGAGGTTTAGAAAGGGTGAATGATTCCTTGAGAAAAGAGTATGTCAAACAAAAGGTGCTTGTTACTGGAAAGGATACAAGTTTCGTAACTGAAGCTTTGAATCTAGACCCACAAAACCTATAGTAATGAGTCTTCCTTTACACTCTAGAACAACTAGATAGCCCTTGGCATGCCAGGTTATTCAGCTAGGTGGACAAAACCAATATGTTGCTGAGTTATCTGAAAGGTGTGGATTTTTTTTTAATTAATTGCATCAGACACATGGAATTACTACATTAAATATGCTTCAATTTATAAAATATCTTGTATGAATAAAGAAAATAGATTTAATATCATATAGCGGAGAATAATTGAGTGCACTTAAAATAAGTCGTGCTTGTTGGACTTACTTTTCAAGTACCACCTATTGTAACGATTCTATTGTATTTTAAGACCTAGAGAGCCTCCTGCACTGCTGTCAGTTTCCAGGAAAATCAGGTACTTGCTACAGACCAGCAGACAGACTTTTCTGATCAGTGAAAAGGAGGCGTCTATGTAGCATGACACACTTTAAAAAGCAAAAGGCATATTAGCAGTAATGCTTTTTAGGAATAGAAACGCTTACTGGAGTTAGGTTAAATAAGTAACGATTATCACCTCTTGTTTTGATTTTTTTTTTTTTTTTTTTTTCCATTTCAGTATGAACACTGCCTCAGAAAGTTCTCTAAGTATCAAAATGCTGAAGTTTTACTATATTTGGCCCGGGCGCTCTTCAAATGTGGGAAATTACAGGAATGCAAACCAACTTTGTTAAAGGTACGAACATAAAACATCATCTATCACAGAGTGAAATTACTGTGAGTTGATGCATGTTTGTGTCTCTAAATTCAGTAGTCTTGGATTGAAATAATGGTGCTCACTCTCTGTATGGCGCTTCAGTATACCCCTGTATCACACTGCGGCACATCTTCACAACTCGCTTTTTATTTACAGGCCAGGCACGTAGCGCCAGGGGATGCAGTCCTTACGTATCATACGGCTTTAGTGCTACGAAGACTAGCTACCTGTGTCCTGAAAGATGTAAAAAGCAATCTAAAGGAGATGCTTAATGCTGTGAAAGAGCTGGAGCTAGCCCACAGGTAAAGATGATTTGTTTCTAATCATTAGAATCTATTTTGTTGTTCCCTTGTGGTGAATTTGCAGTATAGATCACAGATCTGGTTAGACAGACCATCATCTCCTGTGAAGCGCTGTATGCAATTCTAGAGTTTCTAGTAGGAAAACAAGACTGAGCCTGACAAAACTGTGTATTCAAACTTGCTCGAGAGCCAGTTTTGTTTGGCCACGTGGCCAATATGTTTCCCAAAGGGTTTTGTGTTACTACGGTGAAGATGTGCTTCTTCCTGGAAAAGCACAGTTGAAAAAAAAAAAAAAAAAAGTTGAAAATTATTCCACTAACTTAATACTTTTTTTTATGATTTCTTTCAAAACAGCCTATAAGGCTCAAAAGCACATCATTATTATATAAGGCTAGTTAATGACTGGTAGTTCTTGAAAACTAATTTCGCCCTCCTATTGGCAAATAAATCCTAATTACTTCATGTCTTAACAGAAGGAGTTTTGGTGTGTTTGGGATCTTTCAGTTCTCTTTGAAAAAGAAAAAAAAAAAAATCTGGGCAGAGAACAGTGTGATTAATCTGATCCAACTGTAACCCTCTTCTTCAACCCCTTATTCTGCTCCTAGGTATTCCTCCCGTATCTGGTGCTTGCTTTATGCGCTCCTAGCTCTGCTGTTATGTTGAGGATAGATGTTGCCCTTCAGTAATTTTGGCAACTGAAGCCAGCTGTTCACACAAGCAAGCACTTCACAATTCTAGTGCTTTACATACTAAACTAAAGATTCAGACACAAATTCTCACTGAAATTCCATTAGCAGCTTGCTGTTACTGTTTTGAGACAGTTGCTTGAAAGCCTTTATTTTTCAGAAGTCTATCACTTTGGAAAATATTTTCCATAATCTAAAACTTTAGCAAGGAATTATTTTCTCCACATGCACAAGAACTTGAGTTCAGTCTAGCACAAAAGTTCTTAATTTAAAATGTCTCTGATGGAGTATGGGAAGAAACTGGCAACCTTGAAAGTTAGGAAGTCGTTTTCTTTAAATTAATTGAAGAAACTGTTTTCAAGACACTGATCATCACAGCTTGCGCATCGACTTGAAGGTTTGTTGTATTCGTGAGGGCCTGTCAGACAACTAGGTTCCAGGAGGGTGTTCTGGAAGGTCTTTTAAAACATGAGTTTTCCTTCCTTTCCTGATGCTGGATTCAAGCAATTAAGCTGTGACAGACAAGGAATAAATCTGCGGGCATCAGCAATGTACTTACTGCTAGGAGCAGTAAATGAAATCTTAGAAGTCTCTTTAGAATTTTGCAGGGGGTTTGTTCTGCTCTAGAGGGGTTTGAGAATGTTTTAAATTTGGAGAACTCTGAATGTACCTTTCTACTGTTGTATTCAAAGGGGCTGCACGCAGCCAAAACTGGTGAGATGTACTCATCTGTTGAGTTTGAGAAGATTGTAATTCAGGAGTAAATGCTTTGGTTTAAGGCAAAATGACAGTAAATATATAAGTAATGCCATATTTGCTTAGTTTTGTTGTTTTTTCCTCCAGGGTTGCTGAAGACAGGTTTCAGATGGATGGTTTTAAACCAACGGTGGTTGAAGGGGGTTTTTTAGTTGTTTGTGGTTTTGTTTTTTTCCTTTATCTTTGAATCTCACCAATTTACTGAAGGGACATCATGCTACAGAGTGTTGGTGTTGGTGGCCCAACAAGCTACTCAGGAATGTGAATGCAGAAGCCATTCCTATCTGAAGTCGTCCCAGGCTGTTGCTGCTGAAGCACTGAGCTTGCTGTTGGGGTTCTGTGGGAGTTGTGGGGGTTATCGGGGTCCTGGGGGAGGGGTATTTGGGTCCTAGAGGGAGCGTAATGGAGTCGGGGTGGGGCGGGAAGGGGGATGTTCTGGAGGGGTTTGGGAGGTTTACTGGGGTCCTGGGGGTGTCTTGGGGGAGGCATTGGGGTCTGGAGGAGGGTCTTGGTGCTCGGGGGGTGTTAATTGGGGTCATGGGGGAGTTGAGGGTGTTATTAGTGTCCGGGGGGGCAGTGTCTAATGGGCTCCTGGGGGCAGTTTCTGGGGGAGATATTGGGGTCCTGGGGACAGTAATGGGGTGCAAGAAGGGTCCAGAGGGGGGTCACTGGGGTCCTGGGGGGGATCTTGTGGAGGATATTGGTGTCCTGGGGATATATTGGGGAGGCTAACGGCACTCAGTGGAGTCCTGGGGGTGGGCTGGTAGGGTCCCGGGGAGATATCTGGCATCTTGGGGGTAAAGTGGAGAAGTGGGGGCCAATAGGATCTGGGGGGGGACAAACACTAATGAGGTTGGGGGGAGGGGGGGGCGCTGAGGGTGTTTTGGAGGGACCTGGCCGTGGCAATGCAGTTTGGGTGGGTTGCACGGGGGATTTGGGATTCCTGGGGGTCCCAGGGGTACCTGTCCCCCCCCCGGCAGGTGCTGCTGCCCCAGGGGTACCCCGAGAGCCTCAGCCCCGACCCCTCCAGTGCCAGTGCTGGGACGCCGTGGGGGTGGGGGACGGTGCCTCCACCATCACTGGGGCCACCCTCACCTGGGTGCTGCACGGTGAGTTCCCCAGATCCCACCGCCCCCCCCCCTTTTCACCCCAAAATGGCCCTTGGTCCCCAGATCTGTGTGTAATCCCCAGTACCACAGTTTTGCCCCAAAATTTCTCCATTGACCTCCAAAACCATTTTTGTCCCCCAAATTTCCCACTTTGAACTGGTGTTCCCACTTTGCCCCCAAATCAGCCTCAGCACCCTCAAAACTCTTACATTTCATCCCCAAAATCTATCTTGAAAGTCAAAACCGCATAGTGTGACTCCAAAATCTGTTCTAGCAACCCCAAGAGCCTTCCGGTTTCACTCTAAAATCTTTCTTGGACACCAGATTCCCCGTTTTACAACAAAATGTTCTAGTTTGACCGCCAAATCTCCCACACTCTCCCCAAAATCTCTCTTGGATCCACAGAATCCCCCTGTTCGACGCCATAAATTACTCTAGCACCCCCAAACCCTGCCAGTTTCATCCCTAAAACCCCAGTTTGACCCCAAAACATCCCTGTATGCAAAATCCCTTCCCCCCCCCCCCCGTAACCCAAATTCCCCTATTTCACCCCAAATCCCCCATACCTGCAATTGCCCCTTTTCACCCCAAACTCCACCATGGCCCAGATCCCTCAGTTTCATCCCAAACCCCATGTTCCCCAAATCTCTCAGTTTCTCTCCAAAATTCCTGCCATGCCCCAAATCTTCCAATTTCATCCCAAAACTTTTTTGTCCCAAATCCACCAATTTCACCACAAAACTCCCTTGTCTGTGGGCACTCAGGGAGCTCTGGGGGCAGGGTCTGTAGCACAGTTGGGGTGTCGAGATTTATTGGGCTCCCCGTGCCCCTGGTGACCTTATCCCCCTTTCGGTGCCCCCAGGGCAGGAGAAGGAGGGGCCCTTGCTGGAGGGGACCCCGCCGTGCCCACGAGCTCTGGGCGGAGCAGCAGCTCTGCTACAGGGAGATCCCCGAGGCCTGCGTGGGCTCCTGCCAGGCCAAAGACGCTGCGAGTGTCCCCCCGTGTCCCCAAAACCTCAGGGGGTCCCCGCCCCATTTTTTGGGGACATCGTGATGTCCCCAGCTCAACACTCACCTCTAGGGTTGGTGGCCTCTCTCTCTCCTGAGGTGGCCGCACATCCCTGCGTGCCCGCGGCTGGAACCAGAGGGGCTCTGCCACCCCCACACGTGTGCTGCTGCCCGGAGCCGTTCTGTTCTGCGGCGTCCGAGGTTTGGGAAGGCCCTGGCGGCAGAGGGCTGCGGAGGGCAGGGGGCGGTGAACTCCCCGCAGGGGCTGTGGTGCCCGGCTGGGTGATTCCTGCTGGCCGAGGGCAGGCAGTGCTGGGGGCGTGGCCTTCTGGTGGGCGGGCCCATCCCCAGAGCCCCGCCCACTGTTCGTTAGCTGTCCGTCGGGTCTGGCCGTTGGTCCGTTGGAGCCACCAGCCCCAGCGCCGGCAGCACGGAGCTGTGCTGGCCCGGAGCGGCGCTGGGAGGAGGCAGGGTCTGGCCGAGCGGCGCTGACCGGGCTCTGGCAACCCGCTTCCCGTCCTTGCTGTCCCCGGCTGGGCCGCGTCCTCGGTGCACAGCAAGGGTCCTCCTGTCCCGGGCAGGATGGGCCAGGCCAACGGCTGCTGCGGCTCCAGGTGGGCTCCCCCCACGGCTCGGGGACGGGGGGGCACGGCCGCGCCCCGCAGCAGCGGCCTTTCTGACGCCCGCCGCGCTCTGCTCCGCAGGGACGCTCTCGCCGACGCAGAGCCGGTGCTGAGCGCAGACGTGCAGCTGACCCGGGGCTGCAAGAGGAGCGAGAGGCGCCTTCTCCTCCTCCAGGGTGAACTGGTGGTCACCAAGCTGCGGTGAGACCCTCCGAGCCCAGCTGCCGTCACCCCACGCCTGGCCCCGGCACAAGGGCTGGCACACCCTGGCCCCAGGCCCCGGGACCTGGGTGCTGGATGCACCAGTGCCCGCCCCAAGGGCAGGGGGGGAGCAGGGCTCTGCCCGGGGGGGCACCCCAAGGTGGCCACCTCCACCTCACTGCCTGCCTCCGCTCTCTGCAGAGGTGGCACCACCCTGCGCCCACAGCTCCGCCTGGCCCTGGACCAGCTGTGGGTGCTGAGCGACGGGAAGGAGGCGGCGGGGGAGGAAGAGGCGGAGGGTGTCGGCGGCCGTGAGGAGAGGAGCTCCCTCCTCTTCCTCTGGCCCAGGGGCTCCTGCACTGCCACTTTCGGGTGAGTCGTGGTGCCACGTCCCCCGGCCGGGCAGGAGAGGTTCCTGTGAAGGGCCTCTGCCCTCCGTGCAGAGCCTGGGCAGGGAGCGGGCAGCACGCCGGCAGGGAGGGATGGGGGGCATTTCCACATCCTGCATCCCCTGGTCGCTTTTGGTCCCCAGAAGGGAAGGGCCAGAGCAGCTGCTCTGGCAACACAGAGGGACCAGGGCTTGGGCAGCGGCTCTGTCCCGCCCCACGGGGCTTCGTCCTGCCCCTGTGTCCTTCCCCACGGGGCAGGGCTGTGCAGGCGCCCGCCTCTGCCAACAGGCTGGGGGGCAGCGGGGCCTGACGCCGTTTCTCCTCTTGCTGCAGCTCCCGGGCGCTGAAGGAGCTGTGGGTGCACACACTGCTGGGGTAAGCTGGGGGGTGCTGCAGGCACAGCCAGATGGGGAACACAGCTTCCCGGCTGGGGAGAGGTGTCCCTGCGGCTGCGGGCGGCTCTCGGGGAGAGCTGCCTGACGAGAGAGAAGAGGCGGCTTGGGGCTCACCCAGCTCTCTCCCTGTCCCTTCCCGGTGCACAGGACACCCGACGGAAGCAAGAAGCCCCGAGTGACCCTCGTCCCGTCACTCAAGCTCCTGGAGAAGGAGCGGAGCCGCCGCCATGCCGTGAGTGTCTCTCTGGCACGGGCACTGTCCCCAGCACTGCTCCTGCAGCCCAGCAGCACAGGCATGGCTGCTCACCTTCTGCCTCTGCTTCTCTCTTGCCCAGTGGAGGCCGTTCAGCACCAGGAGCCTGGAGAAGCTGGTGGAGAGCCAGGCAGAGGTGAGAACGGCTGCCTTTGCCCTCAGGCTGTGCCGGGGTGCAGGGATGGGTGTGCTAGTGGGGGGAGCTTGGGAGGGTCCCTTGGTGCAATTCCGGGAGTGGGGAATGTTGAGGAGCCACCAGAAATGCTGGCATATCCTGGCTGGTGGCACTGGGAGGAAACCTGCCACAAGGGGCAGAGGGCCGGGGAGATCAGAGGGTCCCCGCTCTGCCACGCTCAGGCTGCTGGTGCCGGGTTCTTGCAGGCTGATGTCAGGAAAGGGCCTCCGATGGCCCCGTCGAGCAGTGAGGGAGGACTTTGCCGCTCACCAGGTGAGTTTGGGAAAGAAAGGCCCCTCCTGCAAGTGGCTGGGCTGTGCTCACTTGTCCCTTGAGTGTCCCCATGCAGGTTGGGCAGCCTGAGGAAAGACGTCAGCTGGAGGAGAAAGGACAGCACCGGGCAGTGGCCGCTGGATGTGGTTCTGTGGGGACACAGGGCCTCTGCTGCTGCCCACAGCCTGGAGGATGACAAAGCCAGGGCTGGGCCAGGCTGTCCTGGGGACACGCTGGCTCTCAGGAGCCCCCGAGCCGGATCTGTTGAGCCGGAGCTGCGGTTCCAGCTGCCGGACCCTGCCCGTCCTGCCGCACCGCTCAGCACCGCGCTGCAGGCAGGGCAGGGCAGGGCAGGGCAGGCTCTGGGAGCGCTGGCCCAGCAGCATCCTCTGACAGGCTCTTGCTCTCTTTTCCTTTGCAGCAGGAGGAACCAGCAGCAGCAGGAGGAGGAGGAGGGGGCCGCCCTGGCCCTTTGCTCTGTGGCGGAGCCCGGCCACTGCCCCGGCGCCAGGGCAGGCGGGCTCCGGCTGCAGCAGGGCGCTCTTTGGGCAGCCCCTGGCAGCCCTCTGCGGGGAGGATGGCACGCTGCCCCAGCCCATCCAGGTCAGCCAGCCTGGCCAGAGGGTCCCCAGCCCTCCCTCTGCAGGCTCCGGAGGGCCAGCGGGTGTCCCCGGGAGCTCTGGGGATGGGGCACTGGGCTCTTCACCCCCAGCACGGAGCCAGCTCTGGGCAGTGCTCTGGCCGCCGCTGCTGGAAGGCGGCTCCTCGGCCACACAACTGTCCTCCTGCCTCTCCCGCAGGAGCTGCTGGCCGTGCTGCAGCAGGAAGGACCATCGACGGAGGGGATATTCCGCAGAGCCGCCAGCGGGACAGCGCTTCGAGAGCTGCGGGAGGCCCTGGACCACGGCACAGACGTCGACATGGGAAGCCAGCCCGCGCTGCTGCTGGCCGCCATCCTGAAGGTGAGCGCTTCTGCCCTGCGGCTGGAGGAGCTCCCGGCTGGCCCCCAGCGTTCAAAGGCTCACCTGGAGGCCTGGGCCTTGCAGGAATTTCTCCGGAGCATCCCCTGCAAGCTCCTCGTGACCGAGCTCTACGAGGACTGGATGGCGGCGATGCAGAAGCCCAGCAGGGAGGAGAAGATCTGGGAGCTGAGAGCGTGAGTGTGGGCAGCAGCCTGCCTGTTGAGCAGGAGCCCTGACCGCTGGCCCAGAGCACCTGGAAAGCTGCGCTGGCTCCCACCAGCCTCGGGCGAGTCTGGGGGACGCTGTGGGCAGCATCTGCTTTAGTAGCGCCGTGTTCCCCTTCCCCCAGGGTGGCCGAGAAGTTGCCCGCAGCCAACCTCCTCCTCCTGAAGAGGCTGCTGTCCCTCCTCCGGCACATCGGCCGCCACGCAGCCACCAGCAGGATGGGCTGCAGCAACCTGGCCGTCTGCGTTGGGCCGAACCTGCTGAGCCCAGCCCACGCGGACCTGCTCCCGCTGGAGGCCCTGCTGGAGGTGACACACAAGGTGCGCGTCCCCACTCGCCGGGGCAGCCTTCCCGGCCCACCAGCGCTTGGCTGCGCAGAGGGCTCTGCCGGCCTCCTCCCGCCAGCAAATGCTGTCGGGGTGGCTGCCTGGAGGAGCAGCCCCACAGCCACAGCCTCTGGGCAGGAGCAGGGGGCAGGGGTGGCAAAGGTGCTTGGCCCCTTGTCAGGCAGCGGGGTGGAGACCGACGGTTTGATGCGTGCAGGTGAACGTGCTGGTGGAGTTTCTGGTGGAGAACTGCAGGGAGCTCTTTGAGGAGGAAGCGGGCAGCCTTTCCAGCCCAGCAGACCAGGAGCTGGCAGCCCCCCTGGAGAGTTTCAGAGGTGAGAGGGGGGACTGGGGGTTGGCACCGGCTGGGGCTTGGGGCACCAGAAACCTCTGTGTTCCTTCTGACAGGAACAGGCATCGAGTGTTGTCCTCTGAGCCCCGCTTGTCCTGTGGCCTCTCTTTGGCCACTGCTCTCCAAAGATGAACGTTTTCCTCTGCAGCATGAGCTGAAGCCTGCAGACAGGCCATCGGAGGGCTGACCACAGAAGTGTAGGGCTTTGGGTGGGTGTTGCTTTAGCTCTGTTTGCTTCCAAGAAGTCACCATGTTGCACATGCTTTTGATTTCTAGATCTGCGTTTGGAAGAACAAAGTGTCCCTGCAGGCAAAGTGGACACCGAGCGTCGGGCAGAAGCTTTGCTGCATGCACCCCCCTCTCTGCTCGGTGTCCTCACAGGAGCTGGGGGAGATAGAGCGGTGGAGAGGGAAAGGGGAGAGGTACGTCAGCTCCCCCAACACGGTGACAGCGTGTCTGGGGCAGGAGGGGAGTTTCCGATGAGGCCAAGTCGCTGCCGTGCCTCGGCCTGGCAGTAGAGCTGGTGTGGGTTTGGGTTATTCCTCCGCCCCTGGGGATGATACATAGCAATGGAAATCGGCACGGTGGTGTCTCAAATGCACTCGGCAGGTGTTTGATCAGCTAAAGGCCCACAGAAAGTCAGAGAAGAGCAGTTGTCAACTTCAGGGGGGTTTGCTCAGGCCCTATTTTGTCAGAGCTTCCTCAGGGCTGTTTGTGGGTCAGCAGGGGGACTGTGTGAACTGTGGCTGATGCAAACCAGCCCCAGGCATCTCCTCGGGAGAGCTGAGGGACCAATTTAGCAAGAGTCCCTTACCGCCCCAGGTCACTCCTTGCCACATGCCAACTGTGACATTTCTGGTTTAGGCACGGCCAGCTTTGCCTCCATCCACCCCCGAGAGCACGGCAGAGTCCCTGGGGCGCCCAGAACTACTGGCCAGGCTTTCTGAGGAACGAAGGTAAAATGAGCTGGCTTTGGTTAAAATCAGAACTGACTCCCGTGGGCTGTGGCTTTCTCTATCTAATCCCACTGTGGGGTGGAAAGATTTTCAGGCTCTGCTGAGGACCAGGAGAAGAAGAGGAGCCAGAAGAGAAGAGCGGCCTGGGGAGAGGAGAGCGACGGCTGCCCGGAAAAGAAGAGGAGGAAGAGGGAAGGTTCTTGTGGGGACGGACCAGCACAGAGCCGCCGGCAGGGGCAGAGGTTGGGCAGCCCAGGTGCGTGCCGGGCTCTGCTGCCCATCTTTCCCCCCCTCTCCACACTGCTCTCCGTCAGCCCCAGGCGCTGGCGAGGGGCAGCGAGGGGCCCCGGTGCTGCGCGGGCTCTGGCCATAACTCCCTGGCGGGGCCCGGGGGCTCCCGGCCGAGCCCTGCGGGTGGCACAGGGGCCCTGCGCGTCTCTGCACGCGCTCGGGGCTCGAGGGGCACTGCCCGGGGGACGAGGCGCCAGAGCCGCCCCGCAGGCAGCGCCAGCAGCAGCTCTGTCGGGGCGTCAGCAATCCCTCACACACGGTGTTCCCAGAGAGGCAGCACAGCCCTGCCCCTTCCTGCCGCCAGGGACTCACCAGAGCTTTCTGACTCTGCCCTTGCAGGTGCCGACTCGTGGTCACTGCCCGGACCGCTGTGCCTCCGGGGCCCCGCACTTGCCCTATAAAATAAAAAGATATTTTCTCTCTTGTGACTGAGTCTGCCACGGGATATTCTGAAGCGGGGAGCGGTTGTTCTGAGGTGAATCCTCAGGGGGGAGTTTGGGATCGTCCCTTGTCCCAACACCCTTTCCAGGGGGTGTCAGGGCTGAGTCGAGGTGCTTGAGGAGGGAAACCCAAGCCCAGAGTCACGCGGGAGGGTGGAGGCTGGATGGAGCAAGTGACAAGAACAGTGACAAGTTGGTATCACTCAGAATCTAAACGTAGCCGCCCCCAGCCCCTCTGACACCTGAGGATAAACTGAGACGCAAGGGGGTTTATTTTCTGCCAAATTACCCTGTAAGGTGACAGGCGTCAACGCTGGGGACACTCCAGGGATGGAGACGTCACCACAGACACCCTGCGGCCACCCTGGTCCCCTCCCAGTTGTGGGGCATCAAAGTGGGGTGCAGCCCAGGGATGGGGACGTCCCCAAGAGCCAGCTTGGGGTCTCTTGTGTCCCTTCAAAGTCATGGGGTGTCAATGTGGAGGACACCCTGAGGATGGGGGCATCACTAAGAGCCACCTTGGGGTCCCTCAGGGTCATGGGGCATCAACGTAGGGGACAGCTCATGGACGGGGATGTCCCCAAGAGCCACCTTGGTGTCCCTGTGTCCCCTCCCATGCCCAGGGTGACAATTTGGGGACTTAAGGAGACCCTGAGAGGTGTGTGGGGTGTCCCCATGGCCCCTCCGGGGTGTCCCTGTGTCCCCCATCCTGGACAATGCCGTTGATGTACCAGTGGAGGCCGTTGGTGACTTTCCTTGTCAGCCCGGTGTGGTTCCCTTCCTGGGGGGTGGGGGAGGGGACACGGGTGACCACAGGCTCCCCAAACCTGAGGGGAGTGGTTGCGGGGGGCTTGGGATGCACCTCTCCCTTCCCAGGTGTCCTCGAGAGTTTGAGGGGGATCCCACCAATGCCACACCCTTGTCCCTGCACCCCCACCACCACCGGCAGGGGGTGTGGGGACAGCAGGGACACAGTGTGGGGGGAAACTGGGGGGTGTGGGGGGGTGACAGTGCTGGGACCCCCCAAGCTCCTGCAGGGGACAGTAGGGATGTGGAGGAGGGGTTTGGGTGTCCCAATGGGGGAACTGGGGGTGCAGGAAAAGGGGAGACTTCACCGGGACCTTCCCCAGAGCCCTGCAGGGGACAGTGGGGGTGAGGGAGTTCCAAGTGGGGAATTGAGGGTCTTGGGGGGACTAAGGAGGGGTCCTCCCAATTTTGGGGGGTTGCTGGGGAGGTTTTGTTGGTCCCAGAGGGGCTTAGGGGTCCCAAGCGGTTGAGGGGTATCCTAGGGGAACTTGAGGTGTTCCCCACTATTTTGGGTGGCCTCAAGGGTTTTTTGGGCATCCCCACGGATTTTGGGGGGCTCTGGGGGGGTTGGTGGTTCCAAAGGGGCAAGACTGCTACAGAAAAGCAGCTCTTCTCCTCAGCACCAACCCTCTGCCTGACACCCCCCCACATGCCCCCCCCTCCCCAAAAAATCACCTTCATTCACTGTCCCCCCCCAATCCTTCCTTCTTCAAAGCTGTGTGGCAGCGACGTTACGATGACGGGATGAAGAGCCCACTTTGGGTGGTAAAGAGCTCGCTTTGGAGCTGGAGGAGGAGAAAACCCACAGAGCCCTCTCAGGTCTCATTCCAAGGACTGAGAAGCCTTAAACCATGGAGAGGGAATCTACTCGCTGCACCCCGAGTTTGTCAGCAACCTGCTGCTGTTTCCTGGACAAACACTCGTGCAACTAACCTGTGGCGTATTTTCTTAGGTGTATGTCTTTAGTAACCGTTGCCTCTTTGTACCTTTCCTGAGTTTTTCTTATCTTTAATTTCTTGAGCTTTCTGATTCACACAATACGAGACAGAAAACACAGAAGTGAGCTGTCTGCTCTATTGACCAACCGAGTTCATTTCCAGTGACCTGACCCAGCTTGTAATATCCAACACACCTAATTAACCACACACCAAGCCAGGTTTCTTTCTGTCCTGTGTTGTTTATTGTTTGAAAACCTGTCTTAATAATTTTTACATACAATAAACATATTACTAAATTGTATTACTAAAAATAAAATAATGATAAGCTCAGCCGGGTTAGAATCCAACAGAAAGTCAGGAGCAGGGGCAGGAAGGACGTGATCTTCCCTCACACTAGGTGGGTGAACTTCTAGGTGCAGACTTGGACCTTAACAGAAAACACAACACACAACAAAATAAAGTTAATTCTAAGCAGTCACTCTCCCCATTTACTTCCTCCCACTTTCTTTTGCTTTTTGACTCTCCATGTGCTTATTTATGTCAAAGCTTCTTTCAGCTGCTGACACACTACCACTGCAAACTGAAGAACTTGCCAACGTGTGAAAGTTTCTGCTGAGAAGGCAGAACAGCCGCTGCTTTGTTAGTGCAAACACACAGAGGAAGGGAACCTCTATTTCCACGGGCTTCTATCCCATGTGCCACCATGTCACTACTTGTTGGGCAATTTGTACAGGATGCCAAACACGGGTACTGCGATCTGACACACAGGAGCATTTAACCCACACTTCCAGCCCAGAGGTCCTAGCAAAATTTTCACATACCTCTGGCTCTAGCCAAGGGTAGTGGCTGCACTGCAGGAAAAATAATTTCTAAAAGCGTCTGAAGTCAGCTTCTAGTGATAGGACTCAACGCCGTTACTCCACGAGAGATGCTGACGGCACTAGTAGGGGAGAGCTCTTCAGACTCCTGCCCAAGGGAATTCTGGGGACGGGAAACATCAGCTACCCCAAGTTTTTCCTTCACAAGTTTCTCTTTCACGATGTTTTAAAGAACCATTTCACATTATCCCGCATATGTTCGTTAGCATCATTCCTCCTCTCAAAGTCCTTCACCCATTTAAGATTTCCTCACAAACAAGTCTGATCTTTTAGTTCCTAAGAAAATCCATCAATGCCCAGGAATCCCTCGGAAAGCCACCGGTGTGCAGTCCAGGTTAACACCTCCCCGTGTACCCACAGGAGATAAACCAAAGAGGAGATGAAGGCAATTTCTCTCCCATCTCTCCTCCCAGGTGCTTTGAGGTAACGCTTACACCCAGAACAGGGAGACGCAGAAAATCCCGGCACTGGACCTCTTCAGGTTCTGGCCTCCTCAGGGCTGTCAGGAGCCGAAGGGTGTCGCTGCAGAGAAGCTTTAGTGAAAGAGACACCTGCTCCTCAGCCACTGCTGCCAAACTGTAACTCTCGGTCAACTGTCATCTCTGCCGTAGCTGAGCTCGTAACCTGCATACGGAACCCTCTCCCTGCTAATCCCTGGAATCACCCCATCCACCTGGAGAGGGGCAGCGGAGATCCCTCTAGCCAGCCTGCTCCTCAGTTACGGACAGGTAAAGCAGTTACCTGGAAATCGAACGCTCCTTCGGACTCTTCTTTATATTCCATCCCTTCCTGAACCAGCTGTGAACTCATCAAGCCTGGACTTTTTCTTTTCCCTGTTAAAATAAATTTGACCGTTATCACAATTACAGCTTGACCTTTATTACACAAAGACAAAAGAAACAAAACATAGCCAGAATGAGAAGATGCATACTGCTTGCAGATGCAAAGGTGGACATGCTATTTAAGCAAAACCAGTGTAGAATTCTTCCTACAAGTCTTAGGGAAAGTTTTAGGATGACATTTGCCTTCTTTTAGTTTTGCATGTTTACCACCTGCACCCAGAACGTCTGTGGGAGAAAACACTCTGTCATTTCTGCTGATGTCAGATGCACTCGAGTGTAACTGCCGTCCGACAGCCCATCGAAACACAGACGTGAAAACCAGCCCAACTTCACTGAGCCAAACCCCCACTCCTCTTTAAGTCTCGTCGTTCTCTGTCAAACTCCTCCCGAGATAAGGGAGGCCAAAGGCACCCTGCTTGTGTCAGAAATGGCAGCGGGACCAGGGGAGCGACGGTGCCCCTGTCTCGGCTCTGGTGAGGCCGCTCCTCGAATACCGTGTTCAGTTTTGGGCCCCTCGCCTCCAGACAGACCCTGAGGGGCTGCAGCGCGTCCAGAGCAGAGCAAGGAAGGTGGTGAAGGGTCTAGAGAACAAGTCCTGTGCGGAGCGGCTGAGGGAACTGGGGGCGTTTAGCCTGGAGAGGAGGAGGCTGCGGGGAGGCCTCATCGCCCTCTACAGCTACCCAAAAGGAGGTTGTGGCAAGGTGGGCGTTGGTGTCTTTTCCCAAGTCACAAGCGACAGGAGAAGCAGCGGCCTCCAGTTGCACCGGGGGAGGTTTAGATCAGCTACTGGGGAACATTTCTCCACCGGAAGGGTTGTCAGGCATTGGAACAGGCTGCCCAAGCTACCATCCACGGGTAGATGTGGCGCTGAGGGACATGGTTTAGTGGTGGACTTGGCAGGGTTGGGTTATCGGTTGGACTCGATGGTCTTAATGTTTTTTTCCAAACTCAGTGACTCTACGATTGTCCAAAGGAGGAGCTTGTGCCATTGGGATGGCATGTGAATGAGCCATTGGAACTGCTGCTGGTCCTCAAGCTGGTGACGTGTCTGCAGGAGCTGGGGGATATCCTGGAGGAGGGAGAGTGCACCCAGCAGACGGAGCCGCCCAGGTGGGAACTGAGGTTGTGGCGGTACCCCCGGGGGAAGAGGACGTGCTGGGGGGGGTGGAGGATACAAGGAGGTGGAGGCACCGGCACAGAGAGCGGTGTTGGTGCTGGTAGTGCTGGGCCCTGCGTCCTCTGGGTACGTTCACTGCGCGGGCATCCTCGATTTGAGCTTCTAAAGAAACAACAATCTGTGCCTACTTATTCCCTTATAAACCAGCTGTTGTGTCCGTTCTGTGTTATGGCCTCCTTTAACAGGTTACAAGCAGCAGTATATTGAATTTCTGTAGCCTACTTACACTTCCCAGTCTGGCCTGCCACTTGCCGAGCGAATTTTGCCGGCTCTCACTGGATGACCTTCAGGCATGGGGAGAGAAAAAAAATCCCTTTCAGTTTACCTGAAGATAATTTTTTAAGAGCAATTTGTAAGTTACGGTTACTTACCAGTTGTGGGTACTGATCGTCCCTGGGGGCCCAGAAGACTTGGTGATGCTCTCTGTCCCAGTCCAGGATCCTGATAGCCCTTGTGAATTGGTGCAAACAGTTGGAAAATAAGCTCTACCTAAACACAAGAATCACTGCATATGGTGAGAGAAAACCTACCTTCTCTTCCCACAAACCACGGACCGACAGCGGGGAAGGTCGAGTACGTTCCATGGCAGCCACCAGCGCAGCAGGAGCCACGGGTGCTGGTGGAGGTGCTGGTGGCTGCTGCTGCTGCCTCTGGATAATCTGTGCATAACCAGTGCCATTTCTGAAGTTGTTCACAGCCTAGAGGCAGAAAAACATTTACAAAGAGGTAACATGAACCTTCAGCAGCTTGATGAACAGAAGTCTCCACAGAGTAAAATTACTGGTGTATTCCCATACATACTGTCCTTCCTAAAACAAACCAACATACAGATATATTCCGATTAGATCTAAGGGAGAAATTCTTCCCTGTGAGGGGGGTGAGGCCCTGGCACAGGTTGCCCAGAGCAGCTGTGGCTGCCCCCTCCCTGGCAGGGTTCAAGGCCAGGTTGGACGGGGCTTTGGGCAGCCTGGGCTAGTGGACGGTGTCCCTGCCCGGGGCAGGGGCTGGGACTGGATGGGCTTTAAGGTCCCTTCCAAGCCAAACCCTTCTGTGATATATGCACACATCCCACTGCGCACTGGGGCTACGGATTGGTAACTCAGACTATCTGTCCGTAAAGCTCTCCAGTGTTAACACTCAATTTGAAACCGAGTCAATCCTGTTAAACACAAGTGTGAGCTGAGTTTGCCAGGCTGTCTCTCAAGAGTTGTCGGCATCTGTAACAGCAGGTAATGTATTTGCAAAGTAAATTTAGCCTTATTCCATTTAGCCTTGTTTAAGGAGATGTAAATTAATATTTTCTTCCCTTTCAGCTAATTGACTGACCAGACTTTTCTTAGAGTTTTTCTAAAAGTCACCGCATTACCTGGCGTAGGAACTTGTTGGCAACTAAAGTATCAGGAGAAACATCTGCCTGATGACACGATGGGCACGTATGTTCCTCAGAGTCCAGCAATGCTGTTCTAACACCTGGGTATAATCAGAATCATCACAACAGGTTTTAGCTAAACTAAGGAAATTTTGGGGGTTCTATTCAGTTCTAAAAGCCTGTAGATGGTTAATGGGTGAATATGGAGCTGAATTGAGAGCACGAAGTTGAGAACTGAGAGCATGCAATGTTCAGCAGTGTAAAAAATTTCGAGGATGCAGGAAATAGCTGCCCAGCTTTGATATTTCACTACTGTAACATTTGAAGATGTAGAGTAGGCCGTGTCTTGATGTTTTGACTAGTCTGTTCTCCACTGTCCAGCAGAGTGAGAAGTCACCAACCTCAAGGTTAATGAATAAGACACATCTCCAAAACCCATGAGTAGGTTCAAGTTCTGATAGTTTTAACCAGCTCTCCCCTGGAGAAGAATGTGGATTAAATGCCTAGCGAGCCATTTGCTGCAGACCACAGCAAGTCACCAGCGCTGGCTCTAGAGTTTTGTATGAGAGAAAGGACTGTGCACAAACTAAATGCATTTGATAGCGAATACTGCAATCAGCTGCACCATTACGCACTCTTCTCGTGCTCATCCTTCCGCATGTAAAGAGGGTTTAACTAGATGATGCATAGAAAGGGAAAAACGCCTTCTGCCTTAGTTTTTTCCTGACTACAAGAAGAGTCCTTTCCTATTTGGGGTATACTTAAGTAGTAAACAGAGCTGGTAAGAAAGGAATGTTACAATCTTTCTGCTGCCAGAAGATCAGGTGTGATGTTTTGAACTGACAAACATGGGAGTAACACTTACACTCATCACAGAAACTGTTTCCACAGCAGGGGATAATAACTGCATCCACCATGATTTCTTTACAAATGAAACATAACAGCTCTTCTGGAACACGACTGTCTAAGGAGGAGGAGAGGGAGGAAGAGGACGGCTCCTCAGGTAGAAAGGGATGCTTCTCCTTCTTTCCTCTGGCATACGCTTCCCTGGAGGGGGGTGGGGAAGGAAAAAGAAAAAAAGTTACAGATGGGTAAAGGAGAACTTTCCCAAGCTTTTCATTTTATCCAGTGAAGACAGTAGGTGGCATTCTCACTCCAAATTAGCCTTCAAAAATGCAGGCATTTAGTTTAAAATACTTTCCTATAGCCAGAGCACTAGAAAAGGGAGGGGAGAACAATTTTCCTTCTGCAGAGCTCTTCCCTTCATTGGATCAACTAAGAAATTAGCTCAGACTACAGAAATCAATTTCTGACAGCTAGAGACCGGGTGAAATGAATCCCACGTCTCCTTTCACCAGAGGGTGAATGTGAATCGCAGGCTCAGGATAAAGTCAGTCTCCGCCTAATCATGTTTTATAAATGGCGGAAATCTATGTTACAGCTTCTGCAAAAGGAGATGCATGACAGAAAAACAGAGGTGCTCCCAAGTGCATTTTAAAACAGCCACCCTTGTCAGCACACACCAGTGTTTTCTTAGCTTACAGCAACAGGAAAACATCCCTCTGCTTCACACATGGGATTGGGCAAACGGCAGAGGGGGAGGGGATCTCAGTCCAACAGCTGTTTGTTAAATTCTGCAAGAAGCCTTACAAAGACAAAACAGGAGCAGAAGGAGCTTTCAAAAAGAATGATGCCACCGTAAACACGACGGAGATGTTTTGCAGAAATAGGGGTTCTTAGCATACCAAAAGCTTACCCAGCGTTCAGGGGCCTGAACAGCAGGACTGCCCCATTTTAATATTAGAAATCATCACAGATTTTAAGGTGAAGATACAACGACAGTGCTTCTTCCCCCATAATTACAGATGCTGGCCAGCTTGGTGGCGTTGCCACTCAGACATGGACACTTGGCTTCCCTCCTTCACTTTTTGGTCAGACCAGCTAATTCCATACTCACGCATTAATAATTGGGATGGCATATCTTCCAGTCGGTGTCAGCATCGCACCCTTCATATTGGGATCTTCCACCTCCACCATGAAACTCCTGGGAATTCCCGTGCTCTTTCGAAGTCTGCGAACAGACTGAAAATTACTGTCCTGTTAAGAAAAGAAATGCAGACATATCTCAAGACCCACACTTAAAATGGCATTTCAACCACTATTTTAAGCAGCAAAAGCTTTAATCCTCTCCTTTTAGCTAGCCCAAGGGCTGCTCGACTGAAATACTCTTTTTCCCAAATGAATACAGCCAGCATGCTCCAAAGGCCCGAGCAGTGTTCTGAGCTCAGTTGATATTCTTTGGCTTAACTTCAGGGTCCTGAAGGGTGAAATATCCCTCAGCTCACCGTCCCCTCAGAGGAGAGGCACAAACCCCCTCCTCCTCCAAAGGGCAGTTCAGAGGGAGAGCTGAATGCAGGGCTCTGGATCGGCCACTGGGGAAACTGGTATTCCCCATCTACACACGAAGGTTGAATTCGGAGCTGATGCCCGTGCGTTCAGTGAGTAACCTTAAATGGCATGAATACTCAACCAGAGACTTGTGTAATTATAACACGCAAATATTCAATAGTTGGGGCCAAGAGAAATGTCATTTTTTCCTACAAAATACTAAAAAATGCAAACTGTCATTAAAAAGAGTTATGACAAAAAAAACCTTGCAGTAACATTGAAGTATATAAAAATATGCATTAAATTTCACCGAGAAAGATCTATGGACATATGTAATGTCTGTGACCTCAAAGAAAGAAAATTTCCCATTGAAATCTCCAGCTTTCCCTGGAATTTTGAAGGGCTTTGCACCACTGCCATACAACCTCTGTATTTCAGCCCAAGAGAAACAATTCCTCATAGGGGGTCCATGTAATTGCTGTGTAACTGCCAAGGTAAAACTATTAAAAACCAAGTGTCACCAGAAGCCCCCCACAATCTTACCCCATTTGTTGGACAGTTCTTTATATAGTGGCCAGGTTTTCCGCAGCGAAAGCAAACATAGGATGGTGGAGGTGTAGCCAGGGGTTTCTTCACATAACTAAAAGGGTTTGGGGAGAAAAAGAAAATGGTATGCATGCATCTCTCTTGTTCCAACAACCATCTCTGCAATGTCTCCACAGTCTTCACAGAACAGACGGGACTTTGCCAACACTTACTTGACTGGATTGTACTGACAGCAAGACTGGGTCATCATGGCTTGTATTTTATCTTCTTCGGAAGCGTTGGCTTCAGCCAGACTGCCGGTCTGTTTAACGGGTAATTATGGGACACGCACATTAGAAGCCCATTTAACTCCCCAGACAAAGACTCACCCAACCCTGTAAAAGGCAGCCCGGCAGGAGCGGGGGTTGCACAAAAGCAACTGCTTATGTGAGCCAGAGCTGTCCCAGAGATGTTCTGGGGAGCCCTTACGCCATCACACGGTGTCTCTGGGCCTGTGAACCTGCTTGGAAGGAGCATTTTTGGGCACTCAAATCCTGAGGCTCTGTTTGTACCTTACAGAAAGACTTGTGTAACCAGCCCAAATGTATTCCAAGTGGACTGAAGCTTTGTGTAGAAAGAATTACATTATCTACTAGTTTTAAACGGATTCTTGAGTTCCAGAGTATTGGAAGGAGAAAATCTCCACTGTACATTCAATTGAGACAGATGTGTGCAAGTATCAGTGTCTATATTTTGCAGCGTTAAAAAGACATACAACTTATGAGTTGGGGAAGTTGCTTTTGCTTGCTGAAATTCAGCTTCAGACACAGAAGCATTGAGAGGAATCAAGATTTTTATAACTCCTCAGCAAGACAAAAGATTCTTTGCAGTAGAAATTTGTCCATCATGCGCTGTAGGCAGCCCAAACTGCATGTCCCCTGCACTTGGCCAGTTTCTCACATGGTAGAGTCAAACTTCACATGAGTTTACAGAACCAAGGACGTGTTTAGGGACAGCACTAACAGAGACCAGTTTCTTCTGGTGACTACTTTCCAAAGTAACCGTTGGGGTTTTTTCCCCAAATGTACACAATTTAATTCTGCAGTGGGAGAGGGAAGAAGAGAGTGGGAAGAGATCTCTCTCTCTTGGAAAGGAACGCCAGCCTTTATTTTCAGAAGAAAGAACTAGCTCCTCTGCATTAGGCCCCGCCTCCTCTATTCTTTAAGACGAGTAATTGAATTGGCTCGCACTACGCCTTTTCACAAAGTGCAGCCACTAGTGCTTTCCCAGACAAAGTCACACATTGTTGAGAAGAAAACACAAGCAGTTCCATAGCAAACCCTGGCATTACAACACCTTCAGAAGGTCACCTCTGCTAACACACTGCACTCACACATTGGTATATTCCCGCAAACAATGAGGCACATTTACACAATTTACACAGTCTGCGTTCAAACAAATTAGGTTGTGTTGTCCGCTCTCCACAGACTACAAGTTATGAAACTGTGCAGCTTTCCGAGAGTGGATCTATAACTGCAGTGACTAGAAACCAACAGTAGCCACGCAATTGCCCGTGCTACAGAAACGTTTCTATTTTGGCTGGTGCAAGCCCCCCCTGAAATGTCCATGACTTGCAGCCAGTTAAATTCTTCTGCGAAAATTATGTCAGTCTCCAACACAAAATTAACAAGAGGTCTGAGAAACAGTAAACAGCTCCTGAAGTGCTGCTGCTTTGTGTCTTGAAGGTGAGCTATAGCGCAACATTACGTTGAGGGACTCCCCTGCTATCTTCCCAAACTGGGAACTACTCTTTACGGGACACTATGGAAATATATACACATCTTAAAGTTAAAACCAATACTGTAAATGATTAAAAAGTAAGTTTTATTCCCATTATAACAGTTACCCAGTTATACATCACCGTACAAGATTTAAACATATGAAGCAAGTGGGATTTTTTGTTGGGGGTGGGTGGGTGGTGTGTTTAAGCCTTTGACAAGAATAGACACATACCTTAATGAGCTGGGCCAGAGGAATGGCTGCAGAAGAGTCCTCAATCTGTTCACAAAAAATTAAACACATATTCAAGTTGTACTATCAAAACATAGCAGAAGTTAACCTCTACTGCAGTCTGAAAGTCTGCACTATAACCTCCGTGTGTCATGGAAAGAGTCATTTCCAACGGAATGTAATTGTACTGGTTCAAAACAAAGTCCAAAGCTATGACCGCTTCAGAGGGCCTACGTGGTTCATGAGAAGCAGCTAAACTCAGCCTGCTGGGGTTTAGATATTTGCATTTGCAGACAAACTGTGAAACTAAACCATTTCATCGGATAAAGGGGAAAGATCAAATGCACAACTTTGGAATACCACTTTGGGTACCAACAACATTTAAACTCACAGCAATCTGATAGAGACCTTCATGTACTCAGAGGGGGCCAAACAACATCACTTCAGTCATACAGCTTTAGGAACAAATACTCAAGTATTTCAGGACACGGGAAGGATTCTTAGCTGCACAGAACTGTCCTCAAAACCTAGGGGATATGTTGATTTTGGGATTTCTAGGAACCACCAAGTCAAAAGTAAGAAAAAGTACCAAGTGGCACAACAACGGTTTCTCAGTGCGTTTTGACAACATCTTCCAAAACTGTTAGGCAAAGAAAGTACCTATAAACAAAAGCTAAGTGATACAATGCGAAAATGGCAAAAAATACACTCCAAACAATTTTAATTGCAAGAAACCAAGAACACACGACAGCCTATACAAACACACTAGCTCTAGACAGAGAGGTGTAGAACACAGCACCAATTGAATTGTGCAAACCTTGAACCTACATGACCTAGAAACTATCCTACATTATCTGTACAACACAAAGTCATCCAGGAAATATTCCAGCATATTCAGTATGAAACACAATGCCTCACTAGGCACAAATACCAATATTCACATTAGAACTGTGCAAATGATGGCATTACTCAGTGTTCACTGTGCTGTGAATCAAACACAGGGTCTCTACAACATACACTATGTCTCACAGCAAAACAGATTAACTTCATGTTTGGGAGATTAATAGGAGGCTACATTGTTTAGAATGACGTGCAATGTGTAGGAAAAAAGTGTGAGATTGTGTTTGTACATACTGCTCTGGATGTTTCACTCGCTGGCTCGGTTCGAGTTCTAGAAGAAGAAATAAAGGGGATGAGAACTTAGAACAAAGCACTTGCACCCAGCCAAAAGCAGTGAAAGCAGATTCTGAAACCTAAACTTCAAGACATTCTGTTCTGATAGTGTGCTGCATGTGGAAATGTATTTGTACGCATAAATCAAATCCCAGATCCCATTTGTAGTTTGTCAGCAATTACTGTAAGACTTACAGCTCTAGAACCCAACAGTGCCAGAGGAAGTCCTCAGACATTTTGTCTCTGCTGTGTAAGTATCAAAACGATGAAGTCTGTGCTACAGCTTTGTGCTCTTAAACAATCAACCATCACATTAGCGACTGTTGCCCTTTCCTCTAGAGCCAGGATGCAAAAAAGCCAGATTGGAGGCATAAGAATACCTGCCATACCCCACCCCGCCTCCCCCAAATGCAAGACACAGTCAAACACTGACAAACAGACTCTTCTGAGATGGGAACATGCGTATCTGTCTTTCCTATAAAAGCACGAGAAAGAAGATCGATGCAAGCCGAGTGCCTCTCTAAACTAATCTCCACAGAAAAGGCTAAGAGACTGCAACCCCTGACAGAGACTGCAGTGCTTTACGGGTACTTACATAACTGGTGTTTTGCTGGTAGTTTTAACTCCTCTAACAGGGACTCGTCTAACAATTACCGAGGAGTTCTTAGGAATGAGAGCATTGGCATCTGTGTATTCTGAAAACAACACCAATACAGAAGAAAACATGAGTCAGTTTGTAAGAATATTAAGATGTAATTACATAGCACTTGAGAGAATCCCTTCACAGACAGGAAAGCAAAATTTTATATCAAGCACCAGCAGCAAAACCTTTTCCACTCTTTTCAAACAGTTTGGATGCCAGCAGCAAAATGGTCTCAGAGGTCCCTAAAGGAGAGTGTGCTCATGCATGAGGTTCTTTCCTGACCTGCCCTAAGTTGCTTTTGCTTCTGCTGGGCTACAAACCCAAGAGATCTGTGGAGAGAAACAAACCACAGCAAAGTCTCACCCGCATAAACCAGATTGGAAAGTCTGACCAGCTTGCCCTGCAACTAAGCAGGCACTTGGCTAAAGCACGAAAACTCTGCCCCGTTGCTTTCCGAGCTGTTCACTAAAAACGATTCCCCCGTGCCGCGAGTGCTGGGGACTGACAGAACACAGAAGGAGCCGCCATCTCTCTGCTCCTCGGAGCTTCATCCATCGACAGCCACACTGACAGCTGCTCAGCGCTGTACCCTCACATGGAAATGGGACTGGCAGGGCTAGAGTTTGGATCACAGAAACCGGAGGGGGTTTTGAGCTTGCTTTCACAGGCAGGGCAGAACGGGCTCCAACTAAAGGGGTCTCTCCTCTCTTAAGCTAGTCATCCAGTTTGAATAAGGCAAAGGGACGTGAATTCTTTCAATTCACTTTTTGCAGAGCAGAGAGACTCAAATCAATTACAAAGACAAGCCTTCTGAAAAGCCTTTTGAAACCAGTGTGTGCCTGAGGGTCTCCATGCTTTGCCATGGCTTACACCGTGTCCCTCTTTTGAAGAGGAGGAGCTACCTGAGACACTCGGACTGAGTAGGCCTCAAATGTGAAGATCTCTCCATGAGTAAGCTTCAAACTTAAAGACGTCTCCATGAGAAGGGTTTATATATTGTACTTACACAAGCTGGATAGGACTAAATGTTTTAAAGCGCCATCAGCAGCCATTCCCTGTCATCTGCCTCCAGTCCTAACTACTAAAAGCCCTCACCTCTGGAGGCCAAATCAGAACGATGGCCCGAAAGCCAAAGTTGCTGTGAAAGTACTACTAATGACAGAACCCGAAGCTTTTACAGAAGTCATACCCGAAACCAACGCCTAGAGCTCTGCTCAAATGGGGAATCTCACCATCACGCAGCCACCTGTCAAGACAGGCCTGCGCCGGGACTTTCTGATGTCGGAGGAGCTCAAACACCACTGAGGCTGACAAGCAACGGGGACGTGATGCCAGCGGCAGCTCTGGAAGCCCAAAGCAGCTGTTTCCACCTGCTGAGCGGAGTCATACAGAGTGCTCTTTCTGGTCCAGATCACAAACCACTGGACTGAGATTTCAGAGGCACAGGATAAGCAACAGTGGCCTCACAAAAAGGCAGGAGTTTGCTAGGCCTGTGCCCCGCTGAGGGTTGTGCTGGGTCTGCAGAAGATTGCAGGTGGCAGCACCTCTCCGCGAGGGAGGCTGTGTGTATGAGGACAGCAACCAGTGCGCTTATTCGCCAGTTCTGCAAGCCTGCAGAGGTCAGCTGGGACATGCACAACAGGTGTATGAGGCAAAAAGGGGAGGGGGTCCTCTTTTTGTATTTTGTGGCAATTCTTTGACCATTGGAAGAGAACCATTGACATCTGCCTTCTGAACACACTGTCCTTGCATGCAGAGATATATATAGAGAGAGATGCATGCTTGTTTTCCATCCACTGGTGAAGTGCACAGGGAGGAGACCTCCAGCCATCTAACAGCAGACTGATAGAAAAATGAATTCCCCTTACAGGTCAATCAGTACACATTTAAATGGATCAGCTGAAAACTGAAGAGTGACAATAACCTGGTGAGGTAAAGGCTTTATTTGCACAGGGCACGTATCACGGCACATATCTGTGGGGGGACTTGAAGTATCCTCCCACTAGCTTGGTCACCGAGGCAGAGAATTTGTGGAAGAGGGTTTACAAACAGCGGGGTACACTGCCGAGGTAGTTCTGTGCCGGGACCTGGCACCTGTTGGCTTTGATACATTTGATTTTCCTTCACCTCAACTCATTGAGTTCATTTTGGTGATGAAATTGGTGTCAATGATGAAATCTGGTGAAGTCAAACAATGTCGACTTAAAAGTTAACTTTTTTGTTTTTAAATAGGAAAGGACTAAAACCGGAGCATTATTCCTGAAGTCCTTGGAAATTTCTGTTTGCTCTTTAACAGCTGCCAGCTTAGCCTAACAGCTCTCAGACAAAACTGGCATCTGCCAGCAGGAACCTGTTCCCCGCAGGCAGCAGCATCCCCTAGCAGAGCCTTGGCAGGTACCAGGAGCTGCGAAGCAGTGTCACTCTGCCTGGCCACGACTCCACATCTGCAGGCTGAGCAGTGACATCACACTCAAGAGGGCTACTTTTGACAGTTCTCCAAGCAGAGCTCCAACAGAAATGTTCAACAAAGCTGGAGCCAACAGCATCGTTGATTCCTACTCCCTTCTAGCACAAATCTTGTTTTGCTGCCAGTGATGGCCAGTAAGTGGCTACAGGGGGGGCTTCGGCAAGCACTACCCATTGCACATCGAGCAGGAAGTCTTCTACGCCCAGCTCCCTGTCTCACAAACAGATCGGAACGGCTCTGTGAGGTCCCCACAAACGCCACAGCCACCGACGGTGGCCGAATCGCACGGTCCCTTCCCAACCCACCAAATTGCTGGCGCCGGTTCCGCGTACGCCGGCGGGTCAGGCCCCGGGCTGACTCACGGCACGTGGGGACAAGCCCCAGAGAGCAGCGTGTGGTCCCGCAGGCCGCGGGCGCCGCCAGCCGGGCAGTGCCCGAGGCCCCGCGCCCGCCGCCCCCACGCACCTTCTCCGGTCTCAGCGTTGGTGACCCGCAGATCACAGTTGGCCGCCTTCAGCTTCTGGCGGCCCATGATCTCGCGCTTCAGGTTGCCGACGGAGATGTGGAGGCCGCTGAAGGTGACCGTGTCGCGGCGCAGCTGGGAGAAGAACTGATAATGGACACACGGCATGGCTGGTCCTGGCGACGCCTGCTCCTGACAGCGTCTGCCGTGCGCGGCAGGTGGTATCTGCCAGCCCCTGGCCCCCGCCCCTGCAAAGCCTCCGGCCCGGGACCCTCAGCGATGGAGCTGGGCTGCGGCGGCAGCGCCCACCCGGCTCCTCCTGGCAGCCCGGGCCAGCAGATGGGCGATGGGAGAGGCCCCGCGGCCCCGGCTCAGCCTCCGCTCCCTCTCTCACGGGCAGCGCTCCCAGGCTCGCTGTGGCAACTCGGGTGCTGCTGCCCCAGCGATCCACCGAGGGGCTTCCTGGCCACCAGCAGCACAGTCTGCGACCTGCCACCACCACTGCCACGGCAACGAGTCGCCACAGACGGCCACGGCACTGCCACGCGCACCCCGCGGCATTATGACCCGGCCCATGGTGACACAAGGCCGGTGTTCTGTCACCGCCCGGGGCTGTGCCTGCCCGGTGTCCCTCCTGCCACCCCCGGGGCTGTCCCTGCCTGGAGTTCTGCCACCCCCATGGCCTGTGGTGTCCCCCCTGTCACTGTCCAGGCCTTCACCACGCAGCATCAGCTCCCTCCCGCCAGCCCCTAGGCCTGTGGGGTCCCTCCCAACAGCCCCGTGCCCGTCAGGGCCCGACCTCCTGTCCCCCCCAGGCTGTCACCACCCGCTGTCCCCTCCTGCCAGCAGCCCCCAGGGCAAGGCAGCCTGGGGCAGAGGCAGCGGGCTTTGCCCTGTGGCCTCGGCTGCCGGAGCTGCCGGGCGGGGACGGGAGGGGACGTCTCAGGGTGCCGAGCCAGGCCCCACGTCCCCTCTGCCGCCGCCCCGCTCCCCGCTGACGGGGCAGCCCCTTGTTCCCCGCCGGGGCCGGGGCCGGTCGGGGCCGGTCGCTCTAAAGGGGCCGCCGCGGCGCCTTTCTCCGGGTCTGTCACCGCCGATGCGAAGCCGGGGCCGGTCCAGCGGCGCGGGCCGGGCCCGGGAGCGGCGGCGGCGCTGCCCGTGGCCGTGGCGCCGGCGGCCCGTGGCGGCCGGAGCCGCGGGGCCGGTGAGTCGGGGCCGGGGGCGCGGCCGAGGGGGGCGGCGGGGCCCGGGCGGCGGCGGCCCCGCGGCGGGAGGGGCCGGGGCGGGCGGCGCGGGGCGGCCCCGCCGCGCTTCGGGCCTTTGTGGCCGGGGGGGGGCGGCCGCGGTGGGAGCTGGCGCGGTACCGGCACGGGCGGCAGCTCTCCCCGGGTCGCCTGAGGAGGGACCCGCCGGCGCCTCCTGACCCGCCGGGACTCTGCTTCTGCCTTGGAGTAAGGAGGAGAGCGGGAGGGAACAGCGAACCCGGCTGCCGAGGCCGGGCTGGGGGGTTCCAGGGGCCTTCGGCACGAAAGGCAGCGGCCCCGGGAGAGGTTTGCCCGCAGCGCGGCAGCGCGGCCTGGAGCGCTGAGAGAGGGGAGGCAGCGGAGTGAGGTGTGACCGCAGGGGCTGGAGGTTTATCGACAGGCTCACTTGGGGGTCCATGTCTCCCTGTGCCTCACTGCTCAAACCTAAACGGCTGAGGGGGAAAACCGGAGTTTAAAAGTTGATATGTCACCATTAGATTGTTGAGTGCTCATTAAACTCTCGCTCCAGTGGCTAGAAGCTGTCCTACAGCTTCTACTAACCTGCCACTTGACAGGATGTTTTCCTCGCTCAGCACTTATCCCCAGACACACCCCAAAGCCCTGTTTCCAGTTCCCCAACACCACTTCTGAAAGTGAGCCTAACACAGAATTGCAAAGCTTTTGACTTGACCGAAGTGAGTGTAATTGTTCTTAAGTAATTTGCTTATTCAAGTAGGCAGTGAACGCTATAAAAATGCGGGATTGACGAACAGCTTAAATGGTTTGTGATCTTTCTGTGCAGTGCTGCCTTAGTCTGGTCTTCCGTGATGGCCAGAGCTCTGAAGCAGGGAGTCGTTAAGGTTTGGTATCCACATGCTTTACTGGAAACAGGGCTTAAGTTCCCCTGGTTAGACTCTGTCTTGAAAACCAACCTTTGACATCCAATCCAGTTTCTTCATTCAGTACTTTAAGGTTGGTACCAAACGAGTTTGTTCAAGAGGCTTTGGCATCTTGGGATTTTTTTGTTGGTTTGTTTATAAAAAGCAAGCCTTGCAACTTTTTTTCTTGGGGCTCTGATGAAACGTGTCTGTAATGGTGTTTTTTTTTAAGTTACTTTGAGTCACTTGGTAACTAGGGATGGAGGAGTGTTTCCTCTCTGGCAGAACAATGCTGTGCTGCTGGACATGGGGCCTGTTTCTGCTGAAATTGGGGCATTTATGTTTAGTAACGATTTTGCCAGTAGTTTGACCAGCAATAGTTTTGGGCCTCCTACTGGAGAATCGATTTGAGATTTGGGTTTTCCTGAAAGCTGATTTATGTATTTTTTGTGACCAGGTTGTCTGCATTCTAATTGACTGCTCAACTTTGGTCTCCCTCTTCTGGGATCACACCTGCATAGCCTTCATACTGAATTGTTGATTAATTCCCCTGCCCCTGCAGAAGCAATACTATCAAGAGAAGTTGTGGAAAACTGCTGCGGGCGGAGGAAGCAAGCAGCCGATTCAATGTGAATGATAGAGCAAGCTTCAACTTTATTGAAAGAAGTCACCCCTTATATAAGCACTCTACAATAACCATGCATACTACTCACAGATCTATTGGATACATGTAAAAGGCTACATTATAATATCCCAGCCCCCTGTGGCATTTCAGGTATGTCACAACATCTTCCCTCTTCTGGCCTGCCTCCTTTCCCAAGGTTGTTTTTACCATCAAGGCCATTGTGTACCTCAGTTTCTCTCTTTGTTAACATAGCAGTCTGTTGTTAGCATAACTGTACCCTGGGTTTTTTCCTCTGTTTACCTCAGGTGGCTGTGACCAGCTCCTGCAGAGACCCATGGCCTTGCTCTCTGCAAGCCGTTCTCCAACAGAAAACCACTTATTGCTTTGCTTAGAACTGCTTCTTGCTGTCTTGGTAACAATAACTTGATGGGGTGGCTTAAGCAGCTTCTGCATGAACAGAAGTTACAAACTGCTGAGTGGAACTCAGCATGAGAACGCATGAGGACGCTGCAACAAAAGCAGATTTTCTTTCAAATGTTCTTAACTCTTTACTCTTCTCCTTGATCCTTGAGGTGGTTAAAAAAAGCTCCGATACCATGGTGGTATTCATCACTTAAAAGCCAAACTAAAGTCAAACATGAAAAGTAATTCTCAAGTGCAATTTTCTCTCACTGTGGAAAAATCTGTATAAACCCTTTTAATCTTTGTACATTTAGAATTCTATTAGCCTTTTGTTCTATTGTTTATTTCAGAAAAAAAAAAAAAACAACCAAAAAACCAACCCAAAAAAACAAACCAACACCACAAACACAAAACCCACCCTAATTTGCTTTAAATTTCTCCTCAGTTTCTGTTCCAGGCTGAGGCTGGCCTCTGCCATTGCCTTCCATGAAGAGGCCTTGTGCAGGAGCCCCCAGTGCTGGAACCCCTGAAGCCCAGCAGACAAGGTGCCAGTTTATTACGTTGCTGTTGCTCAGCTTTGAAAGCAGCAGAGTTTGAACAACTCGGGTCACATCCCGATTTGCCAGGACGCGTAGAACCTCCTGTTTGGTCTGTGCTGGCAGCACTAATGACAAATAATGCATTCTGTTTGAGAGCTGGTGAAAAATACAGAAATATTTCTAAGATGCAGACAGCTGATGGATTGTGGCTGTGTGCTTCCAGCTCTGGTAGATTTATATGATGATTTAACCCTTCAGGATGCTTTGCTGTTTACTCCCAAGCTTCACTTGCCTCCTTTTAGCTGCGTCTTGGAGCAGGGGAGCTCTGTGGATTAAGGGGTTGTCTGGGGGCCAGCTTGTGGCCAGTTTCTAGTGATTTACCTAATTCTAGTGAAAATGGTGAAAGACTCGGGTAATTATGCTTAGTGTATAGATGCATTTTGTGGCCTTAAGCCACAATAAAAGCCTAGAGCTTTTACTCTCGGAAGTAATTCTTAGTCTGTAGAGCTGAGCTGTATTTTTTGACCTTTCCTTCAGGTCAGCTGTGCACAGTCCGATTACTCCAGGTAGTAGTTAATCCTGGGACACGGCCGTTGGGCCGTGGGACCACCTTAGCTTGCTGTATGTGGCCTGTGTGCTCAGCAAGCAGTAAATAAGAAGCAAGATGTTGGATTTTGCATTTATCAGGTAGCTTCAGCTGTACCGGTGTCCTGTACATCGAATTTCAGTGATTGAGTTTTATTTGCCCTTCTGTTGTTTCTCCTTTCATGAAGAAACCACTGGCCTGCCCTGTCACACACTTGCTTCCTTGGAAATTCCTGTCTTAATTATTGACAATTAGCTATTTAGAGTACTTAAACTGAATCTGTTGCTTCCCAGTTCTTTTAGCCCACGGTTGGGATGTGCATCAAGACAGCTTTCTGGCTTACTTCCAGTCTGGCTGCAGCTTTTCATGGGGCAAAGAGGTTGCTGGTAATTGGTCATCAGATTTCCTTTCCCACTTTCAAAAAGTTGCTCTTCGAGGCACTGTGTGCATTAGCTTCTTCTTCCAGAAAGCAATTTATGAAACGACTTGGGTCTAGTGACAGAAAATCCCACTGGGCAATAAGATTGCTTCAGATCCTGTATTAGTGTTGCCAGATTTATTTTTTTTAATTGCAGGGGAGCAGAGTTTTGAATAATCATGAAGGCATTTGCATAGAACTTATTTTTATCCCAGACAGCAGTGGTCTGTGTAAAACCATGAGGAGCCAGACAATTGTCACTATTAAACATCTGTGTCCACATCAATTTTGTACGGCCTGATTATTGCTGGGTGATTTCTTGGAGCTGTGGCATGATAATTTTATAGTTGGTGAGCTTTACATAGAGTGACAAACAGAGCAACGATCCTGTGCTTTAAATTCTTAGGGGGAAGAGGGGCAGGGCTGGGCTGTCTCAGCTGTAGCCAAAAGAGAATCCCTAAAGTGGACGCAGTCTTAAAAAAATAATTAATAAAGCATTCCCCTGAACAGGACAGGTTGTTTTGCAGTGTTGTGTTGCCAAGCAGGTTTGCCTTTCCACAGGCTTCTCCCTTGAACTTCAAGGTCCAGCCGTATATTTCTGTGAAGTTTGGGTTGAAAAGGGTTATCCCCGGGGCTTTGGTTGTGCTGTACAGGCATGGCCCCCTGAATTTCTTTCTTGGTTTCTTACCTGTGCTGAGAGATTAGAAAAGTATTTCCCTGTTCAAAGCTTTTGCTTTCTGTCTTTTCCTTTTGCTGGGGCCTGGATTCATGTTATTCAGTCTACCTTCTAATTTATGTTTCATGTAATTGTTCACTTTGCCGGTCTTGGTGTTTCTGGTTCTACTAAATAAGCTGTCTGGATAGTCAAGGCAGGGAGATTCGCAACCTTGAGAAAATAATATCAAAAAAGCCCAAACACCTAATCTGAAAAGAATGCTTAGGGCATTCTTTTACTACCAGTGTAGTAAATGACTGCTGTCAGCAAAGTCTGGGCGAGAGTGTGGGCTGTACTCGTGCAGGTGTGTACGTCCAGGTTTTTCCGCTCTCTGCCGCAGCACTACCATTTCCTAGCCATTGTTCTTGTCCTTTCTGCCCCTCCCTGCAGCCATTCTAAACTACTTCCTCTAATCCACTGGCATTAATGGCACAATCTGAGATGAGTAGAAGTGCCACTGGCAATATCTAAAGAAAGCAGACTCTGTTGCATAGACATCTCTTACTTCTGTAAACACCAAACGATGCCTAAGAACTGGTGTTACAATGGCTGTTGTGATAGAGGTAACATCCAGCAAACCAAGATGGCAGAAAAAAATTAGGAAATACCCCTTCAGTCTTCTTTTGTAATCCTCCACCAGGGAATGTTCCCCACAGGATATTTCTTAGCACTTGAAGCACGCTTTACTGAAAGGGTCCTGGTCGTGAGTTCTGAGTGTAGCTATGTGTTATGGTGTGGTTGGACAGAAATGTGTATTTAGAAAACTAAACCAATTACATTTTATTAAATAAATGAATAACATTGTTCTTTGCCTTCCAGTCTGCAGAAGCACGGACAGTCACAACAGTCTGACCCGGCTGAACACGCTGGAGAACTGCACTTGCAAATCTTGCTGATGTTTAAAACCAAGCCTGAAGATTTCCGTGAGCTCAGCTTTCCTAAACTGACTATGGTTATAAACTAGTTGCTTCTTTTTTGTGTGCGTGGCCTGACGAGTTTAAAGGGACTTTTCCCAACCTCACTGCGAGTGGAGGAACTCCTCTGTTTTTTAACTCGGCGCTGGTCATTCTTGAGATGGTTCACCTGCAGGAGATCGGCCTCTGTAACCTGATGGACGTTACTCGAGGCTCTGTGCGGATTGAGAAGAACAATGAATCATGTGACTTGTCCACGATGGGCTGGTCAAGGATTTTAGATTCTGTAGAAGATAATTACATTGTGGCCAACAAGGATGACAAAGAAGAGTGTGGAGATGTGTGTCCAGGAGCCGTGAGAGGGAAGAGCAACCGTGCACCTACTGTGATAAATGGCATTTTCAGTGAACGCTGCTGGACCCACGATGGCTGTCAGAGAGGTGAGTCTGGGGCGTGGTGCATGTCAGCTGTGGTTTTGCTGTCAGTTTTTAACCTGTCAGACCTATTGGTGGGATAATAGGTGCCTATTAACCTGCTACCTTTAAGCACAGCTTCCTAAAAGCAAGGCTCAAAATTAACATGATTCAGGTGAAGAGAGGGCCTATGGGTTGGGGCTGTTTTATCAGTTTTCACCTATGTGAATAAAGTATGCAAGAATGTAGTCTTTGGTTTCTTTGCCACGTTAGGGACTGCCTAAAGCTCACAAGTGTAACTGACTCTGGGTGTATCTGGTACCTTGTGTCATATTTAAGGTGGTATTAGTATCTCTGCTGAGGTTTTGGTAAGGGATTAAAAGTCCAGACTGACTGAAAGGCTGCTGCAGGCAGCAACAGAACAGGAGAGAAAAGTCTGATGGAAGAAGCCCAACTCTGTACAGGTGCAATTCCATTTTGACCGAAGCATTACTGGTGTAGGAAGGTGTAAGGCCTGTGGGTGAGTGAGCAATGCTTGCACAGAGCAAGAAGCTGGAAGCCAAGTCAGAGCTGAAGGGAAAAGGAGAAGGAGGAGAGAGGACCTGGGTGGGGATTGCCCGCAGCAGGAGTCCCGGGGAGGGTGAAATACCTGGGCTTTGACCTGGGGTTTTGTTCAGGGGAGAAGGTATGGTCAGAAATTTAGCTGCTGCTGCTGCAACCCCTGAACTCCAGTTCTTCAACTGTATTAGCATGCCTCTTTTTAGCTGTGCTTTTGGAGCAGGGGGAGTAGCTCTGTGGATTAAGGGGTTGTCTGGGGGCCAGCTTGTGGCCAATTTCTAGTGAAAAGCAAATTTGTTCAGTTAAGGCCAACTCATGTTACATTTTGGGTCGGAAGGGAGAGAATATGTAGTCTTTTTGGGCCTAGCCTGATGCTGTTATGGCAGCCAAGTGTGTTCCGAAGGTTTTGTACTTTTGCAGCTGACATTTTTATAACATTTTGTACATACATACTTAGTTTTATTGCCGTAAAAATGTAGTTCTTGGTTCAGTGCAATGTGTTCATGCAGAGAGTGTCTTTGCTGAAGAATGCAGACAACAAAGACGCTGGAAATGCCGTGTCCTAGACCTCAGTCTAGATCTGCCAAAGATGATTTTCATATTTTGCATTTTTTTCCACGTTTATTTTTAATGTAATAAGAATGCTATATGTCTCTCAGTCCACTTGTGGAAGGAACAATTCCCTCTGAAACAGGATTTCCTGCCAATTGTCCTTGCATTCTTCTCTGTTTATACCCCATTTGAAGCAGTCTGATGTTTTTGACAATCTAATTATAAAGGTGGGCTCAGCCTTTTACTTGCATATTGCGTCATCTGGAGGTGGAGTAAGGTAATAGGAAAAAAAAAGTGGAACAGGCAAATAGAAGTGACCAGGAAAATGATCTGCAGTATCGGACAGGCCCTTAGTGAATCCCGAAGGGCTGCATTCCTGGAATATGAAGATGGATATCTGAAATATAGGCTTTGTTCCCTAGAGGATATGATGAAATTCAAGTTCTCCTGTTCCCCCTGAATGAAACCTTTGTAGGAGTCTGTAAACTTCTTGATCTTGGGAGTTGACTACCAGAAAATTTGAGTTATTAAGACTGTGAGCCATTTCGGGTTGGTAGGTGGACTTTTTCTTTAATCTATTATCTTGCTTTATGCGATAAAAGCAGAAGCTGTGTCTCTCAATTAGTGCAATCTAGAATTTGTTGCACAATATTAACCTCATGAAAAGGAAGTGGGAAGTATAGGAAAGCATTTGGGCCACTTGAAGAGGATGCCCATCTATAAGAAGGATGGAAGGATGATCCGGGAAATTACAGGCCTGTCAGCTTGATGTCGGTACCCAGGAAGCTGATGGAGCAGCTCAACCTGAATACCATCACACACCACATGCGGGACACCCAGATGCTCAGGCCCAGTCAGCATGGGTTTAGGAAAGGCAGGTCCTGCCTGACAAACCTGATCTCCTTCTACGAAGGGCGACCTGTTTACTGGATGAGGGAAAGGCTGTGGATGGAGTTTACCTTGACTGTAGAAAGGCCTTTGACACCGTTTCCCACAGCATTCTCCTGGCGAAACTGGCCGCTCGAGGCTTGGATGGGCACACGCTTTGCTGAGTCAAAAACTGGCTGGCTGGCCGGGCCCAAAGAGTGGTGGTGAAGGGAGTTAAATCCAGTTGGCAGCCAGTCACGAGTGGTGTCCCCCAGGGCTGAACACAGTAGCCCTTGGTAAGCTTTCACAGAGCAGTCAGGGCAAGCAGGATTATTAAGCAATATTCAGGAGTCGATATAAGTTGCTATAAGTAAAGAAGTTGCAAAGCAGGTGATCATTTCCTTGTATCACCTCCTTGCTTTATTTCCCTTAGAAGGCTGTTGCAGTGTTGTGGTAAGGCATTCGCTGTCTTTTTCTACCTGCCAATCCACAGACATGTGGCGCTCAGATCAGAGCTAACCCTTGCAGGAGGTTAAAACCTTCGCGGGAACAAAAGCACAAACGCCAATATGGTGGTTGCTATTTGCTCAATTTTATTAACCGTGCAATCGCTTTATACAGGCCTTTCTGCACATCGCGAGGTCTTTAGTTCCCTGTTCTTCCCGTACATCATGAGATCTCTCATGCGCCTCTATTGTTCCCGTACATCGCGAGATCTTCCGAGCACATAATACAAAAAATCGCAGCGAGCCTTTCTGAGGCTGAAGCAGATGAAGAGGAAAAGGCAAACCCAGATCTCACAGCGAGGGAAGACGCTGGAATTGTTGATGAAGATACAACAGCAGTACAGCGTCAGAGTCCTGAAGTTCCTGGGGAGCTCAAATGGGCGGAGTCAGGAGAAAGTCTCCTTGAGGAAGACAAGGAGCGGGATGCAAGCAGCAGGGGAACAATGGGGAGGATCTCAGGCCATCGGAAAGCAGCGTGTTGGAAGTGAGGACAGTGATGAGGAGGGTCCTGAGAGTGACGAGGGGAGCGGGGAGTACAGCCCCTCTGCACGGCTGTGGGATGCAGAATGCATTTCCTTTATTTTAACAGAAGGTTTTGGTTCTGTTTCTATTGCTTTCAGTTCACTGCAGTGCATCTAAGATAGTCTTGTGTGGCATAAACAATTGGAATGCTGCTGCTTGATGCTCTGCTGGGTTACTCTGACCATCTTGTGTGTTGCTTTTGTTTTGGTTTGCGTTCAGAATTAATGTGCTGTTGGTTTGCATTCAGTAATGTGCTGTTCAATGAGTAATGCTGAGGCCTTCAAAGACGTTTGCTTCTGGAACCCCTCTCTTGTGTGAAAGAAACTTCAGTTTAGGCACTTTCACCACTAGACTCAGATGAGTGGAGCAAGGACTACTGAAGAAGAACGAACCTTAAAAACCTAGAGGACAGAATCTTATGCTCTATTGATGGAGTGTGTCAAGCTAGTAATCTGGTCCTGAGCTGGCCTAAGACAATAGTGTGGTTCTTTATTAGCACAGTTCCTGTGTGCTTCCATCCAGCACACACGGTTTCATGGCTCTGGGCTTGCACAGAGATCCTCTATCCAGTACAGACAGATAGTCCGAATGGTAAGTAGGTAACAGCGTTTGCTTCTTAGTCCAGTCCTGCATCATCTCTGCTGCCAGGAGACTACCTGAGATTCAGGGATGGTGCAGGTCAAGGAAGGACAGGAAAAATCATTGAATCCTAAAAATTACAGCTAGGAACGACTTCCTAAATTGCATAGAGATTTGTCCCCATCTACCTGGGGGTTATTGAGGTAAATTTTATAGCAAATAAAGAATTGTCAAGAAACCAAGTGTAGAGCAATGAAAGAATTGGTTTTCAGTCCTTTCTTGTGCCTCCAAGGGTCCTTCTCAGGGCGGTGTTGAGAGGAGACCGACAGGCACTGTTCTGGTTTTGTCCCGAGGAGACCCATCTGAGAGGATTTCTCCTAACCGGTGCTGTCATTAGCAGTGCAGAACTAATTTATCGGAGAAAATTGCATATGCAGAAGAAAGCAAAAGGTGCAGAGTGCTCCTCCGGGGTTGTTCGGTTGCAGGATGGGTCTGGGCAGATCACAACGGGTGTTCTGTCAGAAGCGTGGGATTACCTGGGGTGGGCTCCTGCTGTGTGTTTTCTGATCTCGCTGTGCTCTTTGGGACAAGGAGATACTGCCAGTCCCAAGAGAGAGAATTGTTGTCAGCGGTGTTTGTCACCCTGCCCCGGGCTCTGTGTTTCGAAAGATTGTCAGGTCTGTTTTGTCAGATGTATGACCTGACTGTGAAACATCATAATCACTGCATTTACAGAGCAGAAAATACTTCTCCACTTATTTTTAGATAAGCATAGGTCTTCAGCCACTTAAGTTGAGGAACTGAGGAATCATCAGAACTGTAGCTGAGAGCTTAACATAGACATTTTTTTAAAAAACAAAGTGTTCATAGAACAATAACAATTTTATGTCTATAAAACAATATTGTTGCTCCTGTGGTGAAACCCCCTGAGACTGCCTGACAAAAGCAATCTCACCGCTTGTGAAAATGTGGAAGATTGCTGCTCTGTGGTTCAGTAGATGCCCCTGCATGAATTTTCCGTTGGATTTTTAATGGTTGTCTCCATTTGGTTTTAATCTACCTAAAATAAAATTATTGCTGGTGAAGATTGACGTGGCTCCAATCGGGTCTGCCCTAACATTTCAAATTTTAAACCAAGCTGAGGCAGCTGGATGACTTCTGCTCCCCTTTCGCCTTTTAATGGCTTCTCTTTCTGGCTTCCTCTTCTGTAACTTTGTGATAGTTCTTGAAGATTGCAGTCAGTCCAGGCGGAAACAGCAACGGCAGCTGGACGTGGTGATCACGTGAATTCCGAACCTGATGATTCCTGTACAGGTGTGGAAGAAGAGGTTGTAGCAAGCGGGGAGTATGATGCCAGTGAAGGTGAGTTGGCTGTTGAGTAGGGATGAAATCTGATTCATCGGAAGTGTTTTTATAGAAGTACTTGCCCTTTCCCTTTCCTTTTTTACTCTATCAAATCCTGCATGTGCTCTTTTCTGTCCTAACTTGTATAAAATCGGGTGGTGACTAGCTGGCTTCTGTAGTCCTGTGTAGTTAACCTGTATTACAGTAAATAACTGCTTTGTTGACAGTTATAATGGTCCTAGGTAAAGAATGAAGGCCATGAAAAAACTGGCTGCCAGTCAAGAAAACAGCTGTGGGAGGCAGGAGTCTAATGAGTTTCCCTTTGCTTCCAGGTAGCGCGGGGGCTCGTGGGGAGGTGCATTGCCGGGGCAGGCAGGGTGGGACTGGCAGATGAGGAGGGAAGCTGAGCTGCAGCCTCCATCTCCGTGCTGTGCCCTGTTTGTCTCTCATCTCCCGGTGAGCAGTTGGCCTGATTGGCAGTGAGGAACCTTCAGCTTGTCTTGGTTCCCTCCAAGAACGTTTCTGATCCCTGCAGCCCAAGCTGTTCATTGCTGGGAGCCGTACTGGAAGGTCACCTTAAGCTTCCACTCCCCAGCAGCAGCGAGTCTGAAAAGTGAAGAAACCCACAGGTTAAAGCTGACTTCAGTCTGCACTGCTGCTCTTCCATTTCCTTCTGCCATCCTCTAAGGGTCTAACAGCTGGCAGGAACAGGCCCTCTCTATTGTTTTTACACTGCTAGTTATGCCCGGTCTTGTACTTTGTCACATTAATCCAGGGTATTCTAAGGTTTTTTTTCTGGTCAGCTGGGAGCCTTTTGACCTCCTTCCTCTATGTAGCCTAAGAGCAGAGTCTTGTAAGGTGTGTTGTCTTCCGTCTGGAGTGTGTATACAGGAGACTGGAGGTTCCTCTCGTCTCTGGTCTGTCAGGTCTTGTCTTTTTCCTCAGTAATTCTTCCTCAGATGAAACTGCTTCTGCATTAGTCTTATCAGCTGACTGCAGACAGCTGTCGATACCGTTTAGTTTCAAAGCCTGGTGGTTTTCATGTGCTGGTCTTCACAGGGATCTGTGTTTCTGATGCAGAGCCCAAGGTAGAGACCATGTAGTTCCTGGGCAGCCCGACTTCCGTGGCAATTGTCCCTCCGGATCTGGGTTGAAACGTGGTTGCTTTGTAGGCAGGTGGTCTTTGGAAAGACCCAAATCTCCTAGTTGTTACCTTCTCAGGTTCCACGGTGCCTCATTTGGAATACTTTAATGCTGAAACAACCTCACGGTTGCCGTTATCATTCTGCCCAAGGCAAGACCTCACTTTACAGAAGGGAATACTTTGCAAGCAGCAGCCAGAGTAAATTAACTGCTCTTTCTGCTAATGAAGCAGGTAAACAGGTAGACTATGCCATGCACCACACAGCATTTGGTTTCTTTCAGGCAAAGTGAACCAAACGTCTGTTTTAAAGGGACCAGCAGAATCCATTACATTGGACTCGGCCCAATATAAGCAGCTGGACAGTTTGGACACTGTACTTTTGTGGAGATGGGAATATTTACTCTGAGCTGGGATGACAGTTTGGGATGTTTTCATATTTTACCAAAACTTCCCTTAGAAATGTTTAGAATGATTTCATGTTACTGATTTTGGTAGTGGACTTGAGCTCTCCCAGATTCATGAGGTAGGATTTTCAGCGTGAGCAGTGTAAAAGTATGGTAGTGATGGATAACTGACTTTTTAATATATATATATATATATGTATAAAAGAAGAAAAAACCGAAAAGATCAGGTACAGAAAGCTAGTAGTAAACATCAGGAACAAAGCTGGTGCAGGATGTTTCTTGGATGAAGGCATGATTGCTTGTATTGCAAAATGCAGAGGTTTTGATTTTGAAGTGTGGTCCAGTGTTCAGTGATGGGGGGTCTGGTGGGAGGAAGCAACCTGCTGAGCTCTCTCCTCTCCTTCCCCAACCTCCCTTCTCTCTGGAAACTCTCTTCCCAGGCTGTCCTTGCTCCTCCTGGCTCCTGCACTGTCTGCAGCCACCTGGGCTCCTTGTGCACCTTCCACTTCCCTCTGCGGAGACCTGGGAGCGAGTCGGGCCCGGCTCTGAAGGGCAGGAAGGGAGGGGTGGGCGCGGGGAGCAGCGGGGCCAGGGGGAGGGTTGTGGCAAGCCAGACACGAGCTCCACTCGGCTGGCAGAGACAGGCCGGGCAGATAGTGTCCTCCAGGCCTGGAATCTTCTCTGTCTGCCGTCCAGAGACGGGCTCTGCTTGCACAGGCGGTTGCGCCAGCAAGCAGCAGAAAGCAGTAACTGCAGAGTGCAGCAGTAGTGCAGAAGGGTAAAATCAAAAGGAGTGGGAGATGGTTTGGGGCAAGACAGACAGCCTTTGCGCAGTTTGGGAAAGGTAGCTTGGGAAAGACCTTGCTCTTGTTCCTTTTGGTGGCACAAAACTTCTCTGTTCTTAAAGAACCGGGACCTGCCATGTTTGTACAGAACTCTGGTGCAGCAGCACAGGCTGCCGGGGGGGGCCTGTCCCGGGACAGACCCCACAGCGCCGAATTCAGTGAGGGCATTCCCGTGAAATTGCCAGCGGGCAGGAATCGACCTTACGTTATCCCCCTGATGTAATGACGGAATCCATGGGAAGCCATTATACGAATAGCCAAGTATTCTTTTTCCTGCGTGTGCATATTTTACATGAGCAATTCACCACCCGTTTCTGAACTTTTGAACATTACTGTCAAGCTTATAGCTACACCTGTGCTCCCTGCTGGGCAGGTGAGGGAAGGGGGCAGAGTCCGGAGGGCAGGCAGAGCTGTCAGAGTTGAATGATGGTCATGCGTTGGCATTTTGGCTTAAATTAGTTATGCCAGATGCCAGAACAGCAGCACTAGAAACACAGTCAGAGCAAAGGTGCATGATGAGAAACAGCACAGCAAGTTTTCTTCTTATCACCATGCTGATGTCCCCTCATTGCTTGGGAGAGATAGCATCTTTAATAATAACCCTGTAAAACAGCCGTAACACTAACACAATTCTCAATAAAACTGTTGTTTTGATTATTTTTTAATAGCACCAGATGGAACTTTCTTGGCAGAAGGAACAAGAACACTTGATGTGCAGGGAGCAGCAGAAAAAGTGGCACAAGAAGGACAGATGGTAGGGGAGACACAAGCACCTGAGGAGGCAGATTTTGTCAAAGAGGAAGAAGTTTGCACCAAAGATGCAGGAGAAGTGGAATGGGTGGAAGATTTGCTGCCCGAGGAAGAAGCAGTGGCTGTGCTGCAGGCAGAAGGCCAGCCCGTGGTGGAGGAATCTGTACCCGAGGAGAATGCCATGGCAGAGGGAGATCCAAAGGACAGGGGACAGGGAAAGAAAGTGAGTTTGGCACAGAGGTGTCACCCAGGGAACAGGGAGTTCTGGTGGAGGGGATGGAGAGCGAGGCAGGACTCGAAGAGCAGGGACCTGGGGAGGAGGAGCTGTCAGGGGCAGGGGAAGAGCTTGGCTGGGAGGAAGGCAGAATGGAGCCCGAGGGGCAGGGGGTGGCTGAGGACATTTCCGAGAGTGATGAGGAGGACTCTGAGGGAGAGGAGTCTGAGGGAGAGGAGAACATGAAGGAGGGAGGTTTTTCAGGGGAGGATGATGTGGCAAGTGCTCTGTCTGCAGGAGAAGAGGACCTGGAGGAGGAGAATGTGAATTGAAAGATGTGCCGAGTGCTCTGTCGGCGGGAGAGGGGGACCTGAAGCAAGGAGCATTTGCAGGGATAGACCTAGTACCGATTGAGCTTTCTGATGAAGAGGAGGACATGGAGGAGAGAGGATTCAGAAGGGAATACATGTTGGGTGGTGTGCCTGAGGGCAAGGAGGACCTGGCCGAGGGAGGATTTGCAGGGAAGGATGTTGTGGCGATTCTGGTGTCTGGGGGAGATGACACTGAGGAGGGAGTGTTTGCAGGGAAGGACGTTGTGGCTGGTCCTGTGTCTGAGAGAGAGGAAGACCTGGAGGAGGGCTGGAGGAGAGAGGATCTGAAGGGAAAGAGGTTGTGGCAGGTGCTGTGTCTGAGGGAGAGGACATGGAAGAGGGAGGATTTGTGGGGGAGGAGGATGATGCGGGGTGGCCAGAGCAGAGTCAGGAGGTGGAGGCGAGGCCATGGGTAGAGCAGCGGGGTCAAGGAGCTTGGGAGGGAGGGATCACTGGGGAGTGGGGAGGAGAGGTGGCCTGGGGCGAGGACGGTTGCTGGGGTGAGAACGGGGGTGACAGGGCACAGGGAGGGGTGATGGGAGCAGGGGGTGGCAGAGAGAGCGGGGCAGGGGTGGCAGCTGAGGGAGGGGACTCTAGGGGGGCTGGGGGGGATGGGGAAGGGGCAGCTGATGGAGCTTGCGGGTGAGGGGTCAGCCAGGAGCGGTGTGAGGGAAGGGGCCGAGGACCAGGGCGAGGCAGGGGGAGGGGAGCGGGGCACACTTTAGTAGTCGACTTGGGGTTTCCCAAGTTTAACTACTGAAAATAAACCTGGCAAATTAAACCAAAGAGCTGAGATGTGCATTTTAGTTGCGGCTTAAGTGAAAAGCAATAAGCAAGTGTAACATGTTGTCTCATAAAATTATATTCCTGGATGATATACCTGAAACAATCAAGTTTGCAGAAGATATCTTTATCTCTGCTGTAACGGCTGGTACGTCTTCCTAGAGACGTTCTGCAAACACTGCACGAGAGACAGCACACACATGCCAGCACAGGGCATTTACCTGCAGAAACGTAAAAGAAAATACCCCTCAATGTTTGTATTTACAAAAGCTAATTTTTTTCCATCCATGCCCAAAAATTACTCATACCATGACTCACAGAAAATCTGTCTTCAAGGCAAAATATTTTTCCTACAGCAGGCATATTAAGTGTTAACTAATTTGATGGAGGTTTTCAGAATAAGCTTTCATGGTTTTGTAATTAAAAGCACCAGAAGAGAAAGCAAGAGATTCAGGTTCCACATAGATATTTTGTGCCCGGTTCTGTTCTCACAGCATTAGAGTAACAGAGCAAGTTCTGGCCTCACGTGACCTCGGGGAGGCAGCTAACTGACTGTCCCGATCTGATATTGGGGAGGGTTCTTAAACGATCCCAAGAGTGAGATTAAGACACAAACGAGGTCAGAAGCCGTACAACCTTGTGAACTTTATTTTGCATACAACAGCTAATAGCGATAGGACAGAGAGAAAAAGGAAGGGTCAGGATCCCTAAGCAAGAAAACGGTAGAGATGCAGCAAGATTAATTACCACCACCACGAATCCAGCAGCGTACTGTTGGCTCAGGCCTGGTGCAGGTGATGGTGCTCCAAGCTCCAAAAGTAAAGACAAGGCTGTGAGGGAGAGAGAGAGATCCCGAGAGAGGAGTACGCAGTCCTTTTATTGTCCCCGATTTCTCCCAAAAGTCCGCCCATTTCCATGGGGCTCACTGTCTCGTGGCCCTCCGTGCGTGCACGCCCCAGCGTTGACCGTGGTTGTGCCGGCCTGCACGTCTTCTTCCCCCCGGTTTAACTGCGGGCGGAGGCTGTGGTTTTGTCTGGGACAGTTCCTCTTCTCCAGAGCGTACTCCTCCCTGTCCACGGGACACTGAGGCCAGGACGTGGTGGTGGTGCAACAGCAATGCCTGAGACGTACAGTCCAACACAGTCCCTTACGCTGACATACTGTTATTTCCGTCTGTAAAAAGTCCTGCCTAACAACGAACAAACTTTGCAAAGTGATATGAAATTTTAAAATGACAGTATTGAAGGAGAGTAAGAAAGTCTGTCAAATGGAAATAAACCATGAACCACATCTTGATTTACCAGGTTTTTGTTAAAGCAAAGGGAACAAAGTGTGAGTTTCAAAGTGCCAGCAGTTGTTCTGATAACAAATTCAACAGTTCTTTAGAATGTAACATCCATAGTGAAACCAGACAGAGTCATGGAAAGCAGCAGCAATCAGCAGCTTTCAAAATTCACATATAATTTTTCAGCAAATAAATTGAGTGCAATCATTTGTTTTTCTTCATTTCTATAAAGAGAACTCTGTCGGGCAGACATTGTACAGCACACATCAGCTACATCACCTGAATCCCTTGAAAACCCAAGTGACTGTAAAGGTTAACAACCCTTTGGATAATGGCATGCTGCATAGGAGGAATGTTGTCAACCAAACAATGACTAAGTTTAGATTTAACTTTTTTAAAAAAATTTTAGGACCCAATTTCCAATCTCATAGCAAACAGCTCATCTGTTGCCTATGGCAGAGCAGCAGGTCTGAGGTAATTGGGGATGTGCCCTTCACCAGAACGCTGCCAGACCGATCACAGAGCAAGCGAGCTCTCCAGCCCTGCCCTGACGCTGGGATCACCCGTCTCAGCCATTCTCCAGGGTGTGACACCGCCGTTTGCAGTCGCCCAACCCTCTCCCGACTGTCCCCCTTGCTGCAGCCATCTTCTGCACGCTGACAGATTTACACCGCGGCGTAAGGCGAAGCTGTTGGTGACAGCTGTCGCCGAGCCCATCCTTCCAGCGTTTCTCCAGGGCTGCAGCGCCGGGGCCAGGCCCAGGCCCGGCCCACACGGGGTCTGCCCAGGCCCCCCCGACCCCCGGCGCTCCGCAGAGCACGAGCCGAGGGCCCGGCCTCACCGCGCTCATCTCGCCCCGGCCTGCGGAAGCCAACGCTTGTCCGCGGAGCAGGGCACCGACACCTCTGACGGTTGCCCCCCCGATGTCTCCAGTCCACGCTCTTATTAACCGGCAGGGCTGGGTCGGCCGAGGCGCTGCTGATGGCCACAAGGAGCCAGCTGACCAGCACGGATTCCTTCCTGCCTGCGCGGGAAGCACTAACAGCTCATTTAGAGCTGAATCGTTTAGAGGTGTTTTGCTCCAAGCCATGTTATCCCAGTTGTTGAGACAGGAGACAGCAGCAATCAGTCAAAAACGAGCTACAGAAGCATCACAGGAGTTAATGGGACTGGAACCAAGTTCAAGTTAGCTCTGTGCCAGCCCTGTGCCCTGTCTCTGCGCCAGCCCAGCCCGCTGCAGAGGGTTCACTAGAACAAACGGTATCAAGCAGCTCCCCCACACCTGCCCGTTCCCTGTTTCCAACGAACGCCGACCCGGCACACACGCTCCTCTGACCTCCTCACCCAGCGCAGAGCCAAGCAATGACCCAGGAGCAGCACTGCGATGTTTCCAGCAGCGCTGCCCACCTCCCCTCTGCAGGGTGTGCAATGGCCTGATTTAAGGCTGCATCGAATGGAGTCAAGGGACTTCTGGCACGGTTCTCTATCTTGCTTTTGAAAGGATAGAGGGCAGAAGGCTGAGAAGGCTTTCTAGATCTGCGTTGGGAAGAGCAAAGTGTCCCTGCAGGCAAAGTGGACACCGAGCGTCGGGCAGAAGCTTTGCTGCATGCACCCCCCTCTCTGCTCGGTGTCCTCACAGGAGCTGGGGGAGATAGAGCGGTGGAGAGGGAAAGGGGAGAGGTACGTCAGCTCCCCCAACACGGTGACAGCGTGTCTGGGGCAGGAGGGGAGTTTCCGATGAGGCCAAGTCGCTGCCGTGCCTCGGCCTGGCAGTAGAGCTGGTGTGGGTTTGGGTTATTCCTCTGCCCCTGGGGATGATACACAGCAAGGGAAATCGGCACGGTGGTGTCTCAAATGCACTCGGCAGGTGTTTGATCAGCCAAAGGCCCACAGAAAGACAGAGGGGAGTAGTTGTCAACTTCAGGGGGGTTTGCTCAGGCCCTATTTTGTCAGAGCTTCCTCAGGGCTGTTTGTGGGTCAGCAGGGGGACTGTGTGAACTGTGGCTGATGCAAACCAGCCCCAGGCATCTCCTCGGGAAGAGCAAGAGTCCCTTACGACTCCAGGTCACCCCTTGCCACATGCCAACTGTGACATTTCTGGTTCAGGCACGGCCAGCTTTGCCTCCATCCACCCCCGAGAGCACGGCAGAGTCCCTGGGGCGCCCAGAACTACTGGCCAGGCTTTCTGAGGAACGAAGGTAAAATGAGCTGGCTTTGGTTAAAATCAGAACTGACTCCCGTGGGCTGTGGCTTTCTCTATCTAATCGCACTGTGGGGTGGAAAGATTTTCAGGCTCTGCCCAGGACCAGGAGAAGAAGAGGAGCCGGAAGAGAAGAGCGGCCTGGGGAGAGGAGAGCGACGGTTGCCCGGAAAAGAAGAGGAGGAAGAGGGAAGGTTCTTGTGGGGACGGACCAGCACAGAGCCGCCGGCAGGGGCAGAGGTCGGGCAGGCCAGGTGCGTGCCGGGCTCTGCTGCCCATCTTGCCCCCCTCTCCACACTGCTCTCCGTCAGCCCCAGGCGCTGGCGAGGGGCAGCGAGGGGCCCCGGTGCTGCGCGGGCTCTGGCCATAACTCCCTGGCGGGGCCCGGGGGCTCCCGGCCGAGCCCTGCGGGTGGCACAGGGGCCCTGCGCGTCTCTGCGCGCGCTCGGGGCTCGAGGGGCACTGCCCGGGGGACGAGGCGCCAGAGCCGCCCCGCAGGCAGCGCCGGCAGCAGCTCTGTCGGGGCGTCAGCAATCCCTCACACACGGTGTTCCCAGAGAGGCAGCACAGCCCTGCCCCTTCCTGCCGCCAGGGACTCACCAGAGCTTTCTGACTCTGCCCTTGCAGGTGCCGACTCGTGGTCACTGCCCGGACCGCTGTGCCTCCGGGGCCCCGCACTTGCCCTATAAAATAAAAAGATATTTTCTCTCTTGTGACTGAGTCTGCCACGGGATATTCTGAAGCGGGGAGCGGTTGTTCTGAGGTGAATCCTCAGGGGGGAGTTTGGGATCGTCCCTTGTCCCAACACCCTTTCCAGGGGGTGTCAGGGCTGAGTCGAGGTGCTTGAGGAGGGAAACCCAAGCCCAGAGTCACGCGGGAGGGTGGAGGCTGGATGGAGCAAGTGACAAGAACAGTGACAAGTTGGTATCACTCAGAATCTAAACGTAGCCGCCCCCAGCCCCTCTGACACCTGAGGATAAACTGAGACGCAAGGGGGTTTATTTTCTGCCAAATTACCCTGTAAGGTGACAGGCGTCAACGCTGGGGACACTCCAGGGATGGAGACGTCACCACAGACACCCTGCGGCCACCCTGGTCCCCTCCCAGTTGTGGGGCATCAAAGTGGGGTGCAGCCCAGGGATGGGGACGTCCCCAAGAGCCAGCTTGGGGTCTCTTGTGTCCCTTCAAAGTCATGGGGTGTCAATGTGGGGGACACCCTGAGGATGGGGGCATCACTAAGAGCCACCTTGGGGTCCCTCAGGGTCTTGGGGCATCAACGTAGGGGACAGCTCATGGACGGGGATGTCCCCAAGAGCCACCTTGGTGTCCCCGTGTGCCCTCCCATGCCCAGGGTGACAATTTGGGGACTTAAGGAGACCCTGAGAGGTGTGTGGGGTGTCCCCATGGCCCCCCCGGGGTGTCCCTGTGTCCCCCATCCTGGACAATGCCGTTGATGTACCAGTGGAGGCCGTTGGTGACTTTCCTTGTCAGCCCGGTGTGGTTCCCTTCCTGGGGGGTGGGGGAGGGGACACGGGTGACCACAGGCTCCCCAAACCTGAGGGGAGTGGTTGCGGGGGGCTTGGGATGCACCTCTCCCTTCCCAGGTGTCCTCGAGAGTTTGAGGGGGATCCCACCAATGCCACACCCTTGTCCCTGCACCCCCACCACCACCGGCAGGGGGTGTGGGGACAGCAGGGACACAGTGTGGGGGGAAACTGGGGGGTGTGGGGGGGTGACAGTGCTGGGACCCCCCAAGCTCCTGCAGGGGACAGTAGGGAAGTGGAGGAGGGGTTTGGGTGTCCCAGTGGGGGAATCGGGGGTGCAGGAAAAGGGGTGACATCACCGGGACCTTCCCCAGAGCCCTGCAGGGGACAGTGGGGGAGTTCCAAGTGGGGAATTGAGGTTCTTGGGGGGGCTAAGGAGGGGTCCTCCCAATTTTGGGGGGTTGCTGGGGAGGTTTTGTTGGTCCCAGAGGGGCTTAGGGGTCCCAAGCGGTTGAGGGGTATCCTAGGGGAACTTGAGGTGTTCCCCACTATTTTGGGTGGCCTCAAGGGTTTTTTGGGCATCCCCATGGATTTTGGGGGGCTCTGGGGGGGTTGGTGGTTCCAAAGGGGCAAGACTGCTAGAGAAAAGCAGCTCTTCTCCTCAGCACCAACCCTCTGCCTGACACCCCCCCACACGCCCCTCCCTCCCCAAAAAATCACCTTCATTCACTGTCCCCCCCCAATCCTTCCTTCTTCAAAGCTGTGTGGCAGCGACGTTACGATGACGGGATGAAGAGCCCACTTTGGGTGGTAAAGAGCTCGCTTTGGAGCTGGAGGAGGAGAAAACCCACAGAGCCCTCTCAGGTCTCATTCCAAGGACTGAGAAGCCTTAAACCGTGGAGAGGGAATCTACTCGCTGCACCCCGAGTTTGTCAGCAACCTGCTGCTGTTTCCTGGACAAACACTCCTGCAACTAACCTGTGGAGTATTTTCTTAGGTGTATGTCTTTAGTAACCATTGCCTCTTTGTACCTTTCCTGAGTTTTTCTTATCTTTAATTTCTTGAGCTTTCTGATTCACACAATACGAGACAGAAAACACAGAAGTGAGCTGTCTGCTCTATTGACCAACCGAGTTCATTTCCAGTGACCTGACACAGCTTGTAATATCCAACACACCTAATTAACCACACACCAAGCCAGGTTTCTTTCTGTCCTGTGTTGTTTATTGTTTGAAAACCTGTCTTAATAATTTTTACATACAATAATCATGTTACTAAATTGTATTACTAAAAATAAAATAATGATAAGCTCAGCCGGGTTAGAATCCAACAGAAAGTCAGGAGCAGGGGCAGGAAGGACGTGATCTTCCCTCACACTAGGTGGGTGAACTTCTAGGTGCAGACTTGGACCTTAACAGAAAACACAACACACAACAAAATAAATTCTAAGCAGTCACTCTCCCCATTTATTTCCTCCCACTTTCTTTTGCTTTTTGACTCTCCATGTGCTTATTTATGTCAAAGCTGCTTTCAGCTGCTGACACACTACCACTGCAAACTGAAGAACTTGCCAACGTGTGAAAGTTTCTGCTGAGAAGGCAGAACAGCCGCTGCTTTGTTAGTGCAAACACACAGAGGAAGGGAACCTCTATTTCCACGGGCTTCTATCCCATGTGCCACCATGTCACTACTTGTTGGGCAATTTGTACAGGATGCCAAACACGGGTACTGCGATCTGACACACAGGAGCATTTAACCCACACTTCTAGCCCAGAGGTCCTAGCAAAATTTTCACATACCGCTGGCTCTAGCCAAGGGTAGTGGCTGCACTGCAGGAAAAATAATTTCTAAAAGCGTCTGAAGTCAGCTTCTAGTGATAGGACTCAACGCCGTTACTCCACGAGAGATGCTGACGGCACTAGTAGGGGAGAGCTCTTCAGACTCCTGCCCAAGGGAATTCTGGGGACGGGAAACATCAGCTACCCCGAGTTTTTCCTTCACAAGTTTCTCTTTCACGATGTTTTAAAGAACCATTTCACATTATCCCGCATATGTTCGTTAGCATCATTCCTCCTCTCAAAGGCCTTCACCCATTTAAGATTTCCTCACAAACAAGTCTGATCTTTTAGTTCCTAAGAAAATCCATCAATGCCCAGGAATCCCTCGGAAAGCCACCGGTGTGCAGTCCAGGTTAACACCTCCCCGTGTACCCACAGGAGATAAACCAAAGAGGAGATGAAGGCAATTTCTCTCCCATCTCTCCTCCCAGGTGCTTTGAGGTAACGCTTACACCCAGAACAGGGAGACGCAGAAAATCCCGGCACTGGACCTCTTCAGGTTCTGGCCTCCTCAGGGCTGTCAGGAGCCGAAGGGTGTCGCTGCAGAGAAGCTTTAGTGAAAGAGACACCTGCTCCTCAGCCACTGCTGCCAAACTGTAACTCTCGGTCAACTGTCATCTCTGCCGTAGCTGAGCTCGTAACCTGCATACGGAACCCTCTCCCTGCTAATCCCTGGAATCACCCCATCCACCTGGAGAGGGGCAGCGGAGATCCCTCTAGCCAGCCTGCTCCTCCGTTACGGACAGGTAAAGCAGTTACCTGGAAATCGAACGCTCCTTCGGACTCTTCTTTATATTCCATCCCTTCCTGAACCAGCTGTGAACTCATCAAGCCTGGACTTTTTCTTTTCCCTGTTAAAATAAATTTGACCGTTATCACAATTACAGCTTGACCTTTATTACACAAAGACAAAAGAAACAAAACATAGCCAGAATGAGAAGATGCATACTGCTTGCAGATGCAAAGGTGGACATGCTATTTAAGCAAAACCAGTGTAGAATTCTTCCTACAAGTCTTAGGGAAAGTTTTAGGATGACATTTGCCTTCTTTTAGTTTTGCATGTTTACCACCTGCACCCAGAACGTCTGTGGGAGAAAACACTCTGTCATTTCTGCTGATGTCAGATGCACTCGAGTGTAACTGCCGTCCGACAGCCCATCGAAACACAGACGTGAAAACCAGCCCAACTTCACTGAGCCAAACCCCCACTCCTCTTTAAGTCTCGTCGTTCTCTGTCAAACTCCTCCCGAGATAAGGGAGGCCAAAGGCACCCTGCTTGTGTCAGAAATGGCAGCGGGACCAGGGGAGCGACGGTGCCCCTGTCTCGGCTCTGGTGAGGCCGCTCCTCGAATACCGTGTTCAGTTTTGGGCCCCTCGCCTCCAGACAGACCCTGAGGGGCTGCAGCGCGTCCAGAGCAGAGCAAGGAAGGTGGTGAAGGGTCTAGAGAACAAGTCCTGTGCGGAGCGGCTGAGGGAACTGGGGGCGTTTAGCCTGGAGAGGAGGAGGCTGCGGGGAGGCCTCATCGCCCTCTACAGCTACCCAAAAGGAGGTTGTGGCAAGGTGGGCGTTGGTGTCTTTTCCCAAGTCACAAGCGACAGGAGAAGCAGCGGCCTCCAGTTGCACCGGGGGAGGTTTAGATCAGCTACTGGGGAACATTTCTCCACCGGAAGGGTTGTCAGGCATTGGAACAGGCTGCCCAAGCTACCATCCACGGGTAGATGTGGCGCTGAGGGACATGGTTTAGTGGTGGACTTGGCAGGGTTGGGTTATCGGTTGGACTCGATGGTCTTAATGTTTTTTTCCAAACTCAGTGACTCTACGATTGTCCAAAGGAGGAGCTTGTGCCATTGGGATGGCATGTGAATGAGCCATTGGAACTGCTGCTGGTCCTCAAGCTGGTGACGTGTCTGCAGGAGCTGGGGGATATCCTGGAGGAGGGAGAGTGCACCCAGCAGACGGAGCCGCCCAGGTGGGAACTGAGGTTGTGGCGGTACCCCCGGGGGAAGAGGACGTGCTGGGGGGGGTGGAGGATACAAGGAGGTGGAGGCACCGGCACAGAGAGCGGTGTTGGTGCTGGTAGTGCTGGGCCCTGCGTCCTCTGGGTACGTTCACTGCATGATCATCCTCGATTTGATCTTCTAAAGAAACAACAATCTGTGCCTACTTATTCCCTTATAAACCAGCTGTTGTGTCCGTTCTGTGTTATGGCCTCGTTTAACAGGTTACAAGCAGCAGTATATTGAATTTCTGTAGCCTACTTACACTTCCCAGTCTGGCCTGCCACTTGCCGAGCGAATTTTGCCGGCTCTCACTGGATGACCTTCAGGCATGGGGAGAGAAAAAAAATCCCTTTCAGTTTACCTGAAGATAATTTTTTAAGAGCAATTTGTAAGTTACGGTTACTTACCAGTTGTGGGTACTGATCGTCCCTGGGGGCCCAGAAGACTTGGTGATGCTCTCTGTCCCAGTCCAGGATCCTGATAGCCCTTGTGAATTGGTGCAAACAGTTGGAAAATAAGCTCTACCCAAACACAAGAATCACTGCATATGGTGAGAGAAAACCTACCTTCTCTTCCCACAAACCACGGACCGACAGCGGGGAAGGTCGAGTACGTTCCATGGCAGCCACCAGCGCAGCAGGAGCCACGGGTGCTGGTGGAGGTGCTGGTGGCTGCTGCTGCTGCCTCTGGATAATCTGTGCATAACCAGTGCCATTTCTGAAGTTGTTCACAGCCTAGAGGCAGAAAAACATTTACAAAGAGGTAACATGAACCTTCAGCAGCTTGATGAACAGAAGTCTCCACAGAGTAAAATTACTGGTGTATTCCCATAGATACTGTCCTTCCTAAAACAAACCAACATACAGATATATTCCGATTAGATCTAAGGGAGAAATTCTTCCCTGTGAGGGGGGTGAGGCCCTGGCACAGGTTGCCCAGAGCAGCTGTGGCTGCCCCCTCCCTGGCAGGGTTCAAGGCCAGGTTGGACGGGGCTTTGGGCAGCCTGGGCTAGTGGACGGTGTCCCTGCCCGGGGCAGGGGCTGGGACTGGATGGGCTTTAAGGTCCCTTCCAAGCCAAACCCTTCTGTGATATATGCACACATCCCACTGCGCACTGGGGCTACGGATTGGTAACTCAGACTATCTGTCCGTAAAGCTCTCCAGTGTTAACACTCAATTTGAAACCGAGTCAATCCTGTTAAACACAAGTGTGAGCTGAGTTTGCCAGGTTGTCTCTCAAGAGTTGTCAGCATCTGTAACAGCAGGTAATGTATTTGCAAAGTAAATTTAGCCTTATTCCATTTAGCCTTGTTTAAGGAGATGTAAATTAATATTTTCTTCCCTTTCAGCTAATTGACTGACCAGACTTTTCTTAGAGTTTTTCTAAAAGTCACCGCATTACCTGGCGTAGGAACTTGTTGGCAACTAAAGTATCAGGAGAAACATCTGCCTGATGACACGATGGGCACGTATGTTCCTCAGAGTCCAGCAATGCTGTTCTAACACCTGGGTATAATCAGAATCATCACAACAGGTTTTAGCTAAACTAAGGAAATTTTGGGGGTTCTATTCAGTTCTAAAAGCCTGTAGATGGTTAATGGGTGAATATGGAGCTGAATTGAGAGCACGAAGTTGAGAACTGAGAGCATGCAATGTTCAGCAGTGTAAAAAATTTCGAGGATGCAGGAAATAGCTGCCCAGCTTTGATATTTCACTACTGTAACATTTGAAGATGTAGAGTAGGCCGTGTCTTGATGTTTTGACTAGTCTGTTCTCCACTGTCCAGCAGAGTGAGAAGTCACCAACCTCAAGGTTAATGAATAAGACACATCTCCAAAACCCATGAGTAGGTTCAAGTTCTGATAGTTTTAACCTGCTCTCCCCTGGAGAAGAATGTGGATTAAATGCCTAACGAGCCATTTGCTGCAGACCACAGCAAGTCACCAGCGCTGGCTCTAGAGTTTTGTATGAGAGAAAGGACTGTGCACAAACTAAATGCATTTGATAGCGAATACTGCAATCAGCTGCACCATTACGCACTCTTCTCGTGCTCATCCTTCCGCATGTAAAGAGGGTTTAACTAGATGCATAGAAAGGGAAAAACGCCTTCTGCCTTAGTTTTTTCCTGACTACAAGAAGAGTCCTTTCCTATTTGGGGTATACTTAAGTAGTAAACAGAGCTGGTAAGAAAGGAATGTTACAATCTTTCTGCTGCCAGAAGATCAGGTGTGATGTTTTGAATTGACAAACATGGGAGTAACACTTACACTCATCACAGAAACTGTTTCCACAGCAGGGGATAATAACTGCATCCACCATGATTTCTTTACAAATGAAACATAACAGCTCTTCTGGAACACGACTGTCTAAGGAGGAGGAGAGGGAGGAAGAGGACGGCTCCTCAGGTAGAAAGGGATGCTTCTCCTTCTTTCCTCTGGCATACGCTTCCCTGGAGGGGGGTGGGGAAGGAAAAAGAAAAAAAGTTACAGATGGGTAAAGGAGAACTTTCCCAAGCTTTTCATTTTATCCAGTGAAGACAGTAGGTGGCATTCTCACTCCAAATTAGCCTTCAAAAATGCAGGCATTTAGTTTAAAATACTTTCCTATAGCCAGAGCACTAGAAAAGGGAGGGGAGAACAATTTTCCTTCTGCAGAGCTCTTCCCTTCATTGGATCAACTAAGAAATTAGCTCAGACTACAGAAATCATTTTCTGACAGCTAGAGACCGGGTGAAATGAATCCCACGTCTCCTTTCACCAGAGGGTGAATGTGAATCGCAGGCTCAGGATAAAGTCAGTCTCCGCCTAATCATGTTTTATAAATGGCGGAAATCTATGTTACAGCTTCTGCAAAAGGAGATGCATGACAGAAAAACAGAGGTGCTCCCAAGTGCATTTTAAAACAGCCACCCTTGTCAGCACACACCAGTGTTTTCTTAGCTTACAGCAACAGGAAAACATCCCTCTGCTTCACACATGGGATTGGGCAAACGGCAGAGGGGGAGGGGATCTCAGTCCAACAGCTGTTTGTTAAATTCTGCAAGAAGCCTTACAAAGACAAAACAGGAGCAGAAGGAGCTTTCAAAAAGAATGATGCCACCGTAAACACGACGGAGATGTTTTGCAGAAATAGGGGTTCTTAGCATACCAAAAGCTTACCCAGCGTTCAGGGGCCTGAACAGCAGGACTGCCCCATTTTAATATTAGAAATCATCACAGATTTTAAGGTGAAGATACAACGACAGTGCTTCTTCCCCCATAATTACAGATGCTGGCCAGCTTGGTGGCGTTGCCACTCAGACATGGACACTTGGCTTCCCTCCTTCACTTTTTGGTCAGACCAGCTAATTCCATACTCACGCATTAATAATTGGGATGGCATATCTTCCAGTCGGTGTCAGCATCGCACCCTTCATATTGGGATCTTCCACCTCCACCATGAAACTCCTGGGAATTCCCGTGCTCTTTCGAAGTCTGCGAACAGACTGAAAATTACTGTCCTGTTAAGAAAAGAAATGCAGACATATCTCAAGACCCACACTTAAAATGGCATTTCAACCACTATTTTAAGCAGCAAAAGCTTTAATCCTCTCCTTTTAGCTAGCCCAAGGGCTGCTCGACTGAAATACTCTTTTTCCCAAATGAATACAGCCAGCATGCTCCAAAGGCCCGAGCAGTGTTCTGAGCTCAGTTGATATTCTTTGGCTTAACTTCAGGGTCCTGAAGGGTGAAATATCCCTCAGCTCACCGTCCCCTCAGAGGAGAGGCACAAACCCCCTCCTCCTCCAAAGGGCAGTTCAGAGGGAGAGCTGAATGCAGGGCTCTGGATCGGCCACTGGGGAAACTGATATTCCCCATCTACACACGAAGGTTGAATTCGGAGCTGATGCCCGTGCGTTCAGTGAGTAACCTTAAATGGCATGAATACTCAACCAGAGACTTGTGTAATTATAACACGCAAATATTCAATAGTTGGGGCCAAGAGAAATGTCATTTTTTCCTACACAATACTAAAAAATGCAAACTGTCATTAAAAAGAGTTATGACAAAAAAAACCTTGCAGTAACATTGAAGTATATAAAAATATGCATTAAAGTTCACCGAGAAAGATCTATGGACATATGTAATGTCTGTGACCTCAAAGAAAGAAAATTTCCCATTGAAATCTCCAGCTTTCCCTGGAATTTTGAAGGGCTTTGCACCACTGCCATACAACCTCTGTATTTCAGCCCAAGAGAAACAATTCCTCATAGGGGGTCCATGTAATTGCTGTGTAACTGCCAAGGTAAAACAATTAAAAACCAAGTGTCACCAGAAGCCCCCCACAATCTTACCCCATTTGTTGGACAGTTCTTTATATAGTGGCCAGGTTTTCCGCAGCGAAAGCAAACATAGGATGGTGGAGGTGTAGCCAGGGGTTTCTTCACGTAACTAAAAGGGTTTGGGGAGAAAAAGAAAATGGTATGCATGCATCTCTCTTGTTCCAACAACCATCTCTGCAATGTCTCCACAGTCTTCACAGAACAGACAGGACTTTGCCAACACTTACTTGACTGGATCGTACTGACAGCAAGACTGGGTCATCATGGCTTGTATTTTATCTTCTTCGGAAGCGTTGGCTTCAGCCAGACTGCCGGTCTGTTTAACGGGTAATTATGGGACACGCACATTAGAAGCCCATTTAACTCCCCAGACAAAGACTCACCCAACCCTGTAAAAGGCAGCCCGGCAGGAGCTGGGGTTGCACAAAAGCAACTGCTTATGTGAGCCAGAGCTGTCCCAGAGATGTTCTGGGGAGCCCTTACGCCATCACACGGTGTCTCTGGGCCTGTGAACCTGCTTGGAAGGAGCATTTTTGGGCACTCAAATCCTGAGGCTCTGTTTGTACCTTACAGAAAGACTTGTGTAACCAGCCCAAATGTCTTCCAAGTGGACTGAAGCTATGTGTAGAAAGAATTACATTATCTACTAGTTTTAAACGGATTCTTGAGCTCCAGAGTATTGGAAGGAGAAAATCTCCACTGTACATTCAATTGAGACAGATGTGTGCAAGTATCAGTGTCTATATTTTGCAGCGTTAAAAAGACATACAACTTAAGAGTTGGGGAAGTTGCTTTTGCTTGCTGAAATTCAGCTTCAGACACAGAAGCATTGAGAGGAATCAAGATTTTTATAACTCCTCAGCAAGACAAAAGATTCTTTGCAGTAGAAATTTGTCCATCATGCGCTGTAGGCAGCCCAAACAGCATGTCCCCTGCACTTGGCCAGTTTCTCACATTGTAGAGTCAAACTTCACATGAGTTTACAGAACCAAGGACGTGTTTAGGGACAGCACTAACAGAGACCAGTTTCTTCTGGTGACTACTTTCCAAAGTAACCGTTGGGGTTTTTTCCCCAAATGTACACAATTTAATTCTGCAGTGGGAGAGGGAAGAAGAGAGTGGGAAGAGATCTCTCTCTCTTGGAAAGGAACGCCAGCCTTTATTTTCAGAAGAAAGAACTAGCTCCTCTGCATTAGGCCCCGCCTCCTCTATTCTTTAAGACGAGTAATTGAATTGGCTCGCACTACGCCTTTTCACAAAGTGCAGCCACTAGTGCTTTCCCAGACAAAGTCACACATTGTTGAGAAGAAAACACAAGCAGTTCCATAGCAAACCCTGGCATTACAACAGCTTCAGAAGGTCACCTCTGCTAACACACTGCACTCACACATTGGTATATTCCCGCAAACAATGAGGCACATTTACACAATTTACACAGTCTGCGTTCAAACAAATTAGGTTGTGTTGTCCGCTCTCCACAGACTACAAGTTATGAAACTGTGCAGCTTTCCGAGAGTGGATCTATAACTGCAGTGACTAGAAACCAACAGTAGCCACGCAATTGCCCGTGCTACAGAAACGTTTCTATTTTGGCTGGTGCAAGCCCCCCCTGAAATGTCCATGACTTGCAGCCAGTTAAATTCTTCTGCGAAAATTATGTCAGTCTCCAACACAAAATTAACAAGAGGTCTGAGAAACAGTAAACAGCTCCTGAAGTGCTGCTGCTTTGTGTCTTGAAGGTGAGCTATAGCGCAACATTACGTTGAGGGACTCCCCTGCTATCTTCCCAAACTGGGAACTACTCTTTACGGGACACTATGGAAATATATACACATCTTAAAGTTAAAACCAATACTGTAAATGATTAAAAAGTAAGTTTTATTCCCATTATAACAGTTACCCAGTTATACATCACCGTACAAGATTTAAACATATGAAGCAAGTGGGATTTTTTGTTGGGGGTGGGTGGGTGGTGTGTTTAAGCCTTTGACAAGAATAGACACATACCTTAATGAGCTGGGCCAGAGGAATGGCTGCAGAAGAGTCCTCAATCTGTTCACAAAAAATTAAACACATATTCAAGTTGTACTATCAAAACATAGCAGAAGTTAACCTCTACTGCAGTCTGAAAGTCTGCACTATAACCTCCGTGTGTCATGGAAAGAGTCATTTCCAACGGAATGTAATTGTACTGGTTCAAAACAAAGTCCAAAGCTATGACCGCTTCAGAGGGCCTACGTGGTTCATGAGAAGCAGCTAAACTCAGTCTGCTGGGGTTTAGATATTTGCATTTGCAGACAAACTGTGAAACTAAACCATTTCATCGGGTAAAGGGGAAAGATCAAATGCACAACTTTGGAATACCACTTTGGGTACCAACAACATTTAAACTCACAGCAATCTGATAGAGACCTTCATGTACTCAGAGGGGGCCAAACAACATCACTTCAGTCATACAGCTTTAGGAACAAATACTCAAGTATTTCAGGACACGGGAAGGATTCTTAGCTGCACAGAACTGTCCTCAAAACCTAGGGGATATGTTGATTTTGGGATTTCTAGGAACCACCAAGTCAAAAGTAAGAAAAAGTACCAAGTGGCACAACAACGGTTTCTCAGTGCGTTTTGACAACATCTTCCAAAACTGTTAGGCAAAGAAAGTACTTATAAACAAAAGCTAAGTGATACAATGCGAAAATGGCAAAAAATACGCTCCAAACAATTTTAATTGCAAGAAACAAAGAGCACACGACAGCCTATACAAACACACTAGCTCTAGACAGAGAGGTGTAGAACACAGCACCAATTGAATTGTGCAAACCTTGAACCTACATGACCTAGAAACTATCCTACATTATCTGTACAACACAAAGTCATCCAGGAAATATTCCAGCATATTCAGTATGAAACACAATGCCTCACTAGGCACAAATACCAATATTCACATTAGAACTGTGCAAATGATGGCATTACTCAGTGTTCACTGTGCTGTGAATCAAACACAGGGTCTCTACAACGTACACTATGTCTCACTGCAAAACAGATTAACTTCATGTTTGGGAGATTAATAGGAGGCTACATTGTTTAGAATGACGTGCAATGTGTAGGAAAAAAGTGTGAGATTGTGTTTGTACATACTGCTCTGGATGTTCCATTCGCTGGCTCGGTTTGAGTTCTAGAAGAAGAAATAAAGGGGATGAGAACTTAGAACAAAGCACTTGCACCCAGCCAAAAGCAGTGAAAGCAGATTCTAAAACCTAAACTTCAAGACATTCTGTTCTGATAGTCTGCTGCATGTGGAAATGTATTTGTACGCATAAATCTAATCCCAGATCCCATTTGTAGTTTGTCAGCAATTACTGTAAGACTTACAGCTCTAGAACACAACAGTGCCAGAGGAAGTCCTCAGACATTTTGTCTCTGCTGTGTAAGTATCAAAACGATGAAGTCTGTGCTACAGCTTTGTGCTCTTAAACAATCAACCATCACATTAGCGACTGTTGCCCTTTCCTCTAGAGCCAGTATGCAAAAAAGCCAGATTGGAGGCATAAGAATACCTGCCATACCCCACCCCGCCTCCCCCAAATGCAAGACACAGTCAAACACTGACAAACAGACTCTTCTGAGATGGGAACATGCGTATCTGTCTTTCCTATAAAAGCACGAGAAAGAAGATCGATGCAAGCCGAGTGCCTCTCTAAACTAATCTCCACAGAAAAGGCTAAGAGACTGCAACCCCTGACAGAGACTGCAGTGCTTTACGGGTACTTACATAACTGGTGTTTTGCTGGTAGTTTTAACTCCTCTAACAGGGACTCTTCTAACAATTACCGAGGAGTTCTTAGGAATGAGAGCATTGGCATCTGTGTATTCTGAAAACAACACCAATACAGAAGAAAACATGAGTCAGTTTGTAAGAATATTAAGATGTAATTACATAGCACTTGAGAGAATCCCTTCACAGACAGGAAAGCAAACTTTTATATCAAACACCAGCAGCAAAACCCTTTCCACTCTTTTCAAACAGTTTGGATGCCAGCAGCAAAATGGTCTCAGAGGTCCCTAAAGGAGAGTGTGCTCATGCATGAGGTTCTTTCCTGACCTGCCCTAAGTTGCTTTTGCTTCTGCTGGGCTACAAACCCAAGAGATCTGTGGAGAGAAACAAACCACAGCAAAGTCTCACCCGCATAAACCAGATTGGAAAGTCTGACCAGCTTGCCCTGCAACTAAGCAGGCACTTGGCTAAAGCACGAAAACTCTGCCCCGTTGCTTTCCGAGCTGTTCACTAAAAACGATTCCCCCGTGCCGCGAGTGCTGGGGACTGACAGAACACAGAAGGAGCCGCCATCTCTCTGCTCCTCGGAGCTTCATCCATCGACAGCCACACTGACAGCTGCTCAGCGCTGTACCCTCACATGGAAATGGGACTGGCAGGGCTAGAGTTTGGATCACAGAAACCGGAGGGGGTTTTGAGCTTGCTTTCACAGGCAGGGCAGAACGGGCTCCAACTAAAGGGGTCTCTCCTCTCTTAAGCTAGTCATCCAGTTTGAATAAGGCAAAGGGACGTGAATTCTTTCAATTCACTTTTTGCAGAGCAGAGAGACTCAAATCAATTACAAAGACAAGCCTTCTGAAAAGCCTTTTGAAACCAGTGTGTGCCTGAGGGTCTCCATGCTTTGCCATGGCTTACACCGTGTCCCTCTTTTGAAGAGGAGGAGCTACCTGAGACACTCGGACTGAGTAGGCCTCAAATGTGAAGATCTCTCCATGAGTAAGCTTCAAACGTAAAGACGTCTCCATGAGAAGGGTTTATATATTGTACTTACACAAGCTGGATAGGACTAAATGTTTTAAAGCGCCATCAGCAGCCATTCCCTGTCATCTGCCTCCAGTCCTAACTACTAAAAGCCCTCACCTCTGGAGGCCAAATCAGAACGATGGCCCGAAAGCCAAAGTTGCTGTGAAAGTACTACTAATGACAGAACCCGAAGCTTTTACAGAAGTCATGCCCTGAAACCAACGCCTAGAGCTCTGCTCAGATGGGGAATCTCACCATCACGCAGCCACCTGTCAAGACAGGCCTGCGCCGGGACTTTCTGATGTCGGAGGAGCTCAAACACCACTGAGGCTGACAAGCAACGGGGACGTGATGCCAGCGGCAGCTCTGGAAGCCCAAAGCAGCTGTTTCCACCTGCTGAGCGGAGTCATACAGAGTGCTCTTTCTGGTCCAGATCACAAACCACTGGACTGAGATTTCAGAGGCACAGGATAAGCAACAGTGGCCTCACAAAAAGGCAGGAGTTTGCTAGGCCTGTGCCCCGCTGAGGGTTGTGCTGGGTCTGCAGAAGATTGCAGGTGGCAGCACCTCTCCGCGAGGGAGGCTGTGTGTATGAGGACAGCAACCAGTGCGCTTATTCGCCAGTTCTGCAAGCCTGCAGAGGTCAGCTGGGACATGCACAACAGGTGTATGAGGCAAAAAGGGGAGGGGGTCCTCTTTTTGTATTTTGTGGCAATTCTTTGACCATTGGAAGAGAACCATTGACATCTGCCTTCTGAACACACTGTCCTTGCATGCAGAGATATATATATAGAGAGATGCATGCTTGTTTTCCATCCACTGGTGAAGTGCACAGGGAGGAGACCTCCAGCCATCTAACAGCAGACTGATAGAAAAATGAATTCCCCTTACAGGTCAATCAGTACACATTTAAATGGATCAGCTGAAAACTGAAGAGTGACAATAACCTGGTGAGGTAAAGGCTTTATTTGCACAGGGCACGTATCACGGCACATATCTGTGGGGGGGACTTGAAGTATCCTCCCACTAGCTTGGTCACCGAGGCAGAGAATTTGTGGAAGAGGGTTTACAAACAGCGGAGTACACTGCCGAGGTAGTTCTGTGCAGGGACCTGGCACCTGTTGGCTTTGATACATTTGATTTTCCTTCACCTCAACTCATTGAGTTCATTTTGGTGATGAAATTGGTGTCAATGATGAAATCTGGTGAAGTCAAACAATGTCGACTTAAAAGTTAACTTTTTTGTTTTTATATAGGAAAGGACTAAAACCGGAGCATTATTCCTGAAGTCCTTGGAAATTTCTGCTTGCTCTTTAACAGCTGCCAGCTTAGCCTAACAGCTCTCAGACAAAACTGGCATCTGCCAGCAGGAACCTGTTCCCCGCAGGCAGCAGCATCCCCTAGCAGAGCCTTGGCAGGTACCAGGAGCTGCGAAGCAGTGTCACTCTGCCTGGCCACGACTCCACATCTGCAGGCTGAGCAGTGACATCACACTCAAGAGGGCTACTTTTGACAGTTCTCCAAGCAGAGCTCCAACAGAAATGTTCAACAAAGCTGGAGCCAACACCATCGTTGATTCCTACTCCCTTCTAGCACAGAGCTTGTTTTACTGCCAGTGATGGCCAGTAAGTGGCTACAGGGGGTCTTTGGCAAGCACTACCCATTGCACATCGAGCAGGTAGTCTTCTACGCCCAGCTCCCTGTCTCACAAACAGATCGGAACGGCTCTGTGAGGTCCCCACAAACGCCACAGCCACCGACGGTGGCCGAATCGCACGGTCCCTTCCCAACCCAACAAACTGCTGGCGCCGGTTCCGCGTACGCCGGCGGGTCAGGCCCCGGGCTGACTCACGGCACGTGGGGACAAGCCCCAGAGAGCAGCATGTGGTCCCGCAGGCCGTGGGCGCCGCCAGCCGGGCAGTGCCCGAGGCCCCGCGCCCGCCGCCCCCACGCACCTTCTCCGGTCTCGGCGTTGGTGACCCGCAGATCACAGTTGGCCGCCTTCAGCTTCTGGCGGCCCATGATCTCGCGCTTCAGGTTGCCGACGGAGATGTGGAGGCCGCTGAAGGTGACCGTGTCGCGGCGCAGCTGGGAGAAGAACTGATAATGGACGCACGGCATGGCTGGTCCTGGCGACGCCTGCTCCTGACAGCGTCTGCCGTGCGCGGCAGGTGGTATCTGCCAGCCCCTGGCCCCCGGCCCTGCAGCGCCTCCGGCCCGGGACCCTCAGCGATGGAGCTGGGCTGCGGCGGCAGCACCCACCCGGCTCCTCCTGGCAGCCCGGGCCAGCAGATGGGCGATGGGAGAGGCCCCGCGGCCCCGGCTCAGCCTCCGCTCCCTCTCTCACGGGCAGCGCTCCCAGGCTCGCTGTGGCAACTCGGGTGCTGCTGCCCCAGCGCTCCACCGAGGGGCTTCCTGGCCACCAGCAGCACAGACTGAGACCTGCCACCACCACTGCCACGGCAACGAGTCGCCACAGACGGCCACGGCACTGCCACGCCCACCCCGCAGCATTATGACCCGGCCCATGGTGACACAAGGCCGGGGTTCTGTCACCGCCCGGGGCTGTGCCTGCCCGGTGTCCCTCCTGCCACCCCCGGGGCTGTCCCTCCCTGGAGTTCTGCCACCCCCATGGCCTGTGGTGTCCCCACTGTCACTGTCCAGGCCTTCACCACGCAGCATCAGCTCCCTCCCGCCAGCCCCTGGGCCTGTGGGGTCCCTCCCAACAGCCCCGCGCCCGTCAGGGCCCGACCTCCTGTCCCCCCCAGGCTGTCACCACCCGCTGTCCCCTCCTGCCAGCAGCCCCCAGGGCAAGGCAGCCTGGGGCAGAGGCAGCGGGCTTTGCCCTGTGGCCTCGGCTGTCGGAGCTGCCGGGCGGGGACGGGAGGGGACGTCTCAGGGTGCCGAGCCAGGCCCCACGTCCCCTCTGCCGCCGCCCCGCTCCCCGCTGACGGGGCAGCCCCTTGTTCACCGCCGGGGCCGGGGCCGGTCGGGGCCGGTCGCTCTAAAGGGGCCGCCGCGGCGCCTTTCTCCGGGTCTGTCATCGCCGATGCGAAGCCGGGGCCGGTCCAGCGGCGCGGGCCGGGCCCGGGAGCGGCGGCGGCGCTGCCCGTGGCCGTGGCGCCGGCGGCCCGTGGCGGCCGGAGCCGCGGGGCCGGTGAGTCGGGGCCGGGGGCGCGGCCGAGGCGGGCGGCGGGGCCCGGGCGGCGGCGGGCGGGGCCGGGGCGGGCGGCGCGGGGCGGCCCCGCCGCGCTTCGGGCCTTTGTGGCCGGGGGGGGGGCGGCCGCGGTGGGAGCTGGCGCGGTACCGGCACGGGCGGCAGCTCCCCCCGGGTCGCCTGAGGAGGGACCCGCCGGCGCCTCCTGACCCGCCGGGACTCTGCTTCTGCCTTGGAGTAAGGAGGAGAGCGGGAGGGAACAGCGAACCCGGCTGCCGAGGCCGGGCTGGGGGGTTCCAGGGGCCTTCGGCACGAAAGGCAGCGGCCCCGGGAGAGGTTTGCCCGCAGCGTGGCAGCGCGGCCTGGAGCGCTGAGAGAGGGGAGGCAGCGGAGTGAGGTGTGACCGCAGGGGCTGGAGGTTTATCGACAGGCTCACTTGGGGGTCCATGTCTCCCTGTGCCTCACTGCTCAGACCTAAACGGCTGAGGGGGAAAACCGGAGTTTAAAAGTTGATATGTCACCATTAGATTGTTGAGTGCTCATTAAACTCTCGCTCCAGTGGCTAGAAGCTGTCCTACAGCTTCTACTAACCTGCCACTTGACAGGATGTTTTCCTCTCTCAGCACTTATCCCCAGACACACCCCAAAGCCCTGTTTCCAGTTCCCCAACACCACTTCTGAAAGTGAGCCTTACACAGAATTGCAAAGCTTTTGACTTGACCGAAGTGAGTGTAATTGTTCTTAAGTAATTTGCTTATTCAAGTAGGCAGTGAACGCTATAAAAATGCGGGATTGACGAACAGCTTAAATGGTTTGTGATCTTTCTGTGCAGTGCTGCCTTATTCTGGTCTTCCGTGATGGCCAGAGCTCTGAAGCAGGGAGTCGTTAAGGTTTGGTACCCACATGCTTTACTGGAAACAGGGCTTAAGTTCCCCTGGTTAGACTCTGTCTTGAAAACCAACCTTTGACATCCAATCCAGTTTCTTCATTCAGTACTTTAAGGTTGGTACCAAACGAGTTTGTTCAAGAGGCTTTGGCATCTTGGGATTTTTTTGTTGGTTTGTTTATAAAAAGCAAGCCTTGCAACTTTTTTTCTTGGGGCTCTGATGAAACGTGTCTGTAATGGTGTTTTTTTTTAAGTTACTTTGAGTCACTTGGTAACTAGGGATGGAGGAGTGTTTCCTCTCTGGCAGAACAATGCTGTGCTGCTGGACATGGGGCCTGTTTCTGCTGAAATTGGGGCATTTATGTTTAGTAACGATTTTGCCAGTCGTTTGACCAGCAATAGGTTTGGGCCTCCTACTGGAGAATCGATTTGAGATTTGGGTTTTCCTGAAAGCTGATTTATGTATTTTTTGTGACCAGGTTGTCTGCATTCTAATTGACTGCTCAACTTTGGTCTCCCTCTTCTGGGATCACACCTTCATAGCCTTCATACTGAATTGTTGATTAATTCCCCTGCCCCTGCAGAAGCAATACTATCAAGAGAAGTTGTGGAAAACTGCTGCGGGCGGAGGAAGCAAGCAGCCGATTCAATGTGAATGATAGAGCAAGCTTCAACTTTATTGAAAGAAGTCACCCCTTATATAAGCACTCTACAATAACCATGCATACTACTCACAGATCTATTGGATACATGTAAAAGGCTACATTATAATATCCCAGCCCCCTGTGGCATTTCAGGTATGTCACAACATCTTCCCTCTTCTGGCCTGCCTCCTTTCCCAAGGTTGTTTTACCATCAAGGCCATTGTGTACCTCAGTTTCTCTCTTTGTTAACATAACAGTCTGTTGTTAGCATAACTGTACCCTGGTTTTTTCCTCTGTTTACCTCAGGTGGCTGTGACCAGCTCCTGCAGAGACCCATGGCCTTGCTCTCTGCAAGCCGTTCTCCAACAGAAAACCACTTATTGCTTTGCTTAGAACTGCTTCTTGCTGTCTTGGTAACAATAACTTGATGGGGTGGCTTAAGCAGCTTCTGCATGAACAGAAGTTACAAACTGCTGAGTGGAACTCAGCATGAGAACGCATGAGGACGCTGCAACAAAAGCAGATTTTCTTTCAAATGTTCTTAACTCTTTACTCTTCTCCTTGATCCTTGAGGTGGTTAAAAAAAGCTCCGATACCATGGTGGTATTCATCACTTAAAAGCCAAACTAAAGTCAAACATGAAAAGTAATTCTCAAGTGCAATTTTCTCTCACTGTGGAAAAATCTGTATAAACCCTTTTAATCTTTGTACATTTAGAATTCTATTAGCCTTTTGTTCTATTGTTTATTTCAGAAAAAAAAACCCAAAACCCACCAACCCAAAAAAACAAACCAACACCACAAACACAAAACCCACCCTAATTTGCTTTAAATTTCTCCTCAGTTTCTGTTCCAGGCTGAGGCTGGCCTCTGCCATTGCCTTCCATGAAGAGGCCTTGTGCAGGAGCCCCCAGTGCTGGAACCCCTGAAGCCCAGCAGACAAGGTGCCAGTTTATTACGTTGCTGTTGCTCAGCTTTGAAAGCAGCAGAGTTTGAACAACTCGGGTCACATCCCGATTTGCCAGGACGCGTAGAACCTCCTGTTTGGTCTGCGCTGGCAGCACTAATGACAAATAATGCATTCTGTTTGAGAGCTGGTGAAAAATACAGAAATATTTCTAAGATGCAGACAGCTGATGGATTGTGGCTGTGTGCTTCCAGCTCTGGTAGATTTATATGATGATTTAACCCTTCAGGATGCTTTGCTGTTTACTCCCAAGCTTCACTTGCCTCCTTTTAGCTGCGTCTTGGAGCAGGGGAGCTCTGTGGATTAAGGGGTTGTCTGGGGGCCAGCTTGTGGCCAGTTTCTAGTGATTTACCTAATTCTAGTGAAAATGATGAAAGACTCGGGTAATTATGCTTAGTGTATAGATGCATTTTGTGGCCTTAAGCCACAATAAAAGCCTAGAGCTTTTACTCTCGGAAGTAATTCTTAGTCTGTAGAGCTGAGCTGTATTTTTTGACCTTTCCTTCAGGTCAGCTGTGCACAGTCCGATTACTCCAGGTAGTAGTTTATCCTGGGACACGGCCGTTGGGCCGTGGGACCACCTTAGCTTGCTGTATGTGGCCTGTGTGCTCAGCAAGCAGTAAATAAGAAGCAAGATGTTGGATTTTGCATTTATCAGGTAGCTTCAGCTGTACCGGTGTCCTGTACATCGAATTTCAGTGATTGAGTTTTATTTGCCCTTCTGTTGTTTCTCCTTTCATGAAGAAACCACTGGCCTGCCCTGTCACACACTTGCTTCCTTGGAAATTCCTGTCTTAATTATTGACAATTAGCTATTTAGAGTACTTAAACTGAATCTGTTGCTTCCCAGTTCTTTTAGCCCACGGTTGGGATGTGCATCAAGACAGCTTTCTGGCTTACTTCCAGTCTGGCTGCAGCTTTTCATGGGGCAAAGAGGTTGCTGGTAATTGGTCATCAGATTTCCTTTCCCACTTTCAAAAAGTTGCTCTTCGAGGCCCTGTGTGCATTAGCTTCTTCTTCCAGAAAACAATTTATGAAACGACTTGGGTCTAGTGACAGAAAATCCCACTGGGCAATAAGATTGCTTCAGATCCTGTATTAGTGTTGCCAGATTTATTTTTTTTAATTGCAGGGGAGCAGAGTTTTGAATAATCATGAAGGCATTTGCATAGAACTTATTTTTATCCCAGACAGCAGTGGTCTGTGTAAAACCATGAGGAGCCAGACAATTGTCACTAGTAAACATCTGTGTCCACATCAATTTTGTACGGCCTGATTATTGCTGGGTGATTTCTTGGAGCTGTGGCATGATAATTTTATAGTTGGTGAGCTTTACATACGGTGACAAACAGAGCAACGATCCTGTTCTTTAAATTCTTAGGGGGGAGAGGGGCAGGGCTGGGCTGTCTCAGCTGTAGCCAAAAGAGAATCCCTAAAGTGGACGCAGTCTTAAAAAAATAATTAATAAAGCATTCCCCTGAACAGGACAGGTTGTTTTGCAGTGTTGTGTTGCCAAGCAGGTTTGCCTTTCCACAGGCTTCTCCCTTGAACTTCAAGGTCCAGCCGTATATTTCTGTGAAGTTTGGGTTGAAAAGGGTTATCCCCGGGGCTTTGGTTGTGCTGTACAGGCATGGCCCCCTGAATTTCTTTCTTGGTTTCTTACCTGTGCTGAGAGATTAGAAAAGTATTTCCCTGTTCAAAGCTTTTGCTTTCTGTCTTTTCCTTTTGCTGGGGCCTGGATTCATGTTATTCAGTTTACCTTCTAATTTATGTTTCATGTAATTGTTCACTTTGCCGGTCTTGGTGTTTCTGGTTCTACTAAATAAGCTGTCTGGATAGTCAAGGCAGGGAGATTCGCAACCTTGAGAAAATAATATCAAAAAAGCCCAAACACCTAATCTGAAAAGAATGCTTAGGGCATTCTTTTACTACCAGTGTAGTAAATGACTGCTGTCAGCAAAGTCTGGGCGAGAGTGTGGGCTGTACTCGTGCAGGTGTGTACGTCCAGGTTTTTCCGCTCTCTGCCGCAGCACTACCATTTCCTAGCCATTGTTCTTGTATTGGGGAGGGTTCTTAAACGATCCCAAGAGTGAGATTAAGACACAAACGAGGTCAGAAGCCGTACAACCTTGTGAACTTTATTTTGCTTACAACTGGTAATCGTGATAGGACAGAGAGAAAAAGGAAGGGTCAGGATCCCTAAGCAGGAGAATGGTAGAGATGCAGCAAGATTAATTACCACCACCACGAATCCAGCAGCGTACTGTTGGCTCAGGCCTGGTGCAAGTGATGGTGCTCCAAGCTCCAAAAGTGAAGACAAGGCTGTGAGGGAGAGAGAGAGATCCCGAGAGAGGAGTACGCAGTCCTGTTATTGTCCCCGATTTCTCCCAAAAGCCCGCCCATTTCCATGGGGCTCACTGTCTCGTGGCCCTCCGTGCGCGCACGCCCCAGCGTTGACCGTGGTTGTGCCGGCCTGCACGTCTTCTTCCCCCCGGTTTAACTGCGGGCGGAGGCTGTGGTTTTGTCTGGGACAGTTCCTCTTCTCCAGAGCGTACTCCTCCCTGTCCACGGGACACTGAGGCCAGGACGTGGTGGTGGTGCAACAGCAATGCCTGAGACGTACAGTCCAACACAGTCCCTTACGCTGACATACTGTTATTTCCGTCTGTAAAAAGTCCTGCCTAACAACGAACAAACTTTGCAAAGTGATATGAAATTTTAAAATGACAGTATTGAAGGAGAGTAAGAAATTCTGTCAAATGGAAATAAACCATGAACCACATCTTGATTTACCAGGTTTTTGTTAAAGCAAAGGGAACAAAGTGTGAGTTTCAAAGTGCCAGCAGTTGTTCTGATAACAAATTCAACAGTTCTTTAGAATGTAACATCCATAGTGAAACCAGACAGAGTCATGGAAAGCAGCAGCAATCAGCAGCTTTCAAAATTCACATATAATTTTTCAGCAAATAAATTGAGTGCAATCATTTGTTTTTCTTCATTCCTATAAAGAGAACTCTGTCGGGCAGACATTGTACAGCACACATCAGCTACATCACCTGAATCCCTTGAAAACCCAAGTGACTGTAAAGGTTAACAACCCTTTGGATAATGGCATGCTGCATAGGAGGAATGTTGTCAACCAAACAATGACTAAGTTTAGATTTAACTTTTTTTAAAAAATTTTAGGACCCCATTTCTCATCTCATAGCAAACAGCTCATCTGTTGCCTATGGCAGAGCAGCAGGTCTGAGGTAATTGGGGATGTGCCCTTCACCAGAACGCTGCCAGACCGATCACAGAGCAAGCGAGCTCTCCAGCCCTGCCCTGACGCTGGGATCACCCGTCTCAGCCATTCTCCAGGGTGTGACACCGCCGTTTGCAGTCGCCCAACCCTCTCCCGACTGTCCCCCTTGCTGCAGCCATCTTCTGCACGCTGACAGATTTACACCGCGGCGTAAGGCGAAGCTGTTGGTGACAGCTGTCGCCGAGCCCATCCTTCCAGCGTTTCTCCAGGGCTGCAGCGCCGGGGCCAGGCCCAGGCCCGGCCCACACGGGGTCTGCCCAGGCCCCCCCGACCCCCGGCGCTCCGCAGAGCACGAGCCGAGGGCCCGGCCTCACCGCGCTCATCTCGCCCCCGCCTGCGGAAGCCAACGCTTGTCCGCGGAGCAGGGCACCGACACCTCTGACGGTTGCCCCCCCGATGTCTCCAGTCCACGCTCTTATTAACCGGCAGGGCTGGGTCGGCCGAGGCGCTGCTGATGGCCACAAGGAGCCAGCTGACCAGCACGGATTCCTTCCTGCCTGCGCGGGAAGCACTAACAGCTCATTTAGAGCTGAATCGTTTAGAGGTGTTTTGCTCCAAGCCATGTTATCCCAGTTGTTGAGACAGGAGACAGCAGCAATCAGTCAAAAACGAGCTACAGAAGCATCACAGGAGTTAATGGGACTGGAACCAAGTTCAAGTTAGCTCTGTGCCAGCCCTGTGCCCTGTCTCTGCGCCAGCCCAGCCCGCTGCAGAGGGTTCACTAGAACAAACGGTATCAAGCAGCTCCCCCACACCTGCCCGTTCCCTGTTTCCAACGAACGCCGACCCGGCACACACGCTCCTCTGACCTCCTCACCCAGCGCAGAGCCAAGCAATGACCCAGGAGCAGCACTGCGATGTTTCCAGCAGCGCTGCCCACCTCCCCTCTGCAGGGTGTGCAATGGCCTGATTTAAGGCTGCATCGAATGGAGTCAAGGGACTTCTGGCACGGTTCTCTATCTTGCTTTTGAAAGGATAGAGGGCAGAAGGCTGAGAAGGCTTTCTAGATCTGCGTTGGGAAGAGCAAGGTGTCCCTGCAGGCAAAGTGGACACCGAGCGTCGGGCAGAAGCTTTGCTGCATGCACCCCCCTCTCTGCTCGGTGTCCTCACAGGAGCTGGGGGAGATAGAGCGGTGGAGAGGGAAAGGGGAGAGGTACGTCAGCTCCCCCAACACGGTGACAGCGTGTCTGGGGCAGGAGGGGAGTTTCCGATGAGGCCAAGTCGCTGCCGTGCCTCGGCCTGGCAGTAGAGCTGGTGTGGGTTTGGGTTATTCCTCCGCCCCTGGGGATGATACACAGCAAGGGAAATCGGCACGGTGGTGTCTCAAATGCACTCGGCAGGTGTTTGATCAGCCAAAGGCCCACAGAAAGACAGAGGGGAGTAGTTGTCAACTTCAGGGGGGTTTGCTCAGGCCCTATTTTGTCAGAGCTTCCTCAGGGCTGTTTGTGGGTCAGCAGGGGGACTGTGTGAACTGTGGCTGATGCAAACCAGCCCCAGGCATCTCCTCGGGAAGAGCAAGAGTCCCTTACGACTCCAGGTCACCCCTTGCCACATGCCAACTGTGACATTTCTGGTTCAGGCACGGCCAGCTTTGCCTCCATCCACCCCCGAGAGCACGGCAGAGTCCCTGGGGCGCCCAGAACTACTGGCCAGGCTTTCTGAGGAACGAAGGTAAAATGAGCTGGCTTTGGTTAAAATCAGAACTGACTCCCGCGGGCTGTGGCTTTCTCTATCTAATCGCACTGTGGGGTGGAAAGATTTTCAGGCTCTGCCCAGGACCAGGAGAAGAAGAGGAGCCGGAAGAGAAGAGCGGCCTGGGGAGAGGAGAGCGACGGCTGCCCGGAAAAGAAGAGGAGGAAGAGGGAAGGTTCTTGTGGGGACGGACCAGCACAGAGCCGCCGGCAGGGGCAGAGGTCGGGCAGGCCAGGTGCGTGCCGGGCTCTGCTGCCCATCTTGCCCCCCTCTCCACACTGCTCTCCGTCAGCCCCAGGCGCTGGCGAGGGGCAGCGAGGGGCCCCGGTGCTGCGCGGGCTCTGTCCATAACTCCCTGGCGGGGCCCGGGGGCTCCCGGCCGAGCCCTGCGGGTGGCACAGGGGCCCTGCGCGTCTCTGCGCGCGCTCGGGGCTCGAGGGGCACTGCCCGGGGGACGAGGCGCCAGAGCCGCCCCGCAGGCAGCGCCGGCAGCAGCTCTGTCGGGGCGTCAGCAATCCCTCACACACGGTGTTCCCAGAGAGGCAGCACAGCCCTGCCCCTTCCTGCCGCCAGGGACTCACCAGAGCTTTCTGACTCTGCCCTTGCAGGTGCCGACTCGTGGTCACTGCCCGGACCGCTGTGCCTCCGGGGCCCCGCACTTGCCCTATAAAATAAAAAGATATTTTCTCTCTTGTGACTGAGTCTGCCACGGGATATTCTGAAGCGGGGAGCGGTTGTTCTGAGGTGAATCCTCAGGGGGGAGTTTGGGATCGTCCCTTGTCCCAACACCCTTTCCAGGGGGTGTCAGGGCTGAGTCGAGGTGCTTGAGGAGGGAAACCCAAGCCCAGAGTCACGCGGGAGGGTGGAGGCTGGATGGAGCAGGTGACGAGAGCAGTGACAAGTTGGTATCACTCAGAATCTAAACGTAGCCGCCCCCAGCCCCTCTGACACCTGAGGATAAACTGAGATGCAAGGGGGTTTATTTTCTGCCAAATTACCCTGTAAGGTGACAGGCGTCAACGCTGGGGACACTCCAGGGATGGAGACGTCACCACAGACACCCTGCGGCCACCCTGGTCCCCTCCCAGTTGTGGGGCATCAAAGTGGGGTGCAGCCCAGGGATGGGGACGTCCCCAAGAGCCAGCTTGGGGTCTCTTGTGTCCCTTCAAAGTCATGGGGTGTCAATGTGGAGGACACCCTGAGGATGGGGGCATCACTAAGAGCCACCTTGGGGTCCCTCAGGGTCTTGGGGCATCAACGTAGGGGACAGCTCATGGACGGGGATGTCCCCAAGAGCCACCTTGGTGTCCCCGTGTGCCCTCCCATGCCCAGGGTGACAATTTGGGGACTTAAGGAGACCCTGAGAGGTGTGTGGGGTGTCCCCATGGCCCCTCCGGGGTGTCTCTGTGTCCCCCATCCTGGACAATGCCGTTGATGTACCAGTGGAGGCCGTTGGTGACTTTCCTTGTCAGCCCGGTGTGGTTCCCTTCCTGGGGGGTGGGGGAGGGGACACGGGTGACCACAGGCTCCCCAAACCTGAGGGGAGTGGTTGCGGGGGGCTTGGGATGCACCTCTCCCTTCCCAGGTGTCCTCGAGAGTTTGAGGGGGATCCCACCAATGCCACACCCTTGTCCCTGCACCCCCACCACCACCGGCAGGGGGTGTGGGGACAGCAGGGACACAGTGTGGGGGGAAACTGGGGGGTGTGGGGGGGTGACAGTGCTGGGACCCCCCAAGCTCCTGCAGGGGACAGTAGGGAAGTGGAGGAGGGGTTTGGGTGTCCCAGTGGGGGAATCGGGGGTGCAGGAAAAGGGGTGACATCACTGGGACCTTCCCCAGAGCCCTGCAGGGGACAGTGCGGGTGAGGGAGTTCCAAGTGGGGAATTGAGGTTCTTGGGGGGGCTAAGGAGGGGTCCTCCCAATTTTGGGGGGTTGCTGGGGAGGTTTTGTTGGTCCCAGAGGGGCTTAGGGGTCCCAAGCGGTTGAGGGGTATCCTAGGGGAACTTGAGGTGTTCCCCACTATTTTGGATGGCCTCAAGGGGTTTTTGGGCATCCCCACGAATTTTGGGGGGCTCTGGGGGGGTTGGTGGTTCCAAAGGGGCAAGACTGCTAGAGAAAAGCAGCTCTTCTCCTCAGCACCAACCCTCTGCCTGACACCCCCCCACACGCCCCTCCCTCCCCAAAAAATCACCTTCATTCACTGTCCCCCCCCAATCCTTCCTTCTTCAAAGCTGTGTGGCAGCGACGTTACGATGACGGGATGAGGAGCCCACTTTGGGTGGTAAAGAGCTCGCTTTGGAGCTGGAGGAGGAGAAAACCCACAGAGCCCTCTCAGGTCTCATTCCAAGGACTGAGAAGCCTTAAACCGTGGAGAGGGAATCTACTCGCTGCACCCCGAGTTTGTCAGCAACCTGCTGCTGTTTCCTGGACAAACACTCCTGCAACTAACCTGTGGAGTATTTTCTTAGGTGTATGTCTTTAGTAACCATTGCCTCTTTGTACCTTTCCTGAGTTTTTCTTATCTTTAATTTCTTGAGCTTTCTGATTCACACAATACGAGACAGAAAACACAGAAGTGAGCTGTCTGCTCTATTGACCAACCCAGTTCATTTCCAGTGACCTGACACAGCTTGTAATATCCAACACACCTAATTAACCACACACCAAGCCAGGTTTCTTTCTGTCCTGTGTTGTTTATTGTTTGAAAACGTGTCTTAATAATTTTTACATACAATAATCATGTTACTAAATTGTATTACTAAAAATAAAATAATGATAAGCTCAGCCGGGTCAGAATCCAACAGAAAGTCAGGAGCAGGGGCAGGAAGGACGTGATCTTCCCTCACACTAGGTGGGTGAACTTCTAGGTGCAGACTTGGACCTTAACAGAAAACACAACACACAACAAAATAAAGTTAATTCTAAGCAGTCACTCTCCCCATTTATTTCCTCCCACTTTCTTTTGCTTTTTGACTCTCCATGTGCTTATTTATGTCAAAGCTTCTTTCAGCTGCTGACACACTACCACTGCAAACTGAAGAACTTGCCAACGTGTGAAAGTTTCTGCTGAGAAGGCAGAACAGCCGCTGCTTTGTTAGTGCAAACACACAGAGGAAGGGAACCTCTATTTCCACGGGCTTCTATCCCATGTGCCACCATGTCACTACTTGTTGGGCAATTTGTACAGGATGCCAAACACGGGTACTGCGATCTGACACACAGGAGCATTTAACCCACACTTCCAGCCCAGAGGTCCTAGCAAAATTTTCACATACCGCTGGCTCTAGCCAAGGGTAGTGGCTGCACTGCAGGAAAAATAATTTCTAAAAGCTTCTGAAGTCAGCTTCTAGTGATAGGACTCAACGCCGTTACTCCACGAGAGATGCTGACGGCACTAGTAGGGGAGAGCTCTTCAGACTCCTGCCCAAGGGAATTCTGGGGACGGGAAACATCAGCTACCCCGAGTTTTTCCTTCACAAGTTTCTCTTTCACGATGTTTTAAAGAACCATTTCACATTATCCCGCATATGTTCGTTAGCATCATTCCTCCTCTCAAAGTCCTTCACCCATTTAAGATTTCCTCACAAACAAGTCTGATCTTTTAGTTCCTAAGAAAATCCATCAATGCCCAGGAATCCCTCGGAAAGCCACCGGTGTGCAGTCCAGGTTAACACCTCCCCGTGTACCCACAGGAGATAAACCAAAGAGGAGATGAAGGCAATTTCTCTCCCATCTCTCCTCCCAGGTGCTTTGAGGTAACGCTTACACCCAGAACAGGGAGACGCAGAAAATCCCGGCACTGGACCTCTTCAGGTTCTGGCCTCCTCAGGGCTGTCAGGAGCCGAAGGGTGTCGCTGCAGAGAAGCTTTAGTGAAAGAGACACCTGCTCCTCAGCCACTGCTGCCAAACTGTAACTCTCGGTCAACTGTCATCTCTGCCGTAGCTGAGCTAGTAACCTGCATACGGAACCCTCTCCCTGCTAATCCCTGGAATCACCCCATCCACCTGGAGAGGGGCAGCGGAGATCCCTCTAGCCAGCCTGCTCCTCCGTTACGGACAGGTAAAGCAGTTACCTGGAAATCGAACGCTCCTTCGGACTCTTCTTTATATTCCATCCCTTCCTGAACCAGCTGTGAACTCATCAAGCCTGGACTTTTTCTTTTCCCTGTTAAAATAAATTTGACCGTTATCACAATTACAGCTTGACCTTTATTACACAAAGACAAAAGAAACAAAACATAGCCAGAATGAGAAGATGCATACTGCTTGCAGATGCAAAGGTGGACATGCTATTTAAGCAAAACCAGTGTAGAATTCTTCCTACAAGTCTTAGGGAAAGTTTTAGGATGACATTTGCCTTCTTTTAGTTTTGCATGTTTACCGCCTGCACCCAGAACGTCTGCTGGAGAAAACACTCTGTCATTTCTGCTGATGTCAGATGCACTCGAGTGTAACTGCCGTCCGACAGCCCATCGAAACACAGACGTGAAAACCAGCCCAACTTCACTGAGCCAAACCCCCACTCCTCTTTAAGTCTCGTCGTTCTCTGTCAAACTCCTCCCGAGATAAGGGAGGCCAAAGGCACCCTGCTTGTGTCAGAAATGGCAGCGGGACCAGGGGAGCGACGGTGCCCCTGTCTCGGCTCTGGTGAGGCCGCTCCTCGAATACCGTGTTCAGTTTTGGGCCCCTCGCCTCCAGACAGACCCTGAGGGGCTGCAGCACGTCCAGAGCAGAGCAAGGAAGGTGGTGAAGGGTCTAGAGAACAAGTCCTGTGCGGAGCGGCTGAGGGAACTGGGGGCGTTTAGCCTGGAGAGGAGGAGGCTGCGGGGAGGCCTCATCGCCCTCTACAGCTACCCGAAAGGAGGTTGTGGCAAGGTGGGCGTTGGTGTCTTTTCCCAAGTCACAAGCGACAGGAGAAGCAGCGGCCTCCAGTTGCACCGGGGGAGGTTTAGATCAGCTACTGGGGAACATTTCTCCACCGGAAGGGTTGTCAGGCATTGGAAGAGGCTGCCCAAGCTACCATCCACGGGTAGATGTGGCGCTGAGGGACATGGTTTAGTGGTGGACTTGGCAGGGTTGGGTTATCAGTTGGACTCGATGGTCTTAATGTTTTTTTCCAAACTCGGTGACTCTACGATTGTCCAAAGGAGGAGCTTGTGCCATTGGGATGGCATGTGAATGAGCCATTGGAACTGCTGCTGGTCCTCAAGCTGGTGACGTGTCTGCAGGAGCTGGGGGATATCCTGGAGGAGGGAGAGTGCACCCAGCAGACGGAGCCGCCCAGGTGGGAACTGAGGTTGTGGCGGTACCCCCGGGGGAAGAGGACGTGCTGGGGGGGGGTGGAGGATACAAGGAGGTGGAGGCACCGGCACAGAGAGCGGTGTTGGTGCTGGTAGTGCTGGGCCCTGCGTCCTCTGGGTACGTTCACTGCGCGGGCATCCTCGATTTGAGCTTCTAAAGAAACAACAATCTGTGCCTACTTATTCCCTTATAAACCAGCTGTTGTGTCCGTTCTGTGTTATGGCCTCCTTTAACAGGTTACAAGCAGCAGTATATTGAATTTCTGTAGCCTACTTACACTTCCCAGTCTGGCCTGCCACTTGCCGAGCGAATTTTGCCGGCTCTCACTGGATGACCTTCAGGCATGGGGAGAGAAAAAAAATCCCTTTCAGTTTACCTGAAGATAATTTTTTAAGAGCAATTTGTAAGTTACGGTTACTTACCAGTTGTGAGTACTGATCGTCCCTGGGGGCCCAGAAGACTTGGTGATGCTCTCTGTCCCAGTCCAGGATCCTGATAGCCCTTGTGAATTGGTGCAAACAGTTGGAAAATAAGCTCTACCCAAACACAAGAATCACTGCATATGGTGAGAGAAAACCTACCTTCTCTTCCCACAAACCACGGACCGACAGCGGGGAAGGTCGAGTACGTTCCATGGCAGCCACCAGCGCAGCAGGAGCCACGGGTGCTGGTGGAGGTGCTGGTGGCTGCTGCTGCTGCCTCTGGATAATCTGTGCATAACCAGTGCCATTTCTGAAGTTGTTCACAGCCTAGAGGCAGAAAAACATTTACAAAGAGGTAACATGAACCTTCAGCAGCTTGATGAACAGAAGTCTCCACAGAGTAAAATTACTGGTGTATTCCCATAGATACTGTCCTTCCTAAAACAAACCAACATACAGATATATTCCGATTAGATCTAAGGGAGAAATTCTTCCCTGTGAGGGGGGTGAGGCCCTGGCACAGGTTGCCCAGAGCAGCTGTGGCTGCCCCCTCCCTGGCAGGGTTCAAGGCCAGGTTGGACGGGGCTTTGGGCAGCCTGGGCTAGTGGACGGTGTCCCTGCCCGGGGCAGGGGCTGGGACTGGATGGGCTTTAAGGTCCCTTCCAAGCCAAACCCTTCTGTGATATATGCACACATCCCACTGCGCACTGGGGCTACGGATTGGTAACTCAGACTATCTGTCCGTAAAGCTCTCCAGTGTTAACACTCAATTTGAAACCGAGTCAATCCTGTTAAACACAAGTGTGAGCTGAGTTTGCCAGGTTGTCTCTCAAGAGTTGTCAGCATCTGTAACAGCAGGTAATGTATTTGCAAAGTAAATTTAGCCTTATTCCATTTAGCCTTGTTTAAGGAGATGTAAATTAATATTTTCTTCCCTTTCAGCTAATTGACTGACCAGACTTTTCTTAGAGTTTTTCTAAAAGTCACCGCATTACCTGGCGTAGGAACTTGTTGGCAACTAAAGTATCAGGAGAAACATCTGCCTGATGACACGATGGGCACGTATGTTCCTCAGAGTCCAGCAATGCTGTTCTAACACCTGGGTATAATCAGAATCATCACAACAGGTTTTAGCTAAACTAAGGAAATTTTGGGGGTTCTATTCAGTTCTAAAAGCCTGTAGATGGTTAATGGGTGAATATGGTGCTGAATTGAGAGCACGAAGTTGAGAACTGAGAGCATGCAATGTTCAGCAGTGTAAAAAATTTCGAGGATGCAGGAAATAGCTGCCCAGCTTTGATATTTCACTACTGTAACATTTGAAGATGTAGAGTAGGCCGTGTCTTGATGTTTTGACTAGTCTGTTCTCCACTGTCCAGCAGAGTGAGAAGTCACCAACCTCAAGGTTAATGAATAAGACACATCTCCAAAACCCATGAGTAGGTTCAAGTTCTGATAGTTTTAACCAGCTCTCCCCTGGAGAAGAATGTGGATTAAATGCCTAGCGAGCCATTTGCTGCAGACCACAGCAAGTCACCAGCGCTGGCTCTAGAGTTTTGTATGAGAGAAAGGACTGTGCACAAACTAAATGCATTTGATAGCGAATACTGCAATCAGCTGCACCATTACGCACTCTTCTCGTGCTCATCCTTCCGCATGTAAAGAGGGTTTAACTAGATGATGCATAGAAAGGGAAAAACGCCTTCTGCCTTAGTTTTTTCCTGACTACAAGAAGAGTCCTTTCCTATTTGGGGTATACTTAAGTAGTAAACAGAGCTGGTAAGAAAGGAATGTTACAATCTTTCTGCTGCCAGAAGATCAGGTGTGATGTTTTGAACTGACAAACATGGGAGTAACACTTACACTCATCACAGAAACTGTTTCCACAGCAGGGGATAATAACTGCATCCACCATGATTTCTTTACAAATGAAACATAACAGCTCTTCTGGAACACGATTGTCTAAGGAGGAGGAGAGGGAGGAAGAGGACGGCTCCTCAGGTAGAAAGGGATGCTTCTCCTTCTTTCCTCTGGCATACGCTTCCCTGGAGGGGGGTGGGGAAGGAAAAAGAAAAAAAGTTACAGATGGGTAAAGGAGAACTTTCCCAAGCTTTTCGTTTTATCCAGTGAAGACAGTAGGTGGCATTCTCACTCCAAATTAGCCTTCAAAAATGCAGGCATTTAGTTTAAAATACTTTCCTATAGCCAGAGCACTAGAAAAGGGAGGGGAGAACAATTTTCCTTCTGCAGAGCTCTTCCCTTCATTGGATCAACTAAGAAATTAGCTCAGACTACAGAAATCATTTTCTGACAGCTAGAGACCGGGTGAAATGAATCCCACGTCTCCTTTCACCAGAGGGTGAATGTGAATCGCAGGCTCAGGATAAAGTCAGTCTCCGCCTAATCATGTTTTATAAATGGCGGAAATCTATGTTACAGCTTCTGCAAAAGGAGATGCATGACAGAAAAACAGAGGTGCTCCCAAGTGCATTTTAAAACAGCCACCCTTGTCAGCACACACCAGTGTTTTCTTAGCTTACAGCAACAGGAAAACATCCCTCTGCTTCACACATGGGATTGGGCAAACGGCAGAGGGGGAGGGGATCTCAGTCCAACAGCTGTTTGTTAAATTCTGCAAGAAGCCTTACAAAGACAAAACAGGAGCAGAAGGAGCTTTCAAAAAGAATGATGCCACCGTAAACACGACGGAGATGTTTTGCAGAAATAGGGGTTCTTAGCATACCAAAAGCTTACCCAGCGTTCAGGGGCCTGAACAGCAGGACTGCCCCATTTTAATATTAGAAATCATCACAGATTTTAAGGTGAAGATACAACGACAGTGCTTCTTCCCCCATAATTACAGATGCTGGCCAGCTTGGTGGCGTTGCCACTCAGACATGGACACTTGGCTTCCCTCCTTCACTTTTTGGTCAGACCAGCTAATTCCATACTCACGCATTAATAATTGGGATGGCATATCTTCCAGTCGGTGTCAGCATCGCACCCTTCATATTGGGATCTTCCACCTCCACCATGAAACTCCTGGGAATTCCCGTGCTCTTTCGAAGTCTGCGAACAGACTGAAAATTACTGTCCTGTTAAGAAAAGAAATGCAGACATATCTCAAGACCCACACTTAAAATGGCATTTCAACCACTATTTTAAGCAGCAAAAGCTTTAATCCTCTCCTTTTAGCTAGCCCAAGGGCTGCTCGACTGAAATACTCTTTTTCCCAAATGAATACAGCCAGCATGCTCCAAAGGCCCGAGCAGTGTTCTGAGCTCAGTTGATATTCTTTGGCTTAACTTCAGGGTCCTGAAGGGTGAAATATCCCTCAGCTCACCGTCCCCTCAGAGGAGAGGCACAAACCCCCTCCTCCTCCAAAGGGCAGTTCAGAGGGAGAGCTGAATGCAGGGCTCTGGATCGGCCACTGGGGAAACTGATATTCCCCATCTACACACGAAGGTTGAATTCGGAGCTGATGCCCGTGCGTTCAGTGAGTAACCTTAAATGGCATGAATACTCAACCAGAGACTTGTGTAATTATAACACGCAAATATTCAATAGTTGGGGCCAAGAGAAATGTCATTTTTTCCTACAAAATACTAAAAAATGCAAACTGTCATTAAAAAGAGTTATGACAAAAAAAACCTTGCAGTAACATTGAAGTATATAAAAATATGCATTAAAGTTCACCGAGAAAGATCTATGGACATATGTAATGTCTGTGACCTCAAAGAAAGAAAATTTCCCATTGAAATCTCCAGCTTTCCCTGGAATTTTGAAGGGCTTTGCACCACTGCCATACAACCTCTGTATTTCAGCCCAAGAGAAACAATTCCTCATAGGGGGTCCATGTAATTGCTGTGTAACTGCCAAGGTAAAACAATTAAAAACCAAGTGTCACCAGAAGCCCCCCACAATCTTACCCCATTTGTTGGACAGTTCTTTATATAGTGGCCAGGTTTTCCGCAGCGAAAGCAAACATAGGATGGTGGAGGTGTAGCCAGGGGTTTCTTCACGTAACTAAAAGGGTTTGGGGAGAAAAAGAAAATGGTATGCATGCATCTCTCTTGTTCCAACAACCATCTCTGCAATGTCTCCACAGTCTTCACAGAACAGACAGGACTTTGCCAACACTTACTTGACTGGATCGTACTGACAGCAAGACTGGGTCATCATGGCTTGTATTTTATCTTCTTCGGAAGCGTTGGCTTCAGCCAGACTGCCGGTCTGTTTAACGGGTAATTATGGGACACGCACATTAGAAGCCCATTTAACTCCCCAGACAAAGACTCACCCAACCCTGTAAAAGGCAGCCCGGCAGGAGCTGGGGTTGCACAAAAGCAACTGCTTGTGTGAGCCAGAGCTGTCCCAGAGATGTTCTGGGGAGCCCTTACGCCATCACACGGTGTCTCTGGGCCTGTGAACCTGCTTGGAAGGAGCATTTTTGGGCACTCAAATCCTGAGGCTCTGTTTGTACCTTACAGAAAGACTTGTGTAACCAGCCCAAATGTCTTCCAAGTGGACTGAAGCTATGTGTAGAAAGAATTACATTATCTACTAGTTTTAAACGGATTCTTGAGTTCCAGAGTATTGGAAGGAGAAAATCTCCACTGTACATTCAATTGAGACAGATGTGTGCAAGTATCAGTGTCTATATTTTGCAGCGTTAAAAAGACATACAACTTAAGAGTTGGGGAAGTTGCTTTTGCTTGCTGAAATTCAGCTTCAGACACAGAAGCATTGAGAGGAATCAAGATTTTTATAACTCCTCAGCAAGACAAAAGATTCTTTGCAGTAGAAATTTGTCCATCATGCGCTGTAGGCAGCCCAAACAGCATGTCCCCTGCACTTGGCCAGTTTCTCACATTGTAGAGTCAAACTTCACATGAGTTTACAGAACCAAGGACGTGTTTAGGGACAGCACTAACAGAGACCAGTTTCTTCTGGTGACTACTTTCCAAAGTAACCGTTGGGGTTTTTTCCCCAAATGTACACAATTTAATTCTGCAGTGGGAGAGGGAAGAAGAGAGTGGGAAGAGATCTCTCTCTCTTGGAAAGGAACGCCAGCCTTTATTTTCAGAAGAAAGAACTAGCTCCTCTGCATTAGGCGCCGCCTCCTCTATTCTTTAAGACGAGTAATTGAATTGGCTCGCACTTTGCCTTTTCACAAAGTGCAGCCACTAGTGCTTTCCCAGACAAAGTCACACATTGTTGAGAAGAAAACACAAGCAGTTCCATAGCAAACCCTGGCATTACAACAGCTTCAGAAGGTCACCTCTGCTAACACACTGCACTCACACATTGGTATATTCCCGCAAACAATGAGGCACATTTACACAATTTACACAGTCTGCGTTCAAACAAATTAGGTTGTGTTGTCCGCTCTCCACAGACTACAAGTTATGAAACTGTGCAGCTTTCCGAGAGTGGATCTATAACTGCAGTGACTAGAAACCAACAGTAGCCACGCAATTGCCCGTGCTACAGAAACGTTTCTATTTTGGCTGGTGCAAGCCCCCCCTGAAATGTCCATGACTTGCAGCCAGTTAAATTCTTCTGCGAAAATTATGTCAGTCTCCAACACAAAATTAACAAGAGGTCTGAGAAACAGTAAACAGCTCCTGAAGTGCTGCTGCTTTGTGTCTTGAAGGTGAGCTATAGCGCAACATTACGTTGAGGGACTCCCCTGCTATCTTCCCAAACTGGGAACTACTCTTTACGGGACACTATGGAAATATATATACACATCTTAAAGTTAAAACCAATACTGTAAATGATTAAAAAGTAAGTTTTATTCCCATTATAACAGTTACCCAGTTATACATCACCGTACAAGATTTAAACATATGAAGCAAGTGGGATTTTTTGTTGGGGGTGGGTGGGTGGTGTGTTTAAGCCTTTGACAAGAATACACACATACCTTAATGAGCTGGGCCAGAGGAATGGCTGCAGAAGAGTCCTCAATCTGTTCACAAAAATTAAACACATATTCAAGTTGTACAATCAAAACATAGCAGAAGTTAACCTCTACTGCAGTCTGAAAGTCTGCACTATAGCCTCCGTGTGTCATGGAAAGAGTCATTTCCAAGGGAATGTAATTGTACTGGTTCAAAACAAAGTCCAAAGCTATGACCGCTTCAGAGGGCCTACGTGGTTCATGAGAAGCAGCTAAACTCAGTCTGCTGGGGTTTAGATATTTGCATTTGCAGACAAACTGTGAAACTAAACCATTTCATCGGATAAAGGGGAAAGATCAAATGCACAACTTTGGAATACCACTTTGGGTACCAACAACATTTAAACTCACAGCAATCTGATAGAGACCTTCATGTACTCAGAGGGGGCCAAACAACATCACTTCAGTCATACAGCTTTAGGAACAAATACTCAAGTATTTCAGGACACGGGAAGGATTCTTAGCTGCACAGAACTGTCCTCAAAACCTAGGGGATATGTTGATTTTGGGATTTCTAGGAACCACCAAGTCAAAAGTAAGAAAAAGTACCAAGTGGCACAACAACGGTTTCTCAGTGCGTTTTGACAACATCTTCCAAAACTGTTAGGCAAAGAAAGTACCTATAAACAAAAGCTAAGTGATACAATGCGAAAATGGCAAAAAATACGCTCCAAACAATTTTAATTGCAAGAAACAAAGAGCACACGACAGCCTATACAAACACACTAGCTCTAGACAGAGAGGTGTAGAACACAGCACCAATTGAATTGTGCAAACCTTGAACCTACATGACCTAGAAACTATCCTACATTATCTGTACAACACAAAGTCATCCAGGAAATATTCCAGCATATTCAGTATGAAACACAATGCCTCACTAGGCACAAATACCAATATTCACATTAGAACTGTGCAAATGATGGCATTACTCAGTGTTCACTGTGCTGTGAATCAAACACAGGGTCTCTACAACATACACTATGTCTCACTGCAAAACAGATTAACTTCATGTTTGGGAGATTAATAGGAGGCTACATTGTTTAGAATGACGTGCAATGTGTAGGAAAAAAGTGTGAGATTGTGTTTGTACATACTGCTCTGGATGTTCCATTCGCTGGCTCGGTTTGAGTTCTAGAAGAAGAAATAAAGGGGATGAGAACTTAGAACAAAGCACTTGCACCCAGCCAAAAGCAGTGAAAGCAGATTCTAAAACCTAAACTTCAAGACATTCTGTTCTGATAGTCTGCTGCATGTGGAAATGTATTTGTACGCATAAATCTAATCCCAGATCCCATTTGTAGTTTGTCAGCAATTACTGTAAGACTTACAGCTCTAGAACACAACAGTGCCAGAGGAAGTCCTCAGACAGTTTGTCTCTGCTGTGTAAGTATCAAAACGATGAAGTCTGTGCTACAGCTTTGTGCTCTTAAACAATCAACCATCACATTAGCGACTGTTGCCCTTTCCTCTAGAGCCAGTATGCAAAAAAGCCAGATTGGAGGCATAAGAATACCTGCCATACCCCACCCCGCCTCCCCCAAATGCAAGACACAGTCAAACACTGACAAACAGACTCTTCTGAGATGGGAACATGCGTATCTGTCTTTCCTATAAAAGCACGAGAAAGAAGATCGATGCAAGCCGAGTGCCTCTCTAAACTAATCTCCACAGAAAAGGCTAAGAGACTGCAACCCCTGACAGAGACTGCAGTGCTTTACGGGTACTTACATAACTGGTGTTTTGCTGGTAGTTTTAACTCCTCTAACAGGGACTCTTCTAACAATTACCGAGGAGTTCTTAGGAATGAGAGCATTGGCATCTGTGTATTCTGAAAACAACACCAATACAGAAGAAAACATGAGTCAGTTTGTAAGAATATTAAGATGTAATTACATAGCACTTGAGAGAATCCCTTCACAGACAGGAAAGCAAACTTTTATATCAAACACCAGCAGCAAAACCTTTTCCACTCTTTTCAAACAGTTTGGATGCCAGCAGCAAAATGGTCTCAGAGGTCCCTAAAGGAGAGTGTGCTCATGCATGAGGTTCTTTCCTGACCTGCCCTAAGTTGCTTTTGCTTCTGCTGGGCTACAAACCCAAGAGATCTGTGGAGAGAAACAAACCACAGCAAAGTCTCACCCGCATAAACCAGATTCGAAAGTCTGACCAGCTTGCCCTGCAACTAAGCAGGCACTTGGCTAAAGCACGAAAACTCTGCCCCGTTGCTTTCCGAGCTGTTCACTAAAAACGATTCCCCCGTGCCGCGAGTGCTGGGGACTGACAGAACACAGAAGGAGCCGCCATCTCTCTGCTCCTCGGAGCTTCATCCATCGACAGCCACACTGACAGCTGCTCAGCGCTGTACCCTCACATGGAAATGGGACTGGCAGGGCTAGAGTTTGGATCACAGAAACCGGAGGGGGTTTTGAGCTTGCTTTCACAGGCAGGGCAGAACGGGCTCCAACTAAAGGGGTCTCTCCTCTCTTAAGCTAGTCATCCAGTTTGAATAAGGCAAAGGGACGTGAATTCTTTCAATTCACTTTTTGCAGAGCAGAGAGACTCAAATCAATTACAAAGACAAGCCTTCTGAAAAGCCTTTTGAAACCAGTGTGTGCCTGAGGGTCTCCATGCTTTGCCATGGCTTACACCGTGTCCCTCTTTTGAAGAGGAGGAGCTACCTGAGACACTCGGACTGAGTAGGCCTCAAATGTGAAGATCTCTCCATGAGTAAGCTTCAAACGTAAAGACGTCTCCATGAGAAGGGTTTATATATTGTACTTACACAAGCTGGATAGGACTAAATGTTTTAAAGCGCCATCAGCAGCCATTCCCTGTCATCTGCCTCCAGTCCTAACTACTAAAAGCCCTCGCCTCTGGAGGCCAAATCAGAACGATGGCCCGAGAGCCAAAGTTGCTGTGAAAGTACTACTAATGACAGAACCCGAAGCTTTTACAGAAGTCATGCCCTGAAACCAACGCCTAGAGCTCTGCTCAGATGGGGAATCTCACCATCACGCAGCCACCTGTCAAGACAGGCCTGCGCCGGGACTTTCTGATGTCGGAGGAGCTCAAACACCACTGAGGCTGACAAGCAACGGGGACGTGATGCCAGCGGCAGCTCTGGAAGCCCAAAGCAGCTGTTTCCACCTGCTGAGCGGAGTCATACAGAGTGCTCTTTCTGGTCCAGATCACAAACCACTGGACTGAGATTTCAGAGGCACAGGATAAGCAACAGTGGCCTCACAAAAAGGCAGGAGTTTGCTAGGCCTGTGCCCCGCTGAGGGTTGTGCTGGGTCTGCAGAAGATTGCAGGTGGCAGCACCTCTCCGCGAGGGAGGCTGTGTGTATGAGGACAGCAACCAGTGCGCTTATTCGCCAGTTCTGCAAGCCTGCAGAGGTCAGCTGGAACATGCACAACAGGTGTATGAGGCAAAAAGGGGAGGGGGTCCTCTTTTTGTATTTTGTGGCAATTCTTTGACCATTGGAAGAGAACCACTGACATCTGCCTTCTGAACACACTGTCCTTGCATGCAGAGATATATATAGAGAGAGATGCATGCTTGTTTTCCATCCACTGGTGAAGTGCACAGGGAGGAGACCTCCAGCCATCTAACAGCAGACTGATAGAAAAATGAATTCCCCTTACAGGTCAATCAGTACACATTTAAATGGATCAGCTGAAAACTGAAGAGTGACAATAACCTGGTGAGGTAAAGGCTTTATTTGCACAGGGCACGTATCACGGCACATATCTGTGGGGGGGACTTGAAGTATCCTCCCACTAGCTTGGTCACCGAGGCAGAGAATTTGTGGAAGAGGGTTTACAAACAGCGGAGTACACTGCCGAGGTAGTTCTGTGCAGGGACCTGGCACCTGTTGGCTTTGATACATTTGATTTTCCTTCACCTCAACTCATTGAGTTCATTTTGGTGATGAAATTGGTGTCAATGATGAAATCTGGTGAAGTCAAACAATGTCGACTTAAAAGTTAACTTTTTTGTTTTTATATAGGAAAGGACTAAAACCGGAGCATTATTCCTGAAGTCCTTGGAAATTTCTGTTTGCTCTCTTTAACAGCTGCCAGCTTAGCCTAACAGCTCTCAGACAAAACTGGCATCTGCCAGCAGGAACCTGTTCCCCGCAGGCAGCAGCATCCCCTAGCAGAGCCTTGGCAGGTACCAGGAGCTGCGAAGCAGTGTCACTCTGCCTGGCCACGACTCCACATCTGCAGGCTGAGCAGTGACATCACACTCAAGAGGGCTACTTTTGACAGTTCTCCAAGCAGAGCTCCAACAGAAATGTTCAACAAAGCTGGAGCCAACACCATCGTTGATTCCTACTCCCTTCTAGCACAAAGCTTGTTTTACTGCCAGTGATGGCCAGTAAGTGGCTACAGGGGGTCTTTGGCAAGCACTACCCATTGCACATCGAGCAGGTAGTCTTCTACGCCCAGCTCCCTGTCTCACAAACAGATCGGAACGGCTCTGTGAGGTCCCCACAAACGCCACAGCCACCGACGGTGGCCGAATCGCACGGTCCCTTCCCAACCCAACAAACTGCTGGCGCCGGTTCCGCGTACGCCGGCGGGTCAGGCCCCGGGCTGACTCACGGCACGTGGGGACAAGCCCCAGAGAGCAGCGTGTGGTCCCGCAGGCCGTGGGCGCCGCCAGCCGGGCAGTGCCCGAGGCCCCGCGCCCGCCGCCCCCACGCACCTTCTCCGGTCTCAGCGTTGGTGACCCGCAGATCACAGTTGGCCGCCTTCAGCTTCTGGCGGCCCATGATCTCGCGTTTCAGGTTGCCGACGGAGATGTGGAGGCCGCTGAAGGTGACCGTGTCGCGGCGCAGCTGGGAGAAGAACTGATAATGGACGCACGGCATGGCTGGTCCTGGCGACGCCTGCTCCTGACAGCGTCTGCCGTGCGCGGCAGGTGGTATCTGCCAGCCCCTGGCCCCCGGCCCTGCAGCGCCTCCGGCCCGGGACCCTCAGCGATGGAGCTGGGCTGCGGCGGCAGCACCCACCCGGCTCCTCCTGGCAGCCCGGGCCAGCAGATGGGCGATGGGAGAGGCCCCGCGGCCCCGGCTCAGCCTCCGCTCCCTCTCTCACGGGCAGCGCTCCCAGGCTCGCTGTGGCAACTCGGGTGCTGCTGCCCCAGCGCTCCACCGAGGGGCTTCCTGGCCACCAGCAGCACAGACTGCGACCTGCCACCACCACTGCCACGGCAACGAGTCGCCACAGACGGCCACGGCACTGCCACGCCCACCCCGCGGCATTATGACCCGGCCCATGGTGACACAAGGCCGGTGTTCTGTCACCGCCCGGGGCTGTGCCTGCACGGTGTCTCTCCTGCCACCCCCGGGGCTGTCGCTGCCTGGAGTTCTGCCACCCCCATGGCCTGTGGTGTCCCCCCTGTCACTGTCCAGGCCTTCACCACGCAGCATCAGCTCCCTCCCGCCAGCCCCTGGGCCTGTGGGGTCCCTCCCAACAGCCCCGCGCCCGTCAGGGCCCGACCTCCTGTCCCCCCCAGGCTGTCACCACCCGCTGTCCCCTCCTGCCAGCAGCCCCCAGGGCAAGGCAGCCTGGGGCAGAGGCAGCGGGCTTTGCCCTGTGGCCTCGGCTGCCGGAGCTGCCGGGCGGGGACGGGAGGGGACGTCTCAGGGTGCCGAGCCAGGCCCCACGTCCCCTCTGCCGCCGCCCCGCTCCCCGCTGACGGGGCAGCCCCTTGTTCACCGCCGGGGCCGGGGCCGGTCGGGGCCGGTCGCTCTAAAGGGGCCGCCGCGGCGCCTTTCTCCGGGTCTGTCACCGCCGATGCGAAGCCGGGGCCGGTCCAGCGGCGCGGGCCGGGCCCGGGAGCGGCGGCGGCGCTGCCCGTGGCCGTGGCGCCGGCGGCCCGGGGCGGCCGGAGCCGCGGGGCCGGTGAGTCGGGGCCGGGGGCGCGGCCGAGGCGGGCGGCGGGGCCCGGGCGGCGGCGGCCCCGCGGCGGGAGGGGCCGGGGCGGGCGGCGCGGGGCGGCCCCGCCGCGCTTCGGGCCTTTGTGGCCGGGGGGGGGCGGCCGCGGTGGGAGCTGGCGCGGTACCGGCACGGGCGGCAGCTCCCCCCGGGTCGCCTGAGGAGGGACCCGCCGGCGCCTCCTGACCCGCCGGGACTCTGCTTCTGCCTTGGAGTAAGGAGGAGAGCGGGAGGGAACAGCGAACCCGGCTGCCGAGGCCGGGCTGGGGGGTTCCAGGGGCCTTCGGCACGAAAGGCAGCGGCCCCGGGAGAGGTTTGCCCGCAGCGCGGCAGCGCGGCCTGGAGCGCTGAGAGAGGGGAGGCAGCGGAGTGAGGTGTGACCGCAGGGGCTGGAGGTTTATCGACAGGCTCACTTGGGGGTCCATGTCTCCCTGTGCCTCACTGCTCAGACCTAAACGGCTGAGGGGGAAAACCAGAGTTTAAAAGTTGATATGTCACCATTAGATTGTTGAGTGCTCATTAAACTCTCGCTCCAGTGGCTAGAAGCTGTCCTACAGCTTCTACTAACCTGCCACTTGACAGGATGTTTTCCTCTCTCAGCACTTATCCCCAGACACACCCCAAAGCCCTGTTTCCAGTTCCCCAACACCACTTCTGAAAGTGAGCCTTACACAGAATTGCAAAGCTTTTGACTTGACCGAAGTGAGTGTAATTGTTCTTAAGTAATTTGCTTATTCAAGTAGGCAGTGAACGCTATAAAAATGCGGGATTGACGAACAGCTTAAATGGTTTGTGATCTTTCTGTGCAGTGCTGCCTTATTCTGGTCTTCCGTGATGGCCAGAGCTCTGAAGCAGGGAGTCGTTAAGGTTTGGTACCCACATGCTTTACTGGAAACAGGGCTTAAGTTCCCCTGGTTAGACTCTGTCTTGAAAACCAACCTTTGACATCCGATCCAGTTTCTTCATTCAGTACTTTAAGGTTGGTACCAAACGAGTTTGTTCAAGAGGCTTTGGCATCTTGGGATTTTTTTGTTGGTTTGTTTATAAAAAGCAAGCCTTGCAACTTTTTTTCTTGGGGCTCTGATGAAACGTGTCTGTAATGGTGTTTTTTTTTAAGTTACTTTGAGTCACTTGGTAACTAGGGATGGAGGAGTGTTTCCTCTCTGGCAGAACAATGCTGTGCTGCTGGACATGGGGCCTGTTTCTGCTGAAATTGGGGCATTTATGTTTAGTAACGATTTTGCCAGTCGTTTGACCAGCAATAGGTTTGGGCCTCCTACTGGAGAATCGATTTGAGATTTGGGTTTTCCTGAAAGCTGATTTATGTATTTTTTGTGACCAGGTTGTCTGCATTCTAATTGACTGCTCAACTTTGGTCTCCCTCTTCTGGGATCACACCTGCATAGCCTTCATACTGAATTGTTGATTAATTCCCCTGCCCCTGCAGAAGCAATACTATCAAGAGAAGTTGTGGAAAACTGCTGCGGGCGGAGGAAGCAAGCAGCCGATTCAATGTGAATGATAGAGCAAGCTTCAACTTTATTGAAAGAAGTCACCCCTTATATAAGCACTCTACAATAACCATGCATACTACTCACAGATCTATTGGATACATGTAAAAGGCTACATTATAATATCCCAGCCCCCTGTGGCATTTCAGGTATGTCACAACATCTTCCCTCTTCTGGCCTGCCTCCTTTCCCAAGGTTGTTTTACCATCAAGGCCATTGTGTACCTCAGTTTCTCTCTTTGTTAACATAACAGTCTGTTGTTAGCATAACTGTACCCTGGTTATTTCCTCTGTTTACCTCAGGTGGCTGTGACCAGCTCCTGCAGAGACCCATGGCCTTGCTCTCTGCAAGCCGTTCTCCAACAGAAAACCACTTATTGCTTTGCTTAGAACTGCTTCTTGCTGTCTTGGTAACAATAACTTGATGGGGTGGCTTAAGCAGCTTCTGCATGAACAGAAGTTACAAACTGCTGAGTGGAACTCAGCATGAGAACGCATGAGGACGCTGCAACAAAAGCAGATTTTCTTTCAAATGTTCTTAACTCTTTACTCTTCTCCTTGATCCTTGAGGTGGTTAAAAAAAGCTCCGATACCATGGTGGTATTCATCACTTAAAAGCCAAACTAAAGTCAAACATGAAAAGTAATTCTCAAGTGCAATTTTCTCTCACTGTGGAAAAATCTGTATAAACCCTTTTAATCTTTGTACATTTAGAATTCTATTAGCCTTTTGTTCTATTGTTTATTTCAGAAAAAAAACCCCAAAACCCACCAACCCAAAAAAACAAACCAACACCACAAACACAAACCCCACCCTAATTTGCTTTAAATTTCTCCTCAGTTTCTGTTCCAGGCTGAGGCTGGCCTCTGCCATTGCCTTCCATGAAGAGGCCTTGTGCAGGAGCCCCCAGTGCTGGAACCCCTGAAGCCCAGCAGACAAGGTGCCAGTTTATTACGTTGCTGTTGCTCAGCTTTGAAAGCAGCAGAGTTTGAACAACTCGGGTCACATCCCGATTTGCCAGGACGCGTAGAACCTCCTGTTTGGTCTGCGCTGGCAGCACTAATGACAAATAATGCATTCTGTTTGAGAGCTGGTGAAAAATACAGAAATATTTCTAAGATGCAGACAGCTGGTGGATTGTGGCTGTGTGCTTCCAGCTCTGGTAGATTTATATGATGATTTAACCCTTCAGGGTGCTTTGCTGTTTACTCCCAAGCTTCACTTGCCTCCTTTTAGCTGCGTCTTGGAGCAGGGGAGCTCTGTGGATTAAGGGGTTGTCTGGGGGCCAGCTTGTGGCCAGTTTCTAGTGATTTACCTAATTCTAGTGAAAATGATGAAAGACTCGGGTAATTATGCTTAGTGTATAGATGCATTTTGTGGCCTTAAGCCACAATAAAAGCCTAGAGCTTTTACTCTCGGAAGTAATTCTTAGTCTGTAGAGCTGAGCTGTATTTTTTGACCTTTCCTTCAGGTCAGCTGTGCACAGTCCGATTACTCCAGGTAGTAGTTTATCCTGGGACACGGCCGTTGGGCCGTGGGACCACCTTAGCTTGCTGTATGTGGCCTGTGTGCTCAGCAAGCAGTAAATAAGAAGCTAGATGTTGGATTTTGCATTTATCAGGTAGCTTTAGCTGTACCGGTGTCCTGTACATCGAATTTCAGTGATTGAGTTTTATTTGCCCTTCTGTTGTTTCTCCTTTCATGAAGAAACCACTGGCCTGCCCTGTCACACACTTGCTTCCTTGGAAATACCTGTCTTAATTATTGACAATTAGCTATTTAGAGTACTTAAACTGAATCTGTTGCTTCCCAGTTCTTTTAGCCCACGGTTGGGATGTGCATCAAGACAGCTTTCTGGCTTACTTCCAGTCTGGCTGCAGCTTTTCATGGGGCAAAGAGGTTGCTGGTAATTGGTCATCAGATTTCCTTTCCCACTTTCAAAAAGTTGCTCTTCGAGGCACTGTGTGCATTAGCTTCTTCTTCCAGAAAGCAATTTATGAAACGACTTGGGTCTAGTGATAGAAAATCCCACTGGGCAATAAGATTGCTTCAGATCCTGTATTAGTGTTGCCAGATTTATTTTTTTTAATTGCAGGGGAGCAGAGTTTTGAATAATCATGAAGGCATTTGCATAGAACTTATTTTTATCCCAGACAGCAGTGGTCTGTGTAAAACCATGAGGAGCCAGACAATTGTCACTATTAAACATCTGTGTCCACATCAATTTTGTACGGCCTGATTATTGCTGGGTGATTTCTTGGAGCTGTGGCATGATAATTTTATAGTTGGTGAGCTTTACATACGGTGACAAACAGAGCAACGATCCTGTTCTTTAAATTCTTAGGGGGGAGAGGGGCAGGGCTGGGCTGTCTCAGCTGTAGCCAAAAGAGAATCCCTAAAGTGGACGCAGTCTTAAAAAAATAATTAATAAAGCATTCCCCTGAACAGGACAGGTTGTTTTGCAGTGTTGTGTTGCCAAGCAGGTTTGCCTTTCCACAGGATTCTCCCTTGAACTTCAAGGTCCAGCCGTATATTTCTGTGAAGTTTGGGTTGAAAAGGGTTATCCCCGGGGCTTTGGTTGTGCTGTACAGGCATGGCCCCCTGAATTTCTTTCTTGGTTTCTTACCTGTGCTGAGAGATTAGAAAAGTATTTCCCTGTTCAAAGCTTTTGCTTTCTGTCTTTTCCTTTTGCTGGGGCCTGTATTCATGTTATTCAGTTTACCTTCTAATTTATGTTTCATGTAATTGTTCACTTTGCCGGTCTTGGTGTTTCTGGTTCTACTAAATAAGCTGTCTGGATAGTCAAGGCAGGGAGATTCACAACCTTGAGAAAATAATATCAAAAAAGCCCAAACACCTAATCTGAAAAGAATGCTTAGGGCATTCTTTTACTACCAGTATAGTAAATGACTGCTGTCAGCAAAGTCTGGGCGAGAGTGTGGGCTGTACTCGTGCAGGTGTGTACGTCCAGGTTTTTCCGCTCTCTGCCGCAGCACTACCATTTCCTAGCCATTGTTCTTGTATTGGGGAGGGTTCTTAAACGATCCCAAGAGTGAGATTAAGACACAAACGAGGTCAGAAGCCGTACAACCTTGTGAACTTTATTTTGCTTACAACTGGTAATCGTGATAGGACAGAGAGAAAAAGGAAGGGTCAGGATCCCTAAGCAGGAGAATGGTAGAGATGCAGCAAGATTAATTACCACCACCACGAATCCAGCAGCGTACTGTTGGCTCAGGCCTGGTGCAGGTGATGGTGCTCCAAGCTCCAAAAGTGAAGACAAGGCTGTGAGGGAGAGAGAGAGATCCCGAGAGAGGAGTACGCAGTCCTGTTATTGTCCCCGATTTCTCCCAAAAGCCCGCCCATTTCCATGGGGCTCACTGTCTCGTGGCCCTCCGTGCGCGCACGCCCCAGCGTTGACCGTGGTTGTGCCGGCCTGCACGTCTTCTTCCCCCCGGTTTAACTGCGGGCGGAGGCTGTGGTTTTGTCTGGGACAGTTCCTCTTCTCCAGAGCGTACTCCTCCCTGTCCACGGGACACTGAGGCCAGGACGTGGTGGTGGTGCAACAGCAATGCCTGAGACGTACAGTCCAACACAGTCCCTTACGCTGACATACTGTTATTTCCGTCTGTAAAAAGTCCTGCCTAACAACGAACAAACTTTGCAAAGTGATATGAAATTTTAAAATGACAGTATTGAAGGAGAGTAAGAAATTCTGTCAAATGGAAATAAATCATGAACCACATCTTGATTTACCAGGTTTTTGTTAAAGCAAAGGGAACAAAGTGTGAGTTTCAAAGTGCCAGCAGTTGTTCTGATAACAAATTCAACAGTTCTTTAGAATGTAACATCCATAGTGAAACCAGACAGAGTCATGGAAAGCAGCAGCAATCAGCAGCTTTCAAAATTCACATATAATTTTTCAGCAAATAAATTGAGTGCAGTCATTTGTTTTTCTTCATTCCTATAAAGAGAACTCTGTCGGGCAGACATTGTACAGCACACATCAGCTACATCACCTGAATCCCTTGAAAACCCAAGTGACTGTAAAGGTTAACAACCCTTTGGATAATGGCATGCTGCATAGGAGGAATGTTGTCAACCAAACAATGACTAAGTTTAGATTTAACTTTTTTTAAAAAATTTTAGGACCCCATTTCTCATCTCATAGCAAACAGCTCATCTGTTGCCTATGGCAGAGCAGCAGGTCTGAGGTAATTGGGGATGTGCCCTTCACCAGAACGCTGCCAGACCGATCACAGAGCAAGCGAGCTCTCCAGCCCTGCCCTGACGCTGGGATCACCCGTCTCAGCCATTCTCCAGGGTGTGACACCGCCGTTTGCAGTCGCCCAACCCTCTCCCGACTGTCCCCCTTGCTGCAGCCATCTTCTGCACGCTGACAGATTTACACCGCGGCGTAAGGCGAAGCTGTTGGTGACAGCTGTTGCCGAGCCCATCCTTCCAGCGTTTCTCCAGGGCTGCAGCGCCGGGGCCAGGCCCCGGCCCGGCCCACACGGGGTCTGCCCAGGCCCCCCCGACCCCCGGCGCTCCGCAGAGCACGAGCCGAGGGCCCGGCCTCACCGCGCTCATCTCGCCCCCGCCTGCGGAAGCCAACGCTTGTCCGCGGAGCAGGGCACCGACACCTCTGATGGTTGCCCCCCCGATGTCTCCAGTCCACGCTCTTATTAACCGGCAGGGCTGGGTCGGCCGAGGCGCTGCTGATGGCCACAAGGAGCCAGCTGACCAGCACGGATTCCTTCCTGCCTGCGCGGGAAGCACTAACAGCTCATTTAGAGCTGAATCGTTTAGAGGTGTTTTGCTCCAAGCCATGTTATCCCAGTTGTTGAGACAGGAGACAGCAGCAATCAGTCAAAAACGAGCTACAGAAGCATCACAGGAGTTAATGGGACTGGAACCAAGTTCAAGTTAGCTCTGTGCCAGCCCTGTGCCCTGTCTCTGCGCCAGCCCAGCCCGCTGCAGAGGGTTCACTAGAACAAACGGTATCAAGCAGCTCCCCCACACCTGCCCGTTCCCTGTTTCCAACGAACGCCGACCCGGCACACACGCTCCTCTGACCTCCTCACCCAGCGCAGAGCCAAGCAATGACCCAGGAGCAGCACTGCGATGTTTCCAGCAGCGCTGCCCACCTCCCCTCTGCAGGGTGTGCAATGGCCTGATTTAAGGCTGCATCGAATGGAGTCAAGGGACTTCTGGCACGGTTCTCTATCTTGCTTTTGAAAGGATAGAGGGCAGAAGGCTGAGAAGGCTTTCTAGATCTGCGTTGGGAAGAGCAAGGTGTCCCTGCAGGCAAAGTGGACACCGAGCGTCGGGCAGAAGCTTTGCTGCATGCACCCCCCTCTCTGCTCGGTGTCCTCACAGGAGCTGGGGGAGATAGAGCGGTGGAGAGGGAAAGGGGAGAGGTACGTCAGCTCCCCCAACACGGTGACAGCGTGTCTGGGGCAGGAGGGGAGTTTCCGATGAGGCCAAGTCGCTGCCGTGCCTCGGCCTGGCAGTAGAGCTGGTGTGGGTTTGGGTTATTCCTCCGCCCCTGGGGATGATACACAGCAAGGGAAATCGGCACGGTGGTGTCTCAAATGCACTCGGCAGGTGTTTGATCAGCCAAAGGCCCACAGAAAGACAGAGGGGAGTAGTTGTCAACTTCAGGGGGGTTTGCTCAGGCCCTATTTTGTCAGAGCTTCCTCAGGGCTGTTTGTGGGTCAGCAGGGGGACTGTGTGAACTGTGGCTGATGCAAACCAGCCCCAGGCATCTCCTCGGGAGAGCTGAGGGACCAATTTAGCAAGAGTCCCTTACCGCCCCAGGTCAGCTCTTGCCACATGCCAACTGTGACATTTCTGGTTTAGCCACGGCCAGCTTTGCCTCCATCCACCCCCGAGAGCACGGCAGAGTCCCTGGGGCGCCCAGAACTACTGGCCAGGCTTTCCGAGGAACGAAGGTAAAATGAGCTGGCTTTGGTTAAAATCAGAACTGACTCCCGTGGGCTGTGGCTTTCTCTATCTAATCCCACTGTGGGGTGGAAAGATTTTCAGGCTCTGCCCAGGACCAGGAGAAGAAGAGGAGCCGGAAGAGAAGAGCGGCCTGGGGAGAGGAGAGCGACGGCTGCCCAGAAAAGAAGAGGAGGAAGAGGGAAGGTTCTTGTGGGGACGGACCAGCACAGAGCCGCCGGCAGGGGCAGAGGTCGGGCAGGCCAGGTGCGTGCCGGGCTCTGCTGCCCATCTTTCCCCCCTCTCCACACTGCTCTCCGTCAGCCCCAGGCGCTGGCGAGGGGCAGCGAGGGGCCCCGGTGCTGCGCGGGCTCTGGCCATAACTCCCTGGCGGGGCCCGGGGGCTCCCGGCCGAGCCCTGCGGGTGGCACAGGGGCCCTGCGCGTCTCTGCGCGCGCTCGGGGCTCGAGGGGCACTGCCCGGGGGACGAGGCGCCAGAGCCGCCCCGCAGGCAGCGCCGGCAGCAGCTCTGTCGGGGCGTCAGCAATCCCTCACACACGGTGTTCCCAGAGAGGCAGCACAGCCCTGCCCCTTCCTGCCGCCAGGGACTCACCAGAGCTTTCTGACTCTGCCCTTGCAGGTGCCGACTCGTGGTCACTGCCCGGACCGCTGTGCCTCCGGGGCCCCGCACTTGCCCTATAAAATAAAAAGATATTTTCTCTCTTGTGACTGAGTCTGCCACGGGATATTCTGAAGCGGGGAGCGGTTGTTCTGAGGTGAATCCTCAGGGGGGAGTTTGGGATCGTCCCTTGTCCCAACACCCTTTCCAGGGGGTGTCAGGGCTGAGTCGAGGTGCTTGAGGAGGGAAACCCAAGCCCAGAGTCACGCGGGAGGGTGGAGGCTGGATGGAGCAAGTGACAAGAACAGTGACAAGTTGGTATCACTCAGAATCTAAACGTAGCCGCCCCCAGCCCCTCTGACACCTGAGGATAAACTGAGACGCAAGGGGGTTTATTTTCTGCCAGATTACCCTGTAAGGTGACAGGCGTCAACGCTGGGGACACTCCAGGGATGGAGACGTCACCACAGACACCCTGCGGCCACCCTGGTCCCCTCCCAGTTGTGGGGCATCAAAGTGGGGTGCAGCCCAGGGATGGGGACGTCCCCAAGAGCCAGCTTGGGGTCTCTTGTGTCCCTTCAAAGTCATGGGGTGTCAATGTGGAGGACACCCTGAGGATGGGGGCATCACTAAGAGCCACCTTGGGGTCCCTCAGGGTCTTGGGGCATCAACGTATGGGACAGCTCATGGACGGGGATGTCCCCAAGAGCCACCTTGGTGTCCCCGTGTGCCCTCCCATGCCCAGGGTGACAATTTGGAGACTTAAGGAGACCCTGAGAGGTGTGTGGGGTGTCCACATGGCCCCCCCGGGGTGTCCCTGTGTCCCCCATCCTGGACAATGCCGTTGATGTACCAGTGGAGGCCGTTGGTGACTTTCCTTGTCAGCCCGGTGTGGTTCCCTTCCTGGGGGGTGGGGGAGGGGACACGGGTGACCACAGGCTCCCCAAACCTGAGGGGAGTGGTTGCGGGGGGCTTGGGATGCACCTCTCCCTTCCCAGGTGTCCTCGAGAGTTTGAGGGGGATGCCACCAATGCCACACCCTTGTCCCTGCACCCCCACCACCACCGGCAGGGGGTGTGGGGACAGCAGGGACACAGTGTGGGGGGAAACTGGGGGGTGTGGGGGGGTGACAGTGCTGGGACCCCCCAAGCTCCTGCAGGGGACAGTAGGGATGTGGAGGAGGGGTTTGGGTGTCCCAATGTGGGAACCGGGGTGCAGGAAAAGGGGTGACATCACCGGGACCTTCCCCAGAGCCCTGCAGGGGACAGTGCGGGTGAGGGAGTTCCAAGTGGGGAACTGAGGCTCTTGGGGGGGCTAAGGAGGGGTCCTCCCAATTTTGGGGGGTTGCTGGGGAGGTTTTGTTGGTCTCAGAGGGGCTTAGGGGTCCCAAGCGGTTGAGGGGTATCCTAGGGGAACTTGAGGTGTTCCCCACTATTTTGGGTGGCCTCAAGGGGTTTTTGGGCATCCCCACGGATTTTGGGGGGCTCTGGGGGGGTTGGAGGTTCAAAAGGGGCAAGACTGCTAGAGAAAAGCAGCTCTTCTCCTCAGCACCAACCCTCTGCCTGACACCCCCCCACACGCTCCCCCCTCCCCAAAATATCATCTTCATTCACTGTCCCCCCCCAATCCTTCCTTCTTCAAAGCTGTGTGGCAGCGACGTTACGATGACGGGGTGAAGAGCCCACTTTGGGTGGTAAAGAGCTCGCTTTGGAGCTGGAGGAGGAGAAAACCCACAGAGCCCTCTCAGGTCTCATTCCAAGGACTGAGAAGCCTTAAACCATGGAGAGGGAATCTACTCGCTGCACCCCGAGTTTGTCAGCAACCTGCTGCTGTTTCCTGGACAAACACTCCTGCAACTAACCTGTGGCGTATTTTCTTAGGTGTATGTCTTTAGTAACCATTGCCTCTTTGTACCTTTCCTGAGTTTTTCTTATCTTTAATTTCTTGAGCTTTCTGATTCACACAATATGGGACAGAAAACACAGAAGTGAGCTGTCTGCTCTATTGACCAACCCAGTTCATTTCCAGTGACCTGACACAGCTTGTAATATCCAACACACCTAATTAACCACACACCAAGCCAGGTTTCTTTCTGTCCTGTGTTGTTTATTGTTTGAAAACCTGTCTTAATAATTTTTACATACAATAATCATGTTACTAAATTGTATTACTAAAAATAAAATAATGATAAGCTCAGCCGGGTCAGAATCCAACAGAAAGTCAGGAGCAGGGGCAGGAAGGACGTGATCTTCCCTCACACTAGGTGGGTGAACTTCTAGGTGCAGACTTGGACCTTAACAGAAAACACAACACACAACAAAATAAAGTTAATTCTAAGCAGTCACTCTCCCCATTTATTTCCTCCCACTTTCTTTTGCTTTTTGACTCTCCATGTGCTTATTTATGTCAAAGCTGCTTTCAGCTGCTGACACACTACCACTGCAAACTGAAGAACTTGCCAACGTGTGAAAGTTTCTGCTGAGAAGGCAGAACAGCCGCTGCTTTGTTAGTGCAAACACACAGAGGAAGGGAACCTCTATTTCCACGGGCTTCTATCCCATGTGCCACCATGTCACTACTTGTTGGGCAATTTGTACAGGATGCCAAACACGGGTACTGCGATCTGACACACAGGAGCATTTAACCCACACTTCTAGCCCAGAGGTCCTAGCAAAATTTTCACATACCGCTGGCTCTAGCCAAGGGTAGTGGCTGCACTGCAGGAAAAATAATTTCTAAAAGCTTCTGAAGTCAGCTTCTAGTGATAGGACTCAACACCGTTACTCCACGAGAGATGCTGACGGCACTAGTAGGGGAGAGCTCTTCAGAGTCCTGCCCAAGGGAATTCTGGGGACGGGAAACATCAGCTACCCCGAGTTTCTCCTTCACAAGTTTCTCTTTCACGATGTTTTAAAGAACCATTTCACATTATCCCGCATATGTTCGTTAGCATCATTCCTCCTCTCAAAGTCCTTCACCCATTTAAGATTTCCTCACAAACAAGTCTGATCTTTTAGTTCCTAAGAAAATCCATCAATGCCCAGGAATCCCTCGGAAAGCCACCGGTGTGCAGTCCAGGTTAACACCTCCCCGTGTACCCACAGGAGATAAACCAAAGAGGAGATGAAGGCAATTTCTCTCCCATCTCTCCTCCCAGGTGCTTTGAGGTAACGCTTACACCCAGAACAGGGAGACGCAGAAAATCCCGGCACTGGACCTCTTCAGGTTCTGGCCTCCTCAGGGCTGTCAGGAGCCGAAGGGTGTCGCTGCAGAGAAGCTTTAGTGAAAGAGACACCTGCTCCTCAGCCACTGCTGCCAAACTGTAACTCTCGGTCAACTGTCATCTCTGCCGTAGCTGAGCTCGTAACCTGCATACGGAACCCTCTCCCTGCTAATCCCTGGAATCACCCCATCCACCTGGAGAGGGGCAGCGGAGATCCCTCTAGCCAGCCTGCTCCTCCGTTACGGACAGGTAAAGCAGTTACCTGGAAATCGAACGCTCCTTCGGACTCTTCTTTATATTCCATCCCTTCCTGAACCAGCTGTGAACTCATCAAGCCTGGACTTTTTCTTTTCCCTGTTAAAATAAATTTGACCGTTATCACAATTACAGCTTGACCTTTATTACACAAAGACAAAAGAAACAAAACATAGCCAGAATGAGAAGATGCATACTGCTTGCAGATGCAAAGGTGGACATGCTATTTAAGCAAAACCAGTGTAGAATTCTTCCTACAAGTCTTAGGGAAAGTTTTAGGATGACATTTGCCTTCTTTTAGTTTTGCATGTTTACCGCCTGCACCCAGAACGTCTGCTGGAGAAAACACTCTGTCATTTCTGCTGATGTCAGATGCACTCGAGTGTAACTGCCGTCCGACAGCCCATCGAAACACAGACGTGAAAACCAGCCCAACTTCACTGAGCCAAACCCCCACTCCTCTTTAAGTCTCGTTCTTCTCTGTCAAACTCCTCCCGAGATAAGGGAGGCCAAAGGCACCCTGCTTGTGTCAGAAATGGCAGCGGGACCAGGGGAGCGACGGTGCCCCTGTCTCGGCTCTGGTGAGGCCGCTCCTCGAATACCGTGTTCAGTTTTGGGCCCCTCGCCTCCAGACAGACCCTGAGGGGCTGCAGCGCGTCCAGAGCAGAGCAAGGAAGGTGGTGAAGGGTCTAGAGAACAAGTCCTGTGCGGAGCGGCTGAGGGAACTGGGGGCGTTTAGCCTGGAGAGGAGGAGGCTGCGGGGAGGCCTCATCGCCCTCTACAGCTACCCAAAAGGAGGTTGTGGCAAGGTGGGCGTTGGTGTCTTTTCCCAAGTCACAAGCGACAGGAGAAGCAGCGGCCTCCAGTTGCACCGGGGGAGGTTTAGATCAGCTACTGGGGAACATTTCTCCACCGGAAGGGTTGTCAGGCATTGGAACAGGCTGCCCAAGCTACCATCCACGGGTAGATGTGGCGCTGAGGGACATGGTTTAGTGGTGGACTTGGCAGGGTTGGGTTATCGGTTGGACTCGATGGTCTTAATGTTTTTTTCCAAACTCGGTGACTCTACGATTGTCCAAAGGAGGAGCTTGTGCCATTGGGATGGCATGTGAATGAGCCATTGGAACTGCTGCTGGTCCTCAAGCTGGTGACGTGTCTGCAGGAGCTGGGGGATATCCTGGAGGAGGGAGAGTGCACCCAGCAGACGGAGCCGCCCAGGTGGGAACTGAGGTTGTGGCGGTACCCCCGGGGGAAGAGGACGTGCTGGGGGGGGGTGGAGGATACAAGGAGGTGGAGGCACCGGCACAGAGAGCGGTGTTGGTGCTGGTAGTGCTGGGCCCTGCGTCCTCTGGGTACGTTCACTGCGCGGGCATCCTCGATTTGAGCTTCTAAAGAAACAACAATCTGTGCCTACTTATTCCCTTATAAACCAGCTGTTGTGTCCGTTCTGTGTTATGGCCTCCTTTAACAGGTTACAAGCAGCAGTATATTGAATTTCTGTAGCCTACTTACACTTCCCAGTCTGGCCTGCCACTTGCCGAGCGAATTTTGCCGGCTCTCACTGGATGACCTTCAGGCATGGGGAGAGAAAAAAAATCCCTTTCAGTTTACCTGAAGATAATTTTTTAAGAGCAATTTGTAAGTTACGGTTACTTACCAGTTGTGGGTACTGATCGTCCCTGGGGGCCCAGAAGACTTGGTGATGCTCTCTGTCCCAGTCCAGGATCCTGATAGCCCTTGTGAATTGGTGCAAACAGTTGGAAAATAAGCTCTACCCAAACACAAGAATCACTGCATATGGTGAGAGAAAACCTACCTTCTCTTCCCACAAACCACGGACCGACAGCGGGGAAGGTCGAGTACGTTCCATGGCAGCCACCAGCGCAGCAGGAGCCACGGGTGCTGGTGGAGGTGCTGGTGGCTGCTGCTGCTGCCTCTGGATAATCTGTGCATAACCAGTGCCATTTCTGAAGTTGTTCACAGCCTAGAGGCAGAAAAACATTTACAAAGAGGTAACATGAACCTTCAGCAGCTTGATGAACAGAAGTCTCCACAGAGTAAAATTACTGGTGTATTCCCATACATACTGTCCTTCCTAAAACAAACCAACATACAGATATATTCCGATTAGATCTAAGGGAGAAATTCTTCCCTGTGAGGGGGGTGAGGCCCTGGCACAGGTTGCCCAGAGCAGCTGTGGCTGCCCCCTCCCTGGCAGGGTTCAAGGCCAGGTTGGACGGGGCTTTGGGCAGCCTGGGCTAGTGGACGGTGTCCCTGCCCGGGGCAGGGGCTGGGACTGGATGGGCTTTAAGGTCCCTTCCAAGCCAAACCCTTCTGTGATATATGCACACATCCCACTGCGCACTGGGGCTACGGATTGGTAACTCAGACTATCTGTCCGTAAAGCTCTCCAGTGTTAACACTCAATTTGAAACCGAGTCAATCCTGTTAAACACAAGTGTGAGCTGAGTTTGCCAGGTTGTCTCTCAAGAGTTGTCAGCATCTGTAACAGCAGGTAATGTATTTGCAAAGTAAATTTAGCCTTATTCCATTTAGCCTTGTTTAAGGAGATGTAAATTAATATTTTCTTCCCTTTCAGCTAATTGACTGACCAGACTTTTCTTAGAGTTTTTCTAAAAGTCACCGCATTACCTGGCGTAGGAACTTGTTGGCAACTAAAGTATCAGGAGAAACATCTGCCTGATGACACGATGGGCACGTATGTTCCTCAGAGTCCAGCAATGCTGTTCTAACACCTGGGTATAATCAGAATCATCACAACAGGTTTTAGCTAAACTAAGGAAATTTTGGGGGTTCTATTCAGTTCTAAAAGCCTGTAGATGGTTAATGGGTGAATATGGTGCTGAATTGAGAGCACGAAGTTGAGAACTGAGAGCATGCAATGTTCAGCAGTGTAAAAAATTTCGAGGATGCAGGAAATAGCTGCCCAGCTTTGATATTTCACTACTGTAACATTTGAAGATGTAGAGTAGGCCGTGTCTTGATGTTTTGACTAGTCTGTTCTCCACTGTCCAGCAGAGTGAGAAGTCACCAACCTCAAGGTTAATGAATAAGACACATCTCCAAAACCCATGAGTAGGTTCAAGTTCTGATAGTTTTAACCAGCTCTCCCCTGGAGAAGAATGTGGATTAAATGCCTAACGAGCCATTTGCTGCAGCCACAGCAAGTCACCAGCACTGGCTCTAGAGTTTTGTATGAGAGAAAGGACTGTGCACAAACTAAATGCATTTGATAGCGAATACTGCAATCAGCTGCACCATTACGCACTCTTCTCGTGCTCATCCTTCCGCATGTAAAGAGGGTTTAACTAGATGATGCATAGAAAGGGAAAAACGCCTTCTGCCTTAGTTTTTTCCTGACTACAAGAAGAGTCCTTTCCTATTTGGGGTATACTTAAGTAGTAAACAGAGCTGGTAAGAAAGGAATGTTACAATCTTTCTGCTGCCAGAAGATCAGGTGTGATGTTTTGAACTGACAAACATGGGAGTAACACTTACACTCATCACAGAAACTGTTTCCACAGCAGGGGATAATAACTGCATCCACCATGATTTCTTTACAAATGAAACATAACAGCTCTTCTGGAACACGATTGTCTAAGGAGGAGGAGAGGGAGGAAGAGGACAGCTCCTCAGGTAGAAAGGGATGCTTCTCCTTCTTTCCTCTGGCATACGCTTCCCTGGAGGGGGGTGGGGAAGGAAAAAGAAAAAAAGTTACAGATGGGTAAAGGAGAACTTTCCCAAGCTTTTCATTTTATCCAGTGAAGACAGTAGGTGGCATTCTCACTCCAAATTAGCCTTCAAAAATGCAGGCATTTAGTTTAAAATACTTTTCTATAGCCAGAGCACTAGAAAAGGGAGGGGAGAACAATTTTCCTTCTGCAGAGCTCTTCCCTTCATTGGATCAACTAAGAAATTAGCTCAGACTACAGAAATCATTTTCTGACAGCTAGAGACCGGGTGAAATGAATCCCACGTCTCCTTTCACCAGAGGGTGAATGTGAATCGCAGGCTCAGGATAAAGTCAGTCTCCGCCTAATCATGTTTTATAAATGGCGGAAGTCTATGTTACAGCTTCTGCAAAAGGAGATGCATGACAGAAAAACAGAGGTGCTCCCAAGTGCATTTTAAAACAGCCACCCTTGTCAGCACACACCAGTGTTTTCTTAGCTTACAGCAACAGGAAAACATCCCTCTGCTTCACACATGGGATTGGGCAAACGGCAGAGGGGGAGGGGATCTCAGTCCAACAGCTGTTTGTTAAATTCTGCAAGAAGCCTTACAAAGACAAAACAGGAGCAGAAGGAGCTTTCAAAAAGAATGATGCCACCGTAAACACGACGGAGATGTTTTGCAGAAATAGGGGTTCTTAGCATACCAAAAGCTTACCCAGCGTTCAGGGGCCTGAACAGCAGGACTGCCCCATTTTAATATTAGAAATCATCACAGATTTTAAGGTGAAGATACAACGACAGTGCTTCTTCCCCCATAATTACAGATGCTGGCCAGCTTGGTGGCGTTGCCACTCAGACATGGACACTTGGCTTCCCTCCTTCACTTTTTGGTCAGACCAGCTAATTCCATACTCACGCATTAATAATTGGGATGGCATATCTTCCAGTCGGTGTCAGCATCGCACCCTTCATATTGGGATCTTCCACCTCCACCATGAAACTCCTGGGAATTCCCGTGCTCTTTCGAAGTCTGCGAACAGACTGAAAATTACTGTCCTGTTAAGAAAAGAAATGCAGACATATCTCAAGACCCACACTTAAAATGGCATTTCAACCACTATTTTAAGCAGCAAAAGCTTTAATCCTCTCCTTTTAGCTAGCCCAAGGGCTGCTCGACTGAAATACTCTTTTTCCCAAATGAATACAGCCAGCATGCTCCAAAGGCCCGAGCAGTGTTCTGAGCTCAGTTGATATTCTTTGGCTTAACTTCAGGGTCCTGAAGGGTGAAATATCCCTCAGCTCACCGTCCCCTCAGAGGAGAGGCACAAACCCCCTCCTCCTCCAAAGGGCAGTTCAGAGGGAGAGCTGAATGCAGGGCTCTGGATCGGCCACTGGGGAAACTGGTATTCCCCATCTACACACGAAGGTTGAATTCGGAGCTGATGCCCGTGCGTTCAGTGAGTAACCTTAAATGGCATGAATACTCAACCAGAGACTTGTGTAATTATAACACGCAAATATTCAATAGTTGGGGCCAAGAGAAATGTCATTTTTTCCTACACAATACTAAAAAATGCAAACTGTCATTAAAAAGAGTTAAGACCAAAAAAACCCTTGCAGTAACAATGAAGTATATAAAAATATGCATTAAAGTTCACCGAGAAAGATCTATGGACATATGTAATGTCTGTGACCTCAAAGAAAGAAAATTTCCCATTGAAATCTCCAGCTTTCCCTGGAATTTTGAAGGGCTTTGCACCACTGCCATACAACCTCTGTATTTCAGCCCAAGAGAAACAATTCCTCATAGGGGGTCCATGTAATTGCTGTGTAACTGCCAAGGTAAAACAATTAAAAACCAAGTGTCACCAGAAGCCCCCCACAATCTTACCCCATTTGTTGGACAGTTCTTTATATAGTGGCCAGGTTTTCCGCAGCGAAAGCAAACATAGGATGGTGGAGGTGTAGCCAGGGGTTTCTTCACGTAACTAAAAGGGTTTGGGGAGAAAAAGAAAATGGTATGCATGCATCTCTCTTGTTCCAACAACCATCTCTGCAATGTCTCCACAGTCTTCACAGAACAGACAGGACTTTGCCAACACTTACTTGACTGGATCGTACTGACAGCAAGACTGGGTCATCATGGCTTGTATTTTATCTTCTTCGGAAGCGTTGGCTTCAGCCAGACTGCCGGTCTGTTTAACGGGTAATTATGGGACACGCACATTAGAAGCCCATTTAACTCCCCAGACAAAGACTCACCCAACCCTGTAAAAGGCAGCCCGGCAGGAGCTGGGGTTGCACAAAAGCAACTGCTTGTGTGAGCCAGAGCTGTCCCAGAGATGTTCTGGGGAGCCCTTACGCCATCACACGGTGTCTCTGGGCCTGTGAACCTGCTTGGAAGGAGCATTTTTGGGCACTCAAATCCTGAGGCTCTGTTTGTACCTTACAGCCCAAATGTCTTCCAAGTGGACTGTGTTACTTGTGTAACCAGCCCAAATGTCTTCCAAGTGGACTGAAGCTATGTGTAGAAAGAATTACATTATCTACTAGTTTTAAACGGATTCTTGAGTTCCAGAGTATTGGAAGGAGAAAATCTCCACTGTACATTCAATTGAGACAGATGTGTGCAAGTATCAGTGTCTATATTTTGCAGCGTTAAAAAGACATACAACTTAAGAGTTGGGGAAGTTGCTTTTGCTTGCTGAAATTCAGCTTCAGACACAGAAGCATTGAGAGGAATCAAGATTTTTATAACTCCTCAGCAAGACAAAAGATTCTTTGCAGTAGAAATTTGTCCATCATGCGCTGTAGGCAGCCCAAACAGCATGTCCCCTGCACTTGGCCAGTTTCTCACATTGTAGAGTCAAACTTCACATGAGTTTACAGAACCAAGGACGTGTTTAGGGACAGCACTAACAGAGACCAGTTTCTTCTGGTGACTACTTTCCAAAGTAACCGTTGGGGTTTTTTCCCCAAATGTACACAATTTAATTCTGCAGTGGGAGAGGGAAGAAGAGAGTGGGAAGAGATCTCTCTCTCTTGGAAAGGAACGCCAGCCTTTATTTTCAGAAGAAAGAACTAGCTCCTCTGCATTAGGCCCCGCCTCCTCTATTCTTTAAGACGAGTAATTGAATTGGCTCGCACTTTGCCTTTTCACAAAGTGCAGCCACTAGTGCTTTCCCAGACAAAGTCACACATTGTTGAGAAGAAAACACAAGCAGTTCCATAGCAAACCCTGGCATTACAACACCTTCAGAAGGTCACCTCTGCTAACACACTGCACTCACACATTGGTATGTTCCCGCAAACAATGAGGCACATTTACACAATTTACACAGTCTGCGTTCAAACAAATTAGGTTGTGTTGTCCGCTCTCCACAGACTACAAGTTATGAAACTGTGCAGCTTTCCGAGAGTGGATCTATAACTGCAGTGACTAGAAACCAACAGTAGCCACGCAATTGCCCGTGCTACAGAAACGTTTCTATTTTGGCTGGTGCAAGCCCCCCCTGAAATGTCCATGACTTGCAGCCAGTTAAATTCTTCTGCGAAAATTATGTCAGTCTCCAACACAAAATTAACAAGAGGTCTGAGAAACAGTAAACAGCTCCTGAAGTGCTGCTGCTTTGTGTCTTGAAGGTGAGCTATAGCGCAACATTACGTTGAGGGACTCCCCTGCTATCTTCCCAAACTGGGAACTACTCTTTACGGGACACTATGGAAATATATATACACATCTTAAAGTTAAAACCAATACTGTAAATGATTAAAAAGTAAGTTTTATTCCCATTATAACAGTTACCCAGTTATACATCACCGTACAAGATTTAAACATATGAAGCAAGTGGGATTTTTTGTTGGGGGTGGGTGGGTGGTGTGTTTAAGCCTTTGACAAGAATAGACACATACCTTAATGAGCTGGGCCAGAGGAATGGCTGCAGAAGAGTCCTCAATCTGTTCACAAAAATTAAACACATATTCAAGTTGTACAATCAAAACATAGCAGAAGTTAACCTCTACTGCAGTCTGAAAGTCTGCACTATAACCTCCGTGTGTCATGGAAAGAGTCATTTCCAACGGAATGTAATTGTACTGGTTCAAAACAAAGTCCAAAGCTATGACCGCTTCAGAGGGCCTACGTGGTTCATGAGAAGCAGCTAAACTCAGTCTGCTGGGGTTTAGATATTTGCATTTGCAGACAAACTGTGAAACTAAACCATTTCATCGGATAAAGGGGAAAGATCAAATGCACAACTTTGGAATACCACTTTGGGTACCAACAACATTTAAACTCACAGCAATCTGATAGAGACCTTCATGTACTCAGAGGGGGCCAAACAACATCACTTCAGTCATACAGCTTTAGGAACAAATACTCAAGTATTTCAGGACACGGGAAGGATTCTTAGCTGCACAGAACTGTCCTCAAAACCTAGGGGATATGTTGATTTTGGGATTTCTAGGAACCACCAAGTCAAAAGTAAGAAAAAGTACCAAGTGGCACAACAACGGTTTCTCAGTGCGTTTTGACAACATCTTCCAAAACTGTTAGGCAAAGAAAGTACCTATAAACAAAAGCTAAGTGATACAATGCGAAAATGGCAAAAAATACGCTCCAAACAATTTTAATTGCAAGAAACAAAGAGCACACGACAGCCTATACAAACACACTAGCTCTAGACAGAGAGGTGTAGAACACAGCACCAATTGAATTGTGCAAACCTTGAACCTACATGACCTAGAAACTATCCTACATTATCTGTACAACACAAAGTCATCCAGGAAATATTCCAGCATATTCAGTATGAAACACAATGCCTCACTAGGCACAAATACCAATATTCACATTAGAACTGTGCAAATGATGGCATTACTCAGTGTTCACTGTGCTGTGAATCAAACACAGGGTCTCTACAACATACACTATGTCTCACTGCAAAACAGATTAACTTCATGTTTGGGAGATTAATAGGAGGCTACATTGTTTAGAATGATGTGCAATGTGTAGGAAAAAAGTGTGAGATTGTGTTTGTACATACTGCTCTGGATGTTCCATTCGCTGGCTCGGTTTGAGTTCTAGAAGAAGAAATAAAGGGGATGAGAACTTAGAACAAAGCACTTGCACCCAGCCAAAAGCAGTGAAAGCAGATTCTAAAACCTAAACTTCAAGACATTCTGTTCTGATAGTCTGCTGCATGTGGAAATGTATTTGTACGCATAAATCTAATCCCAGATCCCATTTGTAGTTTGTCAGCAATTACTGTAAGACTTACAGCTCTAGAACCCAACAGTGCCAGAGGAAGTCCTCAGACATTTTGTCTCTGCTGTGTAAGTATCAAAACGATGAAGTCTGTGCTACAGCTTTGTGCTCTTAAACCATCAACCATCACATTAGCGACTGTTGCCCTTTCCTCTAGAGCCAGGATGCAAAAAAGCCAGATTGGAGGCATAAGAATACCTGCCATACCCCACCCCGCCTCCCCCAAATGCAAGACACAGTCAAACACTGACAAACAGACTCTTCTGAGATGGGAACATGCGTATCTGTCTTTCCTATAAAAGCACGAGAAAGAAGATCGATGCAAGCCGAGTGCCTCTCTAAACTAATCTCCACAGAAAAGGCTAAGAGACTGCAACCCCTGACAGAGACTGCAGTGCTTTACGGGTACTTACATAACTGGTGTTTTGCTGGTAGTTTTAACTCCTCTAACAGGGACTCGTCTAACAATTACCGAGGAGTTCTTAGGAATGAGAGCATTGGCATCTGTGTATTCTGAAAACAACACCAATACAGAAGAAAACATGAGTCAGTTTGTAAGAATATTAAGATGTAATTACATAGCACTTGAGAGAATCCCTTCACAGACAGGAAAGCAAACTTTTATATCAAGCACCAGCAGCAAAACGTTTTCCACTCTTTTCAAACAGTTTGGATGCCAGCAGCAAAATGGTCTCAGAGGTCCCTAAAGGAGAGTGTGCTCATGCATGAGGTTCTTTCCTGACCTGCCCTAAGTTGCTTTTGCTTCTGCTGGGCTACAAACCCAAGAGATCTGTGGAGAGAAACAAACCACAGCAAAGTCTCACCCGCATAAACCAGATTCGAAAGTCTGACCAGCTTGCCCTGCAACTAAGCAGGCACTTGGCTAAAGCACGAAAACTCTGCCCCGTTGCTTTCCGAGCTGTTCACTAAAAACCATTCCCCCGTGCCGCGAGTGCTGGGGACTGACAGAACACAGAAGGAGCCGCCATCTCTCTGCTCCTCGGAGCTTCATCCATCGACAGCCACACTGACAGCTGCTCAGCGCTGTACCCTCACATGGAAATGGGACTGGCAGGGCTAGAGTTTGGATCACAGAAACCGGAGGGGGTTTTGAGCTTGCTTTCACAGGCAGGGCAGAACGGGCTCCAACTAAAGGGGTCTCTCCTCTCTTAAGCTAGTCATCCAGTTTGAATAAGGCAAAGGGACGTGAATTCTTTCAATTCACTTTTTGCAGAGCAGAGAGACTCAAATCAATTACAAAGACAAGCCTTCTGAAAAGCCTTTTGAAACCAGTGTGTGCCTGAGGGTCTCCATGCTTTGCCATGGCTTACACCGTGTCCCTCTTTTGAAGAGGAGGAGCTACCTGAGACACTCGGACTGAGTAGGCCTCAAATGTGAAGATCTCTCCATGAGTAAGCTTCAAACGTAAAGACGTCTCCATGAGAAGGGTTTATATATTGTACTTACACAAGCTGGATAGGACTAAATGTTTTAAAGCGCCATCAGCAGCCATTCCCTGTCATCTGCCTCCAGTCCTAACTACTAAAAGCCCTCGCCTCTGGAGGCCAAATCAGAACGATGGCCCGAAAGCCAAAGTTGCTGTGAAAGTACTACTAATGACAGAACCCGAAGCTTTTACAGAAGTCATGCCCTGAAACCAACGCCTAGAGCTCTGCTCAGATGGGGAATCTCACCATCACGCAGCCACCTGTCAAGACAGGCCTGCGCCGGGACTTTCTGATGTCGGAGGAGCTCAAACACCACTGAGGCTGACAAGCAACGGGGACGTGATGCCAGCGGCAGCTCTGGAAGCCCAAAGCAGCTGTTTCCACCTGCTGAGCGGAGTCATACAGAGTGCTCTTTCTGGTCCAGATCACAAACCACTGGACTGAGATTTCAGAGGCACAGGATAAGCAACAGTGGCCTCACAAAAAGGCAGGAGTTTGCTAGGCCTGTGCCCCGCTGAGGGTTGTGCTGGGTCTGCAGAAGATTGCAGGTGGCAGCACCTCTCCGCGAGGGAGGCTGTGTGTATGAGGACAGCAACCAGTGCGCTTATTCGCCAGTTCTGCAAGCCTGCAGAGGTCAGCTGGGACATGCACAACAGGTGTATGAGGCAAAAAGGGGAGGGGGTCCTCTTTTTGTATTTTGTGGCAATTCTTTGACCATTGGAAGAGAACCATTGACATCTGCCTTCTGAACACACTGTCCTTGCATGCAGAGATATATATAGAGAGAGATGCATGCTTGTTTTCCATCCACTGGTGAAGTGCACAGGGAGGAGACCTCCAGCCATCTAACAGCAGACTGATAGAAAAATGAATTCCCCTTACAGGTCAATCAGTACACATTTAAATGGATCAGCTGAAAACTGAAGAGTGACAATAACCTGGTGAGGTAAAGGCTTTATTTGCACAGGGCACGTATCACGGCACATATCTGTGGGGGGGACTTGAAGTATCCTCCCACTAGCTTGGTCACCGAGGCAGAGAATTTGTGGAAGAGGGTTTACAAACAGCGGAGTACGCTGCCGAGGTAGTTCTGTGCAGGGACCTGGCACCTGTTGGCTTTGATACATTTGATTTTCCTTCACCTCAACTCATTGAGTTCATTTTGGTGATGAAATTGGTGTCAATGATGAAATCTGGTGAAGTCAAACAATGTCGACTTAAAAGTTAACTTTTTTGTTTTTATATAGGAAAGGACTAAAACCAGAGCATTATTCCTGAAGTCCTTGGAAATTTCTGTTTGCTCTCTTTAACAGCTGCCAGCTTAGCCTAACAGCTCTCAGACAAAACTGGCATCTGCCAGCAGGAACCTGTTCCCCGCAGGCAGCAGCATCCCCTAGCAGAGCCTTGGCAGGTACCAGGAGCTGCGAAGCAGTGTCACTCTGCCTGGCCACGACTCCACATCTGCAGGCTGAGCAGTGACATCACACTCAAGAGGGCTACTTTTGACAGTTCTCCAAGCAGAGCTCCAACAGAAATGTTCAACAAAGCTGGAGCCAACACCATCGTTGATTCCTACTCCCTTCTAGCACAAAGCTTGTTTTGCTGCCAGTGATGGCCAGTAAGTGGCTACAGGGGGTCTTTGGCAAGCACTACCCATTGCACATCGAGCAGGAAGTCTTCTACGCCCAGCTCCCTGTCTCACAAACAGATCGGAACGGCTCTGTGAGGTCCCCACAAACGCCACAGCCACCGACGGTGGCCGAATCGCACGGTCCCTTCCCAACCCAACAAACTGCTGGCGCCGGTTCCGCGTACGCCGGCGGGTCAGGCCCCGGGCTGACTCACGGCACGTGGGGACAAGCCCCAGAGAGCAGCGTGTGGTCCCGCAGGCCGTGGGCGCCGCCAGCCGGGCAGTGCCCGAGGCCCCGCGCCCGCCGCCCCCACGCACCTTCTCCGGTCTCAGCGTTGGTGACCCGCAGATCACAGTTGGCCGCCTTCAGCTTCTGGCGGCCCATGATCTCGCGCTTCAGGTTGCCGACGGAGATGTGGAGGCCGCTGAAGGTGACCGTGTCGCGGCGCAGCTGGGAGAAGAACTGATAATGGACGCACGGCATGGCTGGTCCTGGCGACGCCTGCTCCTGACAGCGTCTGCCGTGCGCGGCAGGTGGTATCTGCCAGCCCCTGGCCCCCGGCCCTGCAGCGCCTCCGGCCCGGGACCCTCAGCGATGGAGCTGGGCTGCGGCGGCAGCACCCACCCGGCTCCTCCTGGCAGCCCGGGCCAGCAGATGGGCGATGGGAGAGGCCCCGCGGCCCCGGCTCAGCCTCCGCTCCCTCTCTCACGGGCAGCGCTCCCAGGCTCGCTGTGGCAACTCGGGTGCTGCTGCCCCAGCGATCCACCGAGGGGCTTCCTGGCCACCAGCAGCACAGACTGCGACCTGCCACCACCACTGCCACGGCAACGAGTCGCCACAGACGGCCACGGCACTGCCACGCCCACCCCGCGGCATTATGACCCGGCCCATGGTGACACAAGGCCGGTGTTCTGTCACCGCCCGGGGCTGTGCCTGCCCGGTGTCCCTCCTGCCACCCCCGGGGCTGTCCCTGCCTGGAGTTCTGCCACCCCCATGGCCTGTGGTGTCCCCCCTGTCACTGTCCAGGCCTTCACCACGCAGCATCAGCTCCCTCCCGCCAGCCCCTGGGCCTGTGGGGTCCCTCCCAACAGCCCCGCGCCCGTCAGGGCCCGACCTCCTGTCCCCCCCAGGCTGTCACCACCCGCTGTCCCCTCCTGCCAGCAGCCCCCAGGGCAAGGCAGCCTGGGGCAGAGGCAGCGGGCTTTGCCCTGTGGCCTCGGCTGCCGGAGCTGCCGGGCGGGGACGGGAGGGGACGTCTCAGGGTGCCGAGCCAGGCCCCACGTCCCCTCTGCCGCCGCCCCGCTCCCCGCTGATGGGGCAGCCCCTTGTTCCCCGCCGGGGCCGGGGCCGGTCGGGGCCGGTCGCTCTAAAGGGGCCGCCGCGGCGCCTTTCTCCGGGTCTGTCACCGCCGATGCGAAGCCGGGGCCGGTCCAGCGGCGCGGGCCGGGCCCGGGAGCGGCGGCGGCGCTGCCCGTGGCCGTGGCGCCGGCGGCCCGGGGCGGCCGGAGCCGCGGGGCCGGTGAGTCGGGGCCGGGGGCGCGGCCGAGGCGGGCGGCGGGGCCCGGGCGGCGGCGGCCCCGCGGCGGGAGGGGCCGGGGCGTGCGGCGCGGGGTGGCCCCGCCGCGCTTCGGGCCTTTGTGGCCGGGGGGGGGCGGCCGCGGTGGGAGCTGGCGCGGTACCGGCACGGGCGGCAGCTCCCCCCGGGTCGCCTGAGGAGGGACCCGCCGGCGCCTCCTGACCCGCCGGGACTCGGCTTCTGCCTTGGAGTAAGGAGGAGAGCGGGAGGGAACAGCGAACCCGGCTGCCGAGGCCGGGCTGGGGGGTTCCAGGGGCCTTCGGCACGAAAGGCAGCGGCCCCGGGAGAGGTTTGCCCGCAGCGCGGCAGCGCGGCCTGGAGCGCTGAGAGAGGGGAGGCAGCGGAGTGCGGTGTGACCGCAGGGGCTGGAGGTTTATCGACAGGCTCACTTGGGGGTCCATGTCTCCCTGTGCCTCACTGCTCAGACCTAAACGGCTGAGGGGGAAAACCAGAGTTTAAAAGTTGATATGTCACCATTAGATTGTTGAGTGCTCATTAAACTCTCGCTCCAGTGGCTAGAAGCTGTCCTACAGCTTCTACTAACCTGCCACTTGACAGGATGTTTTCCTCTCTCAGCACTTATCCCCAGACACACCCCAAAGCCCTGTTTCCAGTTCCCCAACACCACTTCTGAAAGTGAGCCTTACACAGAATTGCAAAGCTTTTGACTTGACCGAAGTGAGTGTAATTGTTCTTAAGTAATTTGCTTATTCAAGTAGGCAGTGAACGCTATAAAAATGCGGGATTGACGAACAGCTTAAATGGTTTGTGATCTTTCTGTGCAGTGCTGCCTTATTCTGGTCTTCCGTGATGGCCAGAGCTCTGAAGCAGGGAGTCGTTAAGGTTTGGTACCCACATGCTTTACTGGAAACAGGGCTTAAGTTCCCCTGGTTAGACTCTGTCTTGAAAACCAACCTTTGACGTCCGATCCAGTTTCTTCATTCAGTACTTTAAGGTTGGTACCAAACGAGTTTGTTCAAGAGGCTTTGGCATCTTGGGATTTTTTTGTTGGTTTGTTTATAAAAAGCAAGCCTTGCAACTTTTTTTCTTGGGGCTCTGATGAAACGTGTCTGTAATGGTGTTTTTTTTTAAGTTACTTTGAGTCACTTGGTAACTAGGGATGGAGGAGTGTTTCCTCTCTGGCAGAACAATGCTGTGCTGCTGGACATGGGGCCTGTTTCTGCTGAAATTGGGGCATTTATGTTTAGTAACGATTTTGCCAGTCGTTTGACCAGCAATAGGTTTGGGCCTCCTACTGGAGAATCGATTTGAGATTTGGGTTTTCCTGAAAGCTGATTTATGTATTTTTTGTGACCAGGTTGTCTGCATTCTAATTGACTGCTCAACTTTGGTCTCCCTCTTCTGGGATCACACCTGCATAGCCTTCATACTGAATTGTTGATTAATTCCCCTGCCCCTGCAGAAGCAATACTATCAAGAGAAGTTGTGGAAAACTGCTGCGGGCGGAGGAAGCAAGCAGCCGATTCAATGTGAATGATAGAGCAAGCTTCAACTTTATTGAAAGAAGTCACCCCTTATATAAGCACTCTACAATAATCATGCATACTACTCACAAATCTATTGGATACATGTAAAAGGCTACATTATAATATCCCAGCCCCCTGTGGCATTTCAGATACGTCACAACATCTTCCCTCTTCTGGCCTGCCTCCTTTCCCAAGGTTGTTTTACCATCAAGGCCATTGTGTACCTCAGTTTCTCTCTTTGTTAACATAACAGTCTGTTGTTAGCATAACTGTACCCTGGTTATTTCCTCTGTTTACCTCAGGTGGCTGTGTCCAGCTCCTGCAGAGACCCATGGCCTTGCTCTCTGCAAGCCGTTCTCCAACAGAAAACCACTTATTGCTTTGCTTAGAACTGCTTCTTGCTGTCTTGGTAACAATAACTTGATGGGGTGGCTTAAGCAGCTTCTGCATGAACAGAAGTTACAAACTGCTGAGTGGAACTCAGCATGAGAACGCATGAGGACGCTGCAACAAAAGCAGATTTTCTTTCAAATGTTCTTAACTCTTTACTCTTCTCCTTGATCCTTGAGGTGGTTAAAAAAAGCTCCGATACCATGGTGGTATTCATCACTTAAAAGCCAAACTAAAGTCAAACATGAAAAGTAATTCTCAAGTGCAATTTTCTCTCACTGTGGAAAAATCTGTATAAACCCTTTTAATCTTTGTACATTTAGAATTCTATTAGCCTTTTGTTCTATTGTTTATTTCAGAAAAAAAAACCCAAAACCCACCAACCCAAAAAAACAAACCAACACCACAAACACAAAACCCACCCTAATTTGCTTTAAATTTCTCCTCAGTTTCTGTTCCAGGCTGAGGCTGGCCTCTGCCATTGCCTTCCATGAAGAGGCCTTGTGCAGGAGCCCCCAGTGCTGGAACCCCTGAAGCCCAGCAGACAAGGTGCCAGTTTATTACGTTGCTGTTGCTCAGCTTTGAAAGCAGCAGAGTTTGAACAACTCGGGTCACATCCCGATTTGCCAGGACGCGTAGAACCTCCTGTTTGGTCTGTGCTGGCAGCACTAATGACAAATAATGCATTCTGTTTGAGAGCTGGTGAAAAATACAGAAATATTTCTAAGATGCAGACAGCTGGTGGATTGTGGCTGTGTGCTTCCAGCTCTGGTAGATTTATATGATGATTTAACCCTTCAGGATGCTTTGCTGTTTACTCCCAAGCTTCACTTGCCTCCTTTTAGCTGCGTCTTGGAGCAGGGGAGCTCTGTGGATTAAGGGGTTGTCTGGGGGCCAGCTTGTGGCCAGTTTCTAGTGATTTACCTAATTCTAGTGAAAATGATGAAAGACTCGGGTAATTATGCTTAGTGTATAGATGCATTTTGTGGCCTTAAGCCACAATAAAAGCCTAGAGCTTTTACTCTCGGAAGTAATTCTTAGTCTGTAGAGCTGAGCTGTATTTTTTGACCTTTCCTTCAGGTCAGCTGTGCACAGTCCGATTACTCCAGGTAGTAGTTTATCCTGGGACACGGCCGTTGGGCCGTGGGACCACCTTAGCTTGCTGTATGTGGCCTGTGTGCTCAGCAAGCAGTAAATAAGAAGCAAGATGTTGGATTTTGCATTTATCAGGTAGCTTCAGCTGTACCGGTGTCCTGTACATCGAATTTCAGTGATTGAGTTTTATTTGCCCTTCTGTTGTTTCTCCTTTCATGAAGAAACCACTGGCCTGCCCTGTCACACAGTTGCTTCCTTGGAAATTCCTGTCTTAATTATTGACAATTAGCTATTTAGAGTACTTAAACTGAATCTGTTGCTTCCCAGTTCTTTTAGCCCACGGTTGGGATGTGCATCAAGACAGCTTTCTGGCTTACTTCCAGTCTGGCTGCAGCTTTTCATGGGGCAAAGAGGTTGCTGGTAATTGGTCATCAGATTTCCTTTCCCACTTTCAAAAAGTTGCTCTTCGAGGCCCTGTGTGCATTAGCTTCTTCTTCCAGAAAACAATTTATGAAACGACTTGGGTCTAGTGATAGAAAATCCCACTGGGCAATAAGATTGCTTCAGATCCTGTATTAGTGTTGCCAGATTTATTTTTTTTAATTGCAGGGGAGCAGAGTTTTGAATAATCATGAAGGCATTTGCATAGAACTTATTTTTATCCCAGACAGCAGTGGTCTGTGTAAAACCATGAGGAGCCAGACAATTGTCACTAGTAAACATCTGTGTCCACATCAATTTTGTACGGCCTGATTATTGCTGGGTGATTTCTTGGAGCTGTGGCATGATAATTTTATAGTTGGTGAGCTTTACATACGGTGACAAACAGAGCAACGATCCTGTGCTTTAAATTCTTAGGGGGGAGAGGGGCAGGGCTGGGCTGTCTCAGCTGTAGCCAAAAGAGAATCCCTAAAGTGGACGCAGTCTTAAAAAAATAATTAATAAAGCATTCCCCTGAACAGGACAGGTTGTTTTGCAGTGTTGTGTTGCCAAGCAGGTTTGCCTTTCCACAGGCTTCTCCCTTGAACTTCAAGGTCCAGCCGTATATTTCTGTGAAGTTTGGGTTGAAAAGGGTTATCCCCGGGGCTTTGGTTGTGCTGTACAGGCATGGCCCCCTGAATTTCTTTCTTGGTTTCTTACCTGTGCTGAGAGATTAGAAAAGTATTTCCCTGTTCAAAGCTTTTGCTTTCTGTCTTTTCCTTTTGCTGGGGCCTGGATTCATGTTATTCAGTTTACCTTCTAATTTATGTTTCATGTAATTGTTCACTTTGCCGGTCTTGGTGTTTCTGGTTCTACTAAATAAGCTGTCTGGATAGTCAAGGCAGGGAGATTCGCAACCTTGAGAAAATAATATCAAAAAAGCCCAAACACCTAATCTGAAAAGAATGCTTAGGGCATTCTTTTACTACCAGTATAGTAAATGACTGCTGTCAGCAAAGTCTGGGCGAGAGTGTGGGCTGTACTCGTGCAGGTGTGTACGTCCAGGTTTTTCCGCTCTCTGCCGCAGCACTACCATTTCCTAGCCATTGTTCTTGTATTGGGGAGGGTTCTTAAACGATCCCAAGAGTGAGATTAAGACACAAACGAGGTCAGAAGCCGTACAACCTTGTGAACTTTATTTTGCTTACAACTGGTAATCGTGATAGGACAGAGAGAAAAAGGAAGGGTCAGGATCCCTAAGCAGGAGAATGGTAGAGATGCAGCAAGATTAATTACCACCACCACGAATCCAGCAGCGTACTGTTGGCTCAGGCCTGGTGCAGGTGATGGTGCTCCAAGCTCCAAAAGTGAAGACAAGGCTGTGAGGGAGAGAGAGAGATCCTGAGAGAGGAGTACGCAGTCCTTTTATTGTCCCCGATTTCTCCCCAAAGTCCGCCCATTTCCATGGGGCTCACTGTCTCGTGGCCCTCCGTGCGCGCACGCCCCAGCGTTGACCGTGGTTGTGCCGGCCTGCACATCTTCTTCCCCCCGGTTTAACTGCGGGCGGAGGCTGTGGTTTTGTCTGGGACAGTTCCTCTTCTCCAGAGCGTACTCCTCCCTGTCCACGGGACACTGAGGCCAGGACGTGGTGGTGGTGCAACAGCAATGCCTGAGACGTACAGTCCAACACAGTCCCTTACGCTGACATACTGTTATTTCCGTCTGTAAAAAGTCCTGCCTAACAACGAACAAACTTTGCAAAGTGATATGAAATTTTAAAATGACAGTATTGAAGGAGAGTAAGAAATTCTGTCAAATGGAAATAAACCATGAACCACATCTTGATTTACCAGGTTTTTGTTAAAGCAAAGGGAACAAAGTGTGAGTTTCAAAGTGCCAGCAGTTGTTCTGATAACAAATTCAACAGTTCTTTAGAATGTAACATCCATAGTGAAACCAGACAGAGTCATGGAAAGCAGCAGCAATCAGCAGCTTTCAAAATTCACATATAATTTTTCAGCAAATAAATTGAGTGCAGTCATTTGTTTTTCTTCATTCCTATAAAGAGAACTCTGTCGGGCAGACATTGTACAGCACACATCAGCTACATCACCTGAATCCCTTGAAAACCCAAGTGACTGTAAAGGTTAACAACCCTTTGGATAATGGCATGCTGCATAGGAGGAATGTTGTAAACCAAACAATGACTAAGTTTAGATTTAACTTTTTTTAAAAAATTTTAGGACCCCATTTCTCATCTCATAGCAAACAGCTCATCTGTTGCCTATGGCAGAGCAGCAGGTCTGAGGTAATTGGGGATGTGCCCTTCACCAGAACGCTGCCAGACCGATCACAGAGCAAGCGAGCTCTCCAGCCCTGCCCTGACGCTGGGATCACCCGTCTCAGCCATTCTCCAGGGTGTGACACCGCCGTTTGCAGTCGCCCAACCCTCTCCCGACTGTCCCCCTTGCTGCAGCCATCTTCTGCACGCTGACAGATTTACACCGCGGCGTAAGGCGAAGCTGTTGGTGACAGCTGTCGCCGAGCCCATCCTTCCAGCGTTTCTCCAGGGCTGCAGCGCCGGGGCCAGGCCCAGGCCCGGCCCACACGGGGTCTGCCCAGGCCCCCCCGACCCCCGGCGCTCCGCAGAGCACGAGCCGAGGGCCCGGCCTCACCGCGCTCATCTCGCCCCCGCCTGCGGAAGCCAACGCTTGTCCGCGGAGCAGGGCACCGACACCTCTGACGGTTGCCCCCCCGATGTCTCCAGTCCACGCTCTTATTAACCGGCAGGGCTGGGTCGGCCGAGGCGCTGCTGATGGCCACAAGGAGCCAGCTGACCAGCACGGATTCCTTCCTGCCTGCGCGGGAAGCACTAACAGCTCATTTAGAGCTGAATCGTTTAGAGGTGTTTTGCTCCAAGCCATGTTATCCCAGTTGTTGAGACAGGAGACAGCAGCAATCAGTCAAAAACGAGCTACAGAAGCATCACAGGAGTTAATGGGACTGGAACCAAGTTCAAGTTAGCTCTGTGCCAGCCCTGTGCCCTGTCTCTGCGCCAGCCCAGCCCGCTGCAGAGGGTTCACTAGAACAAACGGTATCAAGCAGCTCCCCCACACCTGCCCGTTCCCTGTTTCCAACGAACGCCGACCCGGCACACATGCTCCTCTGACCTCCTCACCCAGCGCAGAGCCAAGCAATGACCCAGGAGCAGCACTGCGATGTTTCCAGCAGCGCTGCCCACCTCCCCTCTGCAGGGTGTGCAATGGCCTGATTTAAGGCTGCATCGAATGGAGTCAAGGGACTTCTGGCACGGTTCTCTATCTTGCTTTTGAAAGGATAGAGGGCAGAAGGCTGAGAAGGCTTTCTAGATCTGCGTTTGGAAGAGCAAAGTGTCCCTGCAGGCAAAGTGGACACCGAGCGTCGGGCAGAAGCTTTGCTGCATGCACCCCCCTCTCTGCTCGGTGTCCTCACAGGAGCTGGGGGAGATAGAGCGGTGGAGAGGGAAAGGGGAGAGGTACGTCAGCTCCCCCAACACGGTGACAGCGTGTCTGGGGCAGGAGGGGAGTTTCCGATGAGGCCAAGTCGCTGCCGTGCCTCGGCCTGGCAGTAGAGCTGGTGTGGGTTTGGGTTATTCCTCCGCCCCTGGGGATGATACATAGCAAGGGAAATCGGCACGGTGGTGTCTCAAATGCACTCGGCAGGTGTTTGATCAGCCAAAGGCCCACAGAAAGGCAGAGAAGAGCAGTTGTCAACTTCAGGGGGGTTTGCTCAGGCCCTATTTTGTCAGAGCTTCCTCAGGGCTGTTTGTGGGTCAGCAGGGGGACTGTGTGAACTGTGGCTGATGCAAACCAGCCCCAGGCATCTCCTCGGGAAGAGCAAGAGTCCCTTACGACTCCAGGTCACCCCTTGCCACATGCCAACTGTGACATTTCTGGTTTAGGCACGGCCAGCTTTGCCTCCATCCACCCCCGAGAGCACGGCAGAGTCCCTGGGGCGCCCAGAACTACTGGCCAGGCTTTCCGAGGAACGAAGGTAAAATGAGCTGGCTTTGGTTAAAATCAGAACTGACTCCCGTGGGCTGTGGCTTTCTCTATCTAATCCCACTGTGGGGTGGAAAGATTTTCAGGCTCTGCCCAGGACCAGGAGAAGAAGAGGAGCCGGAAGAGAAGAGCGGCCTGGGGAGAGGAGAGCGACGGCTGCCCAGAAAAGAAGAGGAGGAAGAGGGAAGGTTCTTGTGGGGACGGACCAGCACAGAGCCGCCGGCAGGGGCAGAGGTCGGGCAGCCCAGGTGCGTGCCGGGCTCTGCTGCCCATCTTTCCCCCCTCTCCACACTGCTCTCCGTCAGCCCCAGGCGCTGGCGAGGGGCAGCGAGGGGCCCCGGTGCTGCGCGGGCTCTGGCCATAACTCCCTGGCGGGGCCCGGGGGCTCCCGGCCGAGCCCTGCGGGTGGCACAGGGGCCCTGCGCGTCTCTGCGCGCGCTCGGGGCTCGAGGGGCACTGCCCGGGGGACGAGGCGCCAGAGCCGCCCCGCAGGCAGCGCCGGCAGCAGCTCTGTCGGGGCGTCAGCAATCCCTCACACACGGTGTTCCCAGAGAGGCAGCACAGCCCTGCCCCTTCCTGCCGCCAGGGACTCACCAGAGCTTTCTGACTCTGCCCTTGCAGGTGCCGACTCGTGGTCACTGCCCGGACCGCTGTGCCTCCGGGGCCCCGCACTTGCCCTATAAAATAAAAAGATATTTTCTCTCTTGTGACTGAGTCTGCCACGGGATATTCTGAAGCGGGGAGCGGTTGTTCTGAGGTGAATCCTCAGGGGGGAGTTTGGGATCGTCCCTTGTCCCAACACCCTTTCCAGGGGGTGTCAGGGCTGAGTCGAGGTGCTTGAGGAGGGAAACCCAAGCCCAGAGTCACGCGGGAGGGTGGAGGCTGGATGGAGCAAGTGACAAGAACAGTGACAAGTTGGTATCACTCAGAATCTAAACGTAGCCGCCCCCAGCCCCTCTGACACCTGAGGATAAACTGAGACGCAAGGGGGTTTATTTTCTGCCAGATTACCCTGTAAGGTGACAGGCGTCAACGCTGGGGACACTCCAGGGATGGAGACGTCACCACAGACACCCTGCGGCCACCCTGGTCCCCTCCCAGTTGTGGGGCATCAAAGTGGGGTGCAGCCCAGGGATGGGGACGTCCCCAAGAGCCAGCTTGGGGTCTCTTGTGTCCCTTCAAAGTCATGGGGTGTCAATGTGGAGGACACCCTGAGGATGGGGGCATCACTAAGAGCCACCTTGGGGTCCCTCAGGGTCTTGGGGCATCAACGTATGGGACAGCTCATGGACGGGGATGTCCCCAAGAGCCACCTTGGTGTCCCCGTGTGCCCTCCCATGCCCAGGGTGACAATTTGGAGACTTAAGGAGACCCTGAGAGGTGTGTGGGGTGTCCACATGGCCCCCCCGGGGTGTCCCTGTGTCCCCCATCCTGGACAATGCCGTTGATGTACCAGTGGAGGCCGTTGGTGACTTTCCTTGTCAGCCCGGTGTGGTTCCCTTCCTGGGGGGTGGGGGAGGGGACACGGGTGACCACAGGCTCCCCAAACCTGAGGGGAGTGGTTGCGGGGGGCTTGGGATGCACCTCTCCCTTCCCAGGTGTCCTCGAGAGTTTGAGGGGGATGCCACCAATGCCACACCCTTGTCCCTGCACCCCCACCACCACCGGCAGGGGGTGTGGGGACAGCAGGGACACAGTGTGGGGGGAAACTGGGGGGTGTGGGGGGGTGACAGTGCTGGGACCCCCCAAGCTCCTGCAGGGGACAGTAGGGATGTGGAGGAGGGGTTTGGGTGTCCCAATGTGGGAACCGGGGTGCAGGAAAAGGGGTGACATCACTGGGACCTTCCCCAGAGCCCTGCAGGGGACAGTGCGGGTGAGGGAGTTCCAAGTGGGGAACTGAGGCTCTTGGGGGGGCTAAGGAGGGGTCCTCCCAATTTTGGGGGGTTGCTGGGGAGGTTTTGTTGGTCTCAGAGGGGCTTAGGGGTCCCAAGCGGTTGAGGGGTATCCTAGGGGAACTTGAGGTGTTCCCCACTATTTTGGGTGGCCTCAAGGGGTTTTTGGGCATCCCCACGGATTTTGGGGGGCTCTGGGGGGGTTGGAGGTTCAAAAGGGGCAAGACTGCTAGAGAAAAGCAGCTCTTCTCCTCAGCACCAACCCTCTGCCTGACACCCCCCCACACGCTCCCCCCTCCCCAAAATATCATCTTCATTCACTGTCCCCCCCCAATCCTTCCTTCTTCAAAGCTGTGTGGCAGCGACGTTACGATGACGGGGTGAAGAGCCCACTTTGGGTGGTAAAGAGCTCGCTTTGGAGCTGGAGGAGGAGAAAACCCACAGAGCCCTCTCAGGTCTCATTCCAAGGACTGAGAAGCCTTAAACCATGGAGAGGGAATCTACTCGCTGCACCCCGAGTTTGTCAGCAACCTGCTGCTGTTTCCTGGACAAACACTCCTGCAACTAACCTGTGGCGTATTTTCTTAGGTGTATGTCTTTAGTAACCGTTGCCTCTTTGTACCTTTCCTGAGTTTTTCTTATCTTTAATTTCTTGAGCTTTCTGATTCACACAATATGGGACAGAAAACACAGAAGTGAGCTGTCTGCTCTATTGACCAACCCAGTTCATTTCCAGTGACCTGACACAGCTTGTAATATCCAACACACCTAATTAACCACACACCAAGACAGGTTTCTTTCTGTCCTGTGTTGTTTATTGTTTGAAAACCTGTCTTAATAATTTTTACATACAATAATCATGTTACTAAATTGTATTACTAAAAATAAAATAATGATAAGCTCAGCCGGGTCAGAATCCAACAGAAAGTCAGGAGCAGGGGCAGGAAGGACGTGATCTTCCCTCACACTAGGTGGGTGAACTTCTAGGTGCAGACTTGGACCTTAACAGAAAACACAACACACAACAAAATAAAGTTAATTCTAAGCAGTCACTCTCCCCATTTATTTCCTCCCACTTTCTTTTGCTTTTTGACTCTCCATGTGCTTATTTATGTCAAAGCTTCTTTCAGCTGCTGACACACTACCACTGCAAACTGAAGAACTTGCCAACGTGTGAAAGTTTCTGCTGAGAAGGCAGAACAGCCGCTGCTTTGTTAGTGCAAACACACAGAGGAAGGGAACCTCTATTTCCACGGGCTTCTATCCCATGTGCCACCATGTCACTACTTGTTGGGCAATTTGCACAGGATGCCAAACACGGGTACTGCGATCTGACACACAGGAGCATTTAACCCACACTTCCAGCCCAGAGGTCCTAGCAAAATTTTCACATACCGCTGGCTCTAGCCAAGGGTAGTGGCTGCACTGCAGGAAAAATAATTTCTAAAAGCGTCTGAAGTCAGCTTCTAGTGATAGGACTCAACGCCGTTACTCCACGAGAGATGCTGACGGCACTAGTAGGGGAGAGCTCTTCAGAGTCCTGCCCAAGGGAATTCTGGGGACGGGAAACATCAGCTACCCCGAGTTTTTCCTTCACAAGTTTCTCTTTCACGATGTTTTAAAGAACCATTTCACATTATCCCGCATATGTTCGTTAGCATCATTCCTCCTCTCAAAGTCCTTCACCCATTTAAGATTTCCTCACAAACAAGTCTGATCTTTTAGTTCCTAAGAAAATCCATCAATGCCCAGGAATCCCTCGGAAAGCCACCGGTGTGCAGTCCAGGTTAACACCTCCCCGTGTACCCACAGGAGATAAACCAAAGAGGAGATGAAGGCAATTTCTCTCCCATCTCTCCTCCCAGGTGCTTTGAGGTAACGCTTACACCCAGAACAGGGAGACGCAGAAAATCCCGGCACTGGACCTCTTCAGGTTCTGGCCTCCTCAGGGCTGTCAGGAGCCGAAGGGTGTCGCTGCAGAGAAGCTTTAGTGAAAGAGACACCTGCTCCTCAGCCACTGCTGCCAAACTGTAACTCTCGGTCAACTGTCATCTCTGCCGTAGCTGAGCTCGTAACCTGCATACGGAACCCTCTCCCTGCTAATCCCTGGAATCACCCCATCCACCTGGAGAGGGGCAGCGGAGATCCCTCTAGCCAGCCTGCTCCTCCGTTACGGACAGGTAAAGCAGTTACCTGGAAATCGAACGCTCCTTCGGACTCTTCTTTATATTCCATCCCTTCCTGAACCAGCTGTGAACTCATCAAGCCTGGACTTTTTCTTTTCCCTGTTAAAATAAATTTGACCGTTATCACAATTACAGCTTGACCTTTATTACACAAAGACAAAAGAAACAAAACATAGCCAGAATGAGAAGATGCATACTGCTTGCAGATGCAAAGGTGGACATGCTATTTAAGCAAAACCAGTGTAGAATTCTTCCTACAAGTCTTAGGGAAAGTTTTAGGATGACATTTGCCTTCTTTTAGTTTTGCATGTTTACCGCCTGCACCCAGAACGTCTGCTGGAGAAAACACTCTGTCATTTCTGCTGATGTCAGATGCACTCGAGTGTAACTGCCGTCCGACAGCCCATCGAAACACAGACGTGAAAACCAGCCCAACTTCACTGAGCCAAACCCCCACTCCTCTTTAAGTCTCGTTCTTCTCTGTCAAACTCCTCCCGAGATAAGGGAGGCCAAAGGCACCCTGCTTGTGTCAGAAATGGCAGCGGGACCAGGGGAGCGACGGTGCCCCTGTCTCGGCTCTGGTGAGGCCGCTCCTCGAATACCGTGTTCAGTTTTGGGCCCCTCGCCTCCAGACAGACCCTGAGGGGCTGCAGCGCGTCCAGAGCAGAGCAAGGAAGGTGGTGAAGGGTCTAGAGAACAAGTCCTGTGCGGAGCGGCTGAGGGAACTGGGGGCGTTTAGCCTGGAGAGGAGGAGGCTGCGGGGAGGCCTCATCGCCCTCTACAGCTACCCAAAAGGAGGTTGTGGCAAGGTGGGCGTTGGTGTCTTTTCCCAAGTCACAAGCGACAGGAGAAGCAGCGGCCTCCAGTTGCACCGGGGGAGGTTTAGATCAGCTACTGGGGAACATTTCTCCACCGGAAGGGTTGTCAGGCATTGGAACAGGCTGCCCAAGCTACCATCCACGGGTAGATGTGGCGCTGAGGGACATGGTTTAGTGGTGGACTTGGCAGGGTTGGGTTATCGGTTGGACTCGATGGTCTTAATGTTTTTTTCCAAACTCGGTGACTCTACGATTGTCCAAAGGAGGAGCTTGTGCCATTGGGATGGCATGTGAATGAGCCATTGGAACTGCTGCTGGTCCTCAAGCTGGTGACGTGTCTGCAGGAGCTGGGGGATATCCTGGAGGAGGGAGAGTGCACCCAGCAGACGGAGCCGCCCAGGTGGGAACTGAGGTTGTGGCGGTACCCCCGGGGGAAGAGGACGTGCTGGGGGGGGGTGGAGGATACAAGGAGGTGGAGGCACCGGCACAGAGAGCGGTGTTGGTGCTGGTAGTGCTGGGCCCTGCGTCCTCTGGGTACGTTCACTGCGCGGGCATCCTCGATTTGAGCTTCTAAAGAAACAACAATCTGTGCCTACTTATTCCCTTATAAACCAGCTGTTGTGTCCGTTCTGTGTTATGGCCTCCTTTAACAGGTTACAAGCAGCAGTATATTGAATTTCTGTAGCCTACTTACACTTCCCAGTCTGGCCTGCCACTTGCCGAGCGAATTTTGCCGGCTCTCACTGGATGACCTTCAGGCATGGGGAGAGAAAAAAAATCCCTTTCAGTTTACCTGAAGATAATTTTTTAAGAGCAATTTGTAAGTTACGGTTACTTACCAGTTGTGGGTACTGATCGTCCCTGGGGGCCCAGAAGACTTGGTGATGCTCTCTGTCCCAGTCCAGGATCCTGATAGCCCTTGTGAATTGGTGCAAACAGTTGGAAAATAAGCTCTACCCAAACACAAGAATCACTGCATATGGTGAGAGAAAACCTACCTTCTCTTCCCACAAACCACGGACCGACAGCGGGGAAGGTCGAGTACGTTCCATGGCAGCCACCAGCGCAGCAGGAGCCACGGGTGCTGGTGGAGGTGCTGGTGGCTGCTGCTGCTGCCTCTGGATAATCTGTGCATAACCAGTGCCATTTCTGAAGTTGTTCACAGCCTAGAGGCAGAAAAACATTTACAAAGAGGTAACATGAACCTTCAGCAGCTTGATGAACAGAAGTCTCCACAGAGTAAAATTACTGGTGTATTCCCATACATACTGTCCTTCCTAAAACAAACCAACATACAGATATATTCCGATTAGATCTAAGGGAGAAATTCTTCCCTGTGAGGGGGGTGAGGCCCTGGCACAGGTTGCCCAGAGCAGCTGTGGCTGCCCCCTCCCTGGCAGGGTTCAAGGCCAGGTTGGACGGGGCTTTGGGCAGCCTGGGCTAGTGGACGGTGTCCCTGCCCGGGGCAGGGGCTGGGACTGGATGGGCTTTAAGGTCCCTTCCAAGCCAAACCCTTCTGTGATATATGCACACATCCCACTGCGCACTGGGGCTACGGATTGGTAACTCAGACTATCTGTCCGTAAAGCTCTCCAGTGTTAACACTCAATTTGAAACCGAGTCAATCCTGTTAAACACAAGTGTGAGCTGAGTTTGCCAGGTTGTCTCTCAAGAGTTGTCAGCATCTGTAACAGCAGGTAATGTATTTGCAAAGTAAATTTAGCCTTATTCCATTTAGCCTTGTTTAAGGAGATGTAAATTAATATTTTCTTCCCTTTCAGCTAATTGACTGACCAGACTTTTCTTAGAGTTTTTCTAAAAGTCACCGCATTACCTGGCGTAGGAACTTGTTGGCAACTAAAGTATCAGGAGAAACATCTGCCTGATGACACGATGGGCACGTATGTTCCTCAGAGTCCAGCAATGCTGTTCTAACACCTGGGTATAATCAGAATCATCACAACAGGTTTTAGCTAAACTAAGGAAATTTTGGGGGTTCTATTCAGTTCTAAAAGCCTGTAGATGGTTAATGGGTGAATATGGTGCTGAATTGAGAGCACGAAGTTGAGAACTGAGAGCATGCAATGTTCAGCAGTGTAAAAAATTTCGAGGATGCAGGAAATAGCTGCCCAGCTTTGATATTTCACTACTGTAACATTTGAAGATGTAGAGTAGGCCGTGTCTTGATGTTTTGACTAGTCTGTTCTCCACTGTCCAGCAGAGTGAGAAGTCACCAACCTCAAGGTTAATGAATAAGACACATCTCCAAAACCCATGAGTAGGTTCAAGTTCTGATAGTTTTAACCAGCTCTCCCCTGGAGAAGAATGTGGATTAAATGCCTAACGAGCCATTTGCTGCAGCCACAGCAAGTCACCAGCACTGGCTCTAGAGTTTTGTATGAGAGAAAGGACTGTGCACAAACTAAATGCATTTGATAGCGAATACTGCAATCAGCTGCACCATTACGCACTCTTCTTGTGCTCATCCTTCCGCATGTAAAGAGGGTTTAACTAGATGATGCATAGAAAGGGAAAAACGCCTTCTGCCTTAGTTTTTTCCTGACTACAAGAAGAGTCCTTTCCTATTTGGGGTATACTTAAGTAGTAAACAGAGCTGGTAAGAAAGGAATGTTACAATCTTTCTGCTGCCAGAAGATCAGGTGTGATGTTTTGAACTGACAAACATGGGAGTAACACTTACACTCATCACAGAAACTGATTCCACAGCAGGGGATAATAACTGCATCCACCATGATTTCTTTACAAATGAAACATAACAGCTCTTCTGGAACACGACTGTCTAAGGAGGAGGAGAGGGAGGAAGAGGACAGCTCCTCAGGTAGAAAGGGATGCTTCTCCTTCTTTCCTCTGGCATACGCTTCCCTGGAGGGGGGTGGGGAAGGAAAAAGAAAAAAAGTTACAGATGGGTAAAGGAGAACTTTCCCAAGCTTTTCATTTTATCCAGTGAAGACAGTAGGTGGCATTCTCACTCCAAATTAGCCTTCAAAAATGCAGGCATTTAGTTTAAAATACTTTCCTATAGCCAGAGCACTAGAAAAGGGAGGGGAGAACAATTTTCCTTCTGCAGAGCTCTTCCCTTCATTGGATCAACTAAGAAATTAGCTCAGACTACAGAAATCATTTTCTGACAGCTAGAGACCGGGTGAAATGAATCCCACGTCTCCTTTCACCAGAGGGTGAATGTGAATCGCAGGCTCAGGATAAAGTCAGTCTCCGCCTAATCATGTTTTATAAATGGCGGAAATCTATGTTACAGCTTCTGCAAAAGGAGATGCATGACAGAAAAACAGAGGTGCTCCCAAGTGCATTTTAAAACAGCCACCCTTGTCAGCACACACCAGTGTTTTCTTAGCTTACAGCAACAGGAAAACATCCCTCTGCTTCACACATGGGATTGGGCAAACGGCAGAGGGGGAGGGGATCTCAGTCCAACAGCTGTTTGTTAAATTCTGCAAGAAGCCTTACAAAGACAAAACAGGAGCAGAAGGAGCTTTCAAAAAGAATGATGCCACCGTAAACACGACGGAGATGTTTTGCAGAAATAGGGGTTCTTAGCATACCAAAAGCTTACCCAGCGTTCAGGGGCCTGAACAGCAGGACTGCCCCATTTTAATATTAGAAATCATCACAGATTTTAAGGTGAAGATACAACGACAGTGCTTCTTCCCCCATAATTACAGATGCTGGCCAGCTTGGTGGCGTTGCCACTCAGACATGGACACTTGGCTTCCCTCCTTCACTTTTTGGTCAGACCAGCTAATTCCATACTCACGCATTAATAATTGGGATGGCATATCTTCCAGTCGGTGTCAGCATCGCACCCTTCATATTGGGATCTTCCACCTCCACCATGAAACTCCTGGGAATTCCCGTGCTCTTTCGAAGTCTGCGAACAGACTGAAAATTACTGTCCTGTTAAGAAAAGAAATGCAGACATATCTCAAGACCCACACTTAAAATGGCATTTCAACCACTATTTTAAGCAGCAAAAGCTTTAATCCTCTCCTTTTAGCTAGCCCAAGGGCTGCTCGACTGAAATACTCTTTTTCCCAAATGAATACAGCCAGCATGCTCCAAAGGCCCGAGCAGTGTTCTGAGCTCAGTTGATATTCTTTGGCTTAACTTCAGGGTCCTGAAGGGTGAAATATCCCTCAGCTCACCGTCCCCTCAGAGGAGAGGCACAAACCCCCTCCTCCTCCAAAGGGCAGTTCAGAGGGAGAGCTGAATGCAGGGCTCTGGATCGGCCACTGGGGAAACTGGTATTCCCCATCTACACACGAAGGTTGAATTCGGAGCTGATGCCCGTGCGTTCAGTGAGTAACCTTAAATGGCATGAATACTCAACCAGAGACTTGTGTAATTATAACACGCAAATATTCAATAGTTGGGGCCAAGAGAAATGTCATTTTTTCCTACACAATACTAAAAAATGCAAACTGTCATTAAAAAGAGTTAAGACCAAAAAAACCCTTGCAGTAACAATGAAGTATATAAAAATATGCATTAAAGTTCACCGAGAAAGATCTATGGACATATGTAATGTCTGTGACCTCAAAGAAAGAAAATTTCCCATTGAAATCTCCAGCTTTCCCTGGAATTTTGAAGGGCTTTGCACCACTGCCATACAACCTCTGTATTTCAGCCCAAGAGAAACAATTCCTCATAGGGGGTCCATGTAATTGCTGTGTAACTGCCAAGGTAAAACAATTAAAAACCAAGTGTCACCAGAAGCCCCCCACAATCTTACCCCATTTGTTGGACAGTTCTTTATATAGTGGCCAGGTTTTCCGCAGCGAAAGCAAACATAGGATGGTGGAGGTGTAGCCAGGGGTTTCTTCACGTAACTAAAAGGGTTTGGGGAGAAAAAGAAAATGGTATGCATGCATCTCTCTTGTTCCAACAACCATCTCTGCAATGTCTCCACAGTCTTCACAGAACAGACAGGACTTTGCCAACACTTACTTGACTGGATCGTACTGACAGCAAGACTGGGTCATCATGGCTTGTATTTTATCTTCTTCGGAAGCGTTGGCTTCAGCCAGACTGCCGGTCTGTTTAACGGGTAATTATGGGACACGCACATTAGAAGCCCATTTAACTCCCCAGACAAAGACTCACCCAACCCTGTAAAAGGCAGCCCGGCAGGAGCTGGGGTTGCACAAAAGCAACTGCTTGTGTGAGCCAGAGCTGTCCCAGAGATGTTCTGGGGAGCCCTTACGCCATCACACGGTGTCTCTGGGCCTGTGAACCTGCTTGGAAGGAGCATTTTTGGGCACTCAAATCCTGAGGCTCTGTTTGTACCTTACAGAAAGACTTGTGTAACCAGCCCAAATGTCTTCCAAGTGGACTGAAGCTATGTGTAGAAAGAATTACATTATCTACTAGTTTTAAACGGATTCTTGAGTTCCAGAGTATTGGAAGGAGAAAATCTCCACTGTACATTCAATTGAGACAGATGTGTGCAAGTATCAGTGTCTATATTTTGCAGCGTTAAAAAGACATACAACTTAAGAGTTGGGGAAGTTGCTTTTGCTTGCTGAAATTCAGCTTCAGACACAGAAGCATTGAGAGGAATCAAGATTTTTATAACTCCTCAGCAAGACAAAAGATTCTTTGCAGTAGAAATTTGTCCATCATGCGCTGTAGGCAGCCCAAACAGCATGTCCCCTGCACTTGGCCAGTTTCTCACATTGTAGAGTCAAACTTCACATGAGTTTACAGAACCAAGGACGTGTTTAGGGACAGCACTAACAGAGACCAGTTTCTTCTGGTGACTACTTTCCAAAGTAACCGTTGGGGTTTTTTCCCCAAATGTACACAATTTAATTCTGCAGTGGGAGAGGGAAGAAGAGAGTGGGAAGAGATCTCTCTCTCTTGGAAAGGAACGCCAGCCTTTATTTTCAGAAGAAAGAACTAGCTCCTCTGCATTAGGCCCCGCCTCCTCTATTCTTTAAGACGAGTAATTGAATTGGCTCGCACTTTGCCTTTTCACAAAGTGCAGCCACTAGTGCTTTCCCAGACAAAGTCACACATTGTTGAGAAGAAAACACAAGCAGTTCCATAGCAAACCCTGGCATTACAACACCTTCAGAAGGTCACCTCTGCTAACACACTGCACTCACACATTGGTATGTTCCCGCAAACAATGAGGCACATTTACACAATTTACACAGTCTGCGTTCAAACAAATTAGGTTGTGTTGTCCGCTCTCCACAGACTACAAGTTATGAAACTGTGCAGCTTTCCGAGAGTGGATCTATAACTGCAGTGACTAGAAACCAACAGTAGCCACGCAATTGCCCGTGCTACAGAAACGTTTCTATTTTGGCTGGTGCAAGCCCCCCCTGAAATGTCCATGACTTGCAGCCAGTTAAATTCTTCTGCGAAAATTATGTCAGTCTCCAACACAAAATTAACAAGAGGTCTGAGAAACAGTAAACAGCTCCTGAAGTGCTGCTGCTTTGTGTCTTGAAGGTGAGCTATAGCGCAACATTACGTTGAGGGACTCCCCTGCTATCTTCCCAAACTGGGAACTACTCTTTACGGGACACTATGGAAATATATATACACATCTTAAAGTTAAAACCAATACTGTAAATGATTAAAAAGTAAGTTTTATTCCCATTATAACAGTTACCCAGTTATACATCACCGTACAAGATTTAAACATATGAAGCAAGTGGGATTTTTTGTTGGGGGTGGGTGGGTGGTGTGTTTAAGCCTTTGACAAGAATAGACACATACCTTAATGAGCTGGGCCAGAGGAATGGCTGCAGAAGAGTCCTCAATCTGTTCACAAAAATTAAACACATATTCAAGTTGTACAATCAAAACATAGCAGAAGTTAACCTCTACTGCAGTCTGAAAGTCTGCACTATAACCTCCGTGTGTCATGGAAAGAGTCATTTCCAACGGAATGTAATTGTACTGGTTCAAAACAAAGTCCAAAGCTATGACCGCTTCAGAGGGCCTATGTGGTTCATGAAAAGCAGCTAAACTCAGTCTGCTGGGGTTTAGATATTTGCATTTGCAGACAAACTGTGAAACTAAACCATTTCATCGGATAAAGGGGAAAGATCAAATGCACAACTTTGGAATACCACTTTGGGTACCAACAACATTTAAACTCACAGCAATCTGATAGAGACCTTCATGTACTCAGAGGGGGCCAAACAACATCACTTCAGTCATACAGCTTTAGGAACAAATACTCAAGTATTTCAGGACACGGGAAGGATTCTTAGCTGCACAGAACTGTCCTCAAAACCTAGGGGATATGTTGATTTTGGGATTTCTAGGAACCACCAAGTCAAAAGTAAGAAAAAGTACCAAGTGGCACAACAACGGTTTCTCAGTGCGTTTTGACAACATCTTCCAAAACTGTTAGGCAAAGAAAGTACCTATAAACAAAAGCTAAGTGATACAATGCGAAAATGGCAAAAAATACGCTCCAAACAATTTTAATTGCAAGAAACAAAGAGCACACGACAGCCTATACAAACACACTAGCTCTAGACAGAGAGGTGTAGAACACAGCACCAATTGAATTGTGCAAACCTTGAACCTACATGACCTAGAAACTATCCTACATTATCTGTACAACACAAAGTCATCCAGGAAATATTCCAGCATATTCAGTATGAAACACAATGCCTCACTAGGCACAAATACCAATATTCACATTAGAACTGTGCAAATGATGGCATTACTCAGTGTTCACTGTGCTGTGAATCAAACACAGGGTCTCTACAACATACACTATGTCTCACTGCAAAACAGATTAACTTCATGTTTGGGAGATTAATAGGAGGCTACATTGTTTAGAATGACGTGCAATGTGTAGGAAAAAAGTGTGAGATTGTGTTTGTACATACTGCTCTGGATGTTCCATTCGCTGGCTCGGTTTGAGTTCTAGAAGAAGAAATAAAGGGGATGAGAACTTAGAACAAAGCACTTGCACCCAGCCAAAAGCAGTGAAAGCAGATTCTAAAACCTAAACTTCAAGACATTCTGTTCTGATAGTCTGCTGCATGTGGAAATGTATTTGTACGCATAAATCTAATCCCAGATCCCATTTGTAGTTTGTCAGCAATTACTGTAAGACTTACAGCTCTAGAACCCAACAGTGCCAGAGGAAGTCCTCAGACATTTTGTCTCTGCTGTGTAAGTATCAAAACGATGAAGTCTGTGCTACAGCTTTGTGCTCTTAAACCATCAACCATCACATTAGCGACTGTTGCCCTTTCCTCTAGAGCCAGGATGCAAAAAAGCCAGATTGGAGGCATAAGAATACCTGCCATACCCCACCCCGCCTCCCCCAAATGCAAGACACAGTCAAACACTGACAAACAGACTCTTCTGAGATGGGAACATGCGTATCTGTCTTTCCTATAAAAGCACGAGAAAGAAGATCGATGCAAGCCGAGTGCCTCTCTAAACTAATCTCCACAGAAAAGGCTAAGAGACTGCAACCCCTGACAGAGACTGCAGTGCTTTACGGGTACTTACATAACTGGTGTTTTGCTGGTAGTTTTAACTCCTCTAACAGGGACTCGTCTAACAATTACCGAGGAGTTCTTAGGAATGAGAGCATTGGCATCTGTGTATTCTGAAAACAACACCAATACAGAAGAAAACATGAGTCAGTTTGTAAGAATATTAAGATGTAATTACATAGCACTTGAGAGAATCCCTTCACAGACAGGAAAGCAAACTTTTATATCAAACACCAGCAGCAAAACCTTTTCCACTCTTTTCAAACAGTTTGGATGCCAGCAGCAAAATGGTCTCAGAGGTCCCTAAAGGAGAGTGTGCTCATGCATGAGGTTCTTTCCTGACCTGCCCTAAGTTGCTTTTGCTTCTGCTGGGCTACAAACCCAAGAGATCTGTGGAGAGAAACAAACCACAGCAAAGTCTCACCCGCATAAACCAGATTCGAAAGTCTGACCAGCTTGCCCTGCAACTAAGCAGGCACTTGGCTAAAGCACGAAAACTCTGCCCCGTTGCTTTCCGAGCTGTTCACTAAAAACCATTCCCCCGTGCCGCGAGTGCTGGGGACTGACAGAACACAGAAGGAGCCGCCATCTCTCTGCTCCTCGGAGCTTCATCCATCGACAGCCACACTGACAGCTGCTCAGCGCTGTACCCTCACATGGAAATGGGACTGGCAGGGCTAGAGTTTGGATCACAGAAACCGGAGGGGGTTTTGAGCTTGCTTTCACAGGCAGGGCAGAACGGGCTCCAACTAAAGGGGTCTCTCCTCTCTTAAGCTAGTCATCCAGTTTGAATAAGGCAAAGGGACGTGAATTCTTTCAATTCACTTTTTGCAGAGCAGAGAGACTCAAATCAATTACAAAGACAAGCCTTCTGAAAAGCCTTTTGAAACCAGTGTGTGCCTGAGGGTCTCCATGCTTTGCCATGGCTTACACCGTGTCCCTCTTTTGAAGAGGAGGAGCTACCTGAGACACTCGGACTGAGTAGGCCTCAAATGTGAAGATCTCTCCATGAGTAAGCTTCAAACGTAAAGACGTCTCCATGAGAAGGGTTTATATATTGTACTTACACAAGCTGGATAGGACTAAATGTTTTAAAGCGCCATCAGCAGCCATTCCCTGTCATCTGCCTCCAGTCCTAACTACTAAAAGCCCTCACCTCTGGAGGCCAAATCAGAACGATGGCCCGAAAGCCAAAGTTGCTGTGAAAGTACTACTAATGACAGAACCCGAAGCTTTTACAGAAGTCATGCCCTGAAACCAACGCCTAGAGCTCTGCTCAAATGGGGAATCTCACCATCACGCAGCCACCTGTCAAGACAGGCCTGCGCCGGGACTTTCTGATGTCGGAGGAGCTCAAACACCACTGAGGCTGACAAGCAACGGGGACGTGATGCCAGCGGCAGCTCTGGAAGCCCAAAGCAGCTGTTTCCACCTGCTGAGCGGAGTCATACAGAGTGCTCTTTCTGGTCCAGATCACAAACCACTGGACTGAGATTTCAGAGGCACAGGATAAGCAACAGTGGCCTCACAAAAAGGCAGGAGTTTGCTAGGCCTGTGCCCCGCTGAGGGTTGTGCTGGGTCTGCAGAAGATTGCAGGTGGCAGCACCTCTCCGCGAGGGAGGCTGTGTGTATGAGGACAGCAACCAGTGCGCTTATTCGCCAGTTCTGCAAGCCTGCAGAGGTCAGCTGGGACATGCACAACAGGTGTATGAGGCAAAAAGGGGAGGGGGTCCTCTTTTTGTATTTTGTGGCAATTCTTTGACCATTGGAAGAGAACCATTGACATCTGCCTTCTGAACACACTGTCCTTGCATGCAGAGATATATATAGAGAGAGATGCATGCTTGTTTTCCATCCACTGGTGAAGTGCACAGGGAGGAGACCTCCAGCCATCTAACAGCAGACTGATAGAAAAATGAATTCCCCTTACAGGTCAATCAGTACACATTTAAATGGATCAGCTGAAAACTGAAGAGTGACAATAACCTGGTGAGGTAAAGGCTTTATTTGCACAGGGCACGTATCACGGCACATATCTGTGGGGGGGACTTGAAGTATCCTCCCACTAGCTTGGTCACCGAGGCAGAGAATTTGTGGAAGAGGGTTTACAAACAGCGGAGTACGCTGCCGAGGTAGTTCTGTGCAGGGACCTGGCACCTGTTGGCTTTGATACATTTGATTTTCCTTCACCTCAACTCATTGAGTTCATTTTGGTGATGAAATTGGTGTCAATGATGAAATCTGGTGAAGTCAAACAATGTCGACTTAAAAGTTAACTTTTTTGTTTTTATATAGGAAAGGACTAAAACCAGAGCATTATTCCTGAAGTCCTTGGAAATTTCTGTTTGCTCTCTTTAACAGCTGCCAGCTTAGCCTAACAGCTCTCAGACAAAACTGGCATCTGCCAGCAGGAACCTGTTCCCCGCAGGCAGCAGCATCCCCTAGCAGAGCCTTGGCAGGTACCAGGAGCTGCGAAGCAGTGTCACTCTGCCTGGCCACGACTCCACATCTGCAGGCTGAGCAGTGACATCACACTCAAGAGGGCTACTTTTGACAGTTCTCCAAGCAGAGCTCCAACAGAAATGTTCAACAAAGCTGGAGCCAACACCATCGTTGATTCCTACTCCCTTCTAGCACAAAGCTTGTTTTACTGCCAGTGATGGCCAGTAAGTGGCTACAGGGGGTCTTTGGCAAGCACTACCCATTGCACATCGAGCAGGAAGTCTTCTACGCCCAGCTCCCTGTCTCACAAACAGATCGGAACGGCTCTGTGAGGTCCCCACAAACGCCACAGCCACCGACGGTGGCCGAATCGCACGGTCCCTTCCCAACCCAACAAACTGCTGGCGCCGGTTCCGCGTACGCCGGCGGGTCAGGCCCCGGGCTGACTCACGGCACGTGGGGACAAGCCCCAGAGAGCAGCGTGTGGTCCCGCAGGCCGCGGGCGCCGCCAGCCGGGCAGTGCCCGAGGCCCCGCGCCCGCCGCCCCCACGCACCTTCTCCGGTCTCAGCGTTGGTGACCCGCAGATCACAGTTGGCCGCCTTCAGCTTCTGGCGGCCCATGATCTCGCGCTTCAGGTTGCCGACGGAGATGTGGAGGCCGCTGAAGGTGACCGTGTCGCGGCGCAGCTGGGAGAAGAACTGATAATGGACGCACGGCATGGCTGGTCCTGGCGACGCCTGCTCCTGACAGCGTCTGCCGTGCGCGGCAGGTGGTATCTGCCAGCCCCTGGCCCCCGGCCCTGCAGCGCCTCCGGCCCGGGACCCTCAGCGATGGAGCTGGGCTGCGGCGGCAGCACCCACCCGGCTCCTCCTGGCAGCCCGGGCCAGCAGATGGGCGATGGGAGAGGCCCCGCGGCCCCGGCTCAGCCTCCGCTCCCTCTCTCACGGGCAGCGCTCCCAGGCTCGCTGTGGCAACTCGGGTGCTGCTGCCCCAGCGCTCCACCGAGGGGCTTCCTGGCCACCAGCAGCACAGACTGCGACCTGCCACCACCACTGCCACGGCAACGAGTCGCCACAGACGGCCACGGCACTGCCACGCCCACCCCGCGGCATTATGACCCGGCCCATGGTGACACAAGGCCGGTGTTCTGTCACCGCCCGGGGCTGTGCCTGCCCGGTGTCCCTCCTGCCACCCCCGGGGCTGTCCCTGCCTGGAGTTCTGCCACCCCCATGGCCTGTGGTGTCCCCCCTGTCACTGTCCAGGCCTTCACCACGCAGCATCAGCTCCCTCCCGCCAGCCCCTGGGCCTGTGGGGTCCCTCCCAACAGCCCCGCGCCCGTCACGGCCCGACCTCCTGTCCCCCCCAGGCTGTCACCACCCGCTGTCCCCTCCTGCCAGCAGCCCCCAGGGCAAGGCAGCCTGGGGCAGAGGCAGCGGGCTTTGCCCTGTGGCCTCGGCTGCCGGAGCTGCCGGGCGGGGACGGGAGGGGACGTCTCAGGGTGCCGAGCCAGGCCCCACGTCCCCTCTGCCGCCGCCCCGCTCCCCGCTGACGGGGCAGCCCCTTGTTCACCGCCGGGGCCGGGGCCGGTCGGGGCCGGTCGCTCTAAAGGGGCCGCCGCGGCGCCTTTCTCCGGGTCTGTCACCGCCGATGCGAAGCCGGGGCCGGTCCAGCGGCGCGGGCCGGGCCCGGGAGCGGCGGCGGCGCTGCCCGTGGCCGTGGCGCCGGCGGCCCGGGGCGGCCGGAGCCGCGGGGCCGGTGAGTCGGGGCCGGGGGCGCGGCCGAGGCGGGCGGCGGGGCCCGGGCGGCGGCGGCCCCGCGGCGGGAGGGGCCGGGGCGGGCGGCGCGGGGCGGCCCCGCCGCGCTTCGGGCCTTTGTGGCCGGGGGGGGGCGGCCGCGGTGGGAGCTGGCGCGGTACCGGCATGGGCGGCAGCTCCCCCCGGGTCGCCTGAGGAGGGACCCGCCGGCGCCTCCTGACCCGCCGGGACTCTGCTTCTGCCTTGGAGTAAGGAGGAGAGCGGGAGGGAACAGCGAACCCGGCTGCCGAGGCCGGGCTGGGGGGTTCCAGGGGCCTTCGGCACGAAAGGCAGCGGCCCCGGGAGAGGTTTGCCCGCAGCGCGGCAGCGCGGCCTGGAGCGCTGAGAGAGGGGAGGCAGCGGAGTGAGGTGTGACCGCAGGGGCTGGAGGTTTATCGACAGGCTCACTTGGGGGTCCATGTCTCCCTGTGCCTCACTGCTCAGACCTAAATGGCTGAGGTGGAAAACCGGAGTTTAAAAGTTGATATGTCACCATTAGATTGTTGAGTGCTCATTAAACTCTCGCTCCAGTGGCTAGAAGCTGTCCTACAGCTTCTACTAACCTGCCACTTGACAGGATGTTTTCCTCTCTCAGCACTTATCCCCAGACACACCCCAAAGCCCTGTTTCCAGTTCCCCAACACCACTTCTGAAAGTGAGCCTTACACAGAATTGCAAAGCTTTTGACTTGACCGAAGTGAGTGTAATTGTTCTTAAGTAATTTGCTTATTCAAGTAGGCAGTGAACGCTATAAAAATGCGGGATTGACGAACAGCTTAAATGGTTTGTGATCTTTCTGTGCAGTGCTGCCTTATTCTGGTCTTCCGTGATGGCCAGAGCTCTGAAGCAGGGAGTCGTTAAGGTTTGGTACCCACATGCTTTACTGGAAACAGGGCTTAAGTTCCCCTGGTTAGACTCTGTCTTGAAAACCAACCTTTGACATCGGATCCAGTTTCTTCATTCAGTACTTTAAGGTTGGTACCAAACGAGTTTGTTCAAGAGGCTTTGGCATCTTGGGATTTTTTTGTTGGTTTGTTTATAAAAAGCAAGCCTTGCAACTTTTTTTCTTGGGGCTCTGATGAAACGTGTCTGTAATGGTGTTTTTTTTTAAGTTACTTTGAGTCACTTGGTAACTAGGGATGGAGGAGTGTTTCCTCTCTGGCAGAACAATGCTGTGCTGCTGGACATGGGGCCTGTTTCTGCTGAAATTGGGGCATTTATGTTTAGTAACGATTTTGCCAGTCGTTTGACCAGCAATAGGTTTGGGCCTCCTACTGGAGAATCGATTTGAGATTTGGGTTTTCCTGAAAGCTGATTTATGTATTTTTTGTGACCAGGTTGTCTGCATTCTAATTGACTGCTCAACTTTGGTCTCCCTCTTCTGGGATCACACCTGCATAGCCTTCATACTGAATTGTTGATTAATTCCCCTGCCCCTGCAGAAGCAATACTATCAAGAGAAGTTGTGGAAAACTGCTGCGGGCGGAGGAAGCAAGCAGCCGATTCAATGTGAATGATAGAGCAAGCTTCAACTTTATTGAAAGAAGTCACCCCTTATATAAGCACTCTACAATAACCATGCATACTACTCACAAATCTATTGGATACATGTAAAAGGCTACATTATAATATCCCAGCCCCCTGTGGCATTTCAGGTATGTCACAACATCTTCCCTCTTCTGGCCTGCCTCCTTTCCCAAAGTTGTTTTACCATCAAGGCCATTGTGTACCTCAGTTTCTCTCTTTGTTAACATAACAGTCTGTTGTTAGCATAACTGTACCCTGGTTTTTTCCTCTGTTTACCTCAGGTGGCTGTGACCAGCTCCTGCAGAGACCCATGGCCTTGCTCTCTGCAAGCCGTTCTCCAACAGAAAACCACTTATTGCTTTGCTTAGAACTGCTTCTTGCTGTCTTGGTAACAATAACTTGATGGGGTGGCTTAAGCAGCTTCTGCATGAACAGAAGTTACAAACTGCTGAGTGGAACTCAGCATGAGAACGCATGAGGACGCTGCAACAAAAGCAGATTTTCTTTCAAATGTTCTTAACTCTTTACTCTTCTCCTTGATCCTTGAGGTGGTTAAAAAAAGCTCCGATACCATGGTGGTATTCATCACTTAAAAGCCAAACTAAAGTCAAACATGAAAAGTAATTCTCAAGTGCAATTTTCTCTCACTGTGGAAAAATCTGTATAAACCCTTTTAATCTTTGTACATTTAGAATTCTATTAGCCTTTTGTTCTATTGTTTATTTCAGAAAAAAAAACCCAAAACCCACCAACCCAAAAAAACAAACCAACACCACAAACACAAAACCCACCCTAATTTGCTTTAAATTTCTCCTCAGTTTCTGTTCCAGGCTGAGGCTGGCCTCTGCCATTGCCTTCCATGAAGAGGCCTTGTGCAGGAGCCCCCAGTGCTGGAACCCCTGAAGCCCAGCAGACAAGGTGCCAGTTTATTACGTTGCTGTTGCTCAGCTTTGAAAGCAGCAGAGTTTGAACAACTCGGGTCACATCCTGATTTGCCAGGACGCGTAGAACCTCCTGTTTGGTCTGCGCTGGCAGCACTAATGACAAATAATGCATTCTGTTTGAGAGCTGGTGAAAAATACAGAAATATTTCTAAGATGCAGACAGCTGGTGGATTGTGGCTGTGTGCTTCCAGCTCTGGTAGATTTATATGATGATTTAACCCTTCAGGATGCTTTGCTGTTTACTCCCAAGCTTCACTTGCCTCCTTTTAGCTGCGTCTTGGAGCAGGGGAGCTCTGTGGATTAAGGGGTTGTCTGGGGGCCAGCTTGTGGCCAGTTTCTAGTGATTTACCTAATTCTAGTGAAAATGATGAAAGACTCGGGTAATTATGCTTAGTGTATAGATGCATTTTGTGGCCTTAAGCCACAATAAAAGCCTAGAGCTTTTACTCTCGGAAGTAATTCTTAGTCTGTAGAGCTGAGCTGTATTTTTTGACCTTTCCTTCAGGTCAGCTGTGCACAGTCAGATTACTCCAGGTAGTAGTTTATCCTGGGACACGGCCGTTGGGCCGTGGGACCACCTTAGCTTGCTGTATGTGGCCTGTGTGCTCAGCAAGCAGTAAATAAGAAGCAAGATGTTGGATTTTGCATTTATCAGGTAGCTTCAGCTGTACCGGTGTCCTGTACATCGAATTTCAGTGATTGAGTTTTATTTGCCCTTCTGTTGTTTCTCCTTTCATGAAGAAACCACTGGCCTGCCCTGTCACACACTTGCTTCCTTGGAAATACCTGTCTTAATTATTGACAATTAGCTATTTAGAGTACTTAAACTGAATCTGTTGCTTCCCAGTTCTTTTAGCCCACGGTTGGGATGTGCATCAAGACAGCTTTCTGGCTTACTTCCAGTCTGGCTGCAGCTTTTCATGGGGCAAAGAGGTTGCTGGTAATTGGTCATCAGATTTCCTTTCCCACTTTCAAAAAGTTGCTCTTCGAGGCCCTGTGTGCATTAGCTTCTTCTTCCAGAAAACAATTTATGAAACGACTTGGGTCTAGTGACAGAAAATCCCACTGGGCAATAAGATTGCTTCAGATCCTGTATTAGTGTTGCCAGATTTATTTTTTTTAATTGCAGGGGAGCAGAGTTTTGAATAATCATGAAGGCATTTGCATAGAACTTATTTTTATCCCAGACAGCAGTGGTCTGTGTAAAACCATGAGGAGCCAGACAATTGTCACTAGTAAACATCTGTGTCCACATCAATTTTGTACGGCCTGATTATTGCTGGGTGATTTCTTGGAGCTGTGGCATGATAATTTTATAGTTGGTGAGCTTTACATACGGTGACAAACAGAGCAACGATCCTGTTCTTTAAATTCTTAGGGGGGAGAGGGGCAGGGCTGGGCTGTCTCAGCTGTAGCCAAAAGAGAATCCCTAAAGTGGACGCAGTCTTAAAAAAATAATTAATAAAGCATTCCCCTGAACAGGACAGGTTGTTTTGCAGTGTTGTGTTGCCAAGCAGGTTTGCCTTTCCACAGGCTTCTCCCTTGAACTTCAAGGTCCAGCCGTATATTTCTGTGAAGTTTGGGTTGAAAAGGGTTATCCCCGGGGCTTTGGTTGTGCTGTACAGGCATGGCCCCCTGAATTTCTTTCTTGGTTTCTTACCTGTGCTGAGAGATTAGAAAAGTATTTCCCTGTTCAAAGCTTTTGCTTTCTGTCTTTTCCTTTTGCTGGGGCCTGGATTCATGTTATTCAGTCTACCTTCTAATTTATGTTTCATGTAATTGTTCACTTTGCCGGTCTTGGTGTTTCTGGTTCTACTAAATAAGCTGTCTGGATAGTCAAGGCAGGGAGATTCGCAACCTTGAGAAAATAATATCAAAAAAGCCCAAACACCTAATCTGAAAAGAATGCTTAGGGCATTCTTTTACTACCAGTATAGTAAATGACTGCTGTCAGCAAAGTCTGGGCGAGAGTGTGGGCTGTACTCGTGCAGGTGTGTACGTCCAGGTTTTTCCGCTCTCTGCCGCAGCACTACCATTTCCTAGCCATTATTCTTGTATTGGGGAGGCTTCTTAAACGATCCCAAGAGTGAGATTAAGACACAAACGAGGTCAGAAGCCGTACAACCTTGTGAACTTTATTTTGCTTAAAACTGGTAATCGTGATAGGACAGAGAGAAAAAGGAAGGGTCAGGATCCCTAAGCAGGAGAATGGTAGAGATGCAGCAAGATTAATTACCACCACCACGAATCCAGCAGCGTACTGTTGGCTCAGGCCTGGTGCAAGTGATGGTGCTCCAAGCTCCAAAAGTGAAGACAAGGCTGTGAGGGAGAGAGAGAGATCCCGAGAGAGGAGTACGCAGTCCTGTTATTGTCCCCGATTTCTCCCAAAAGCCCGCCCATTTCCATGGGGCTCACTGTCTCGTGGCCCTCCATGCGCACACGCCCCAGCGTTGACCGTGGTTGTGCCGGCCTGCACGTCTTCTTCCCCCCGGTTTAACTGCGGGCGGAGGCTGTGGTTTTGTCTGGGACAGTTCCTCTTCTCCAGAGCGTACTCCTCCCTGTCCACGGGACACTGAGGCCAGGACGTGGTGGTGGTGCAACAGCAATGCCTGAGACGTACAGTCCAACACAGTCCCTTACGCTGACATACTGTTATTTCCGTCTGTAAAAAGTCCTGCCTAACAACGAACAAACTTTGCAAAGTGATATGAAATTTTAAAATGACAGTATTGAAGGAGAGTAAGAAATTCTGTCAAATGGAAATAAACCATGAACCACATCTTGATTTACCAGGTTTTTGTTAAAGCAAAGGGAACAAAGTGTGAGTTTCAAAGTGCCAGCAGTTGTTCTGATAACAAATTCAACAGTTCTTTAGAATGTAACATCCATAGTGAAACCAGACAGAGTCATGGAAAGCAGCAGCAATCAGCAGCTTTCAAAATTCACATATAATTTTTCAGCAAATAAATTGAGTGCAGTCATTTGTTTTTCTTCATTCCTATAAAGAGAACTCTGTCGGGCAGACATTGTACAGCACACATCAGCTACATCACCTGAATCCCTTGAAAACCCAAGTGACTGTAAAGGTTAACAACCCTTTGGATAATGGCATGCTGCATAGGAGGAATGTTGTCAACCAAACAATGACTAAGTTTAGATTTAACTTTTTTAAAAAAATTTTAGGACCCAATTTCCAATCTCATAGCAAACAGCTCATCTGTTGCCTATGGCAGAGCAGCAGGTCTGAGGTAATTGGGGATGTGCCCTTCACCAGAACGCTGCCAGACCGATCACAGAGCAAGCGAGCTCTCCAGCCCTGCCCTGACGCTGGGATCACCCGTCTCAGCCATTCTCCAGGGTGTGACACCGCCGTTTGCAGTCGCCCAACCCTCTCCCGACTGTCCCCCTTGCTGCAGCCATCTTCTGCACGCTGACAGATTTACACCGCGGCGTAAGGCGAAGCTGTTGGTGACAGCTGTTGCCGAGCCCATCCTTCCAGCGTTTCTCCAGGGCTGCAGCGCCGGGGCCAGGCCCAGGCCCGGCCCACACGGGGTCTGCCCAGGCCCCCCCGACCCCCGGCGCTCCGCAGAGCACGAGCCGAGGGCCCGGCCTCACCGCGCTCATCTCGCCCCGGCCTGCGGAAGCCAACGCTTGTCCGCGGAGCAGGGCACCGACACCTCTGACGGTTGCCCCCCCGATGTCTCCAGTCCACGCTCTTATTAACCGGCAGGGCTGGGTCGGCCGAGGCGCTGCTGATGGCCACAAGGAGCCAGCTGACCAGCACGGATTCCTTCCTGCCTGCGCGGGAAGCACTAACAGCTCATTTAGAGCTGAATCGTTTAGAGGTGTTTTGCTCCAAGCCATGTTATCCCAGTTGTTGAGACAGGAGACAGCAGCAATCAGTCAAAAACGAGCTACAGAAGCATCACAGGAGTTAATGGGACTGGAACCAAGTTCAAGTTAGCTCTGTGCCAGCCCTGTGCCCTGTCTCTGCGCCAGCCCAGCCCGCTGCAGAGGGTTCACTAGAACAAACGGTATCAAGCAGCTCCCCCACACCTGCCCGTTCCCTGTTTCCAACGAACGCCGACCCGGCACACACGCTCCTCTGACCTCCTCACCCAGCGCAGAGCCAAGCAATGACCCAGGAGCAGCACTGCGATGTTTCCAGCAGCGCTGCCCACCTCCCCTCTGCAGGGTGTGCAATGGCCTGATTTAAGGCTGCATCGAATGGAGTCAAGGGACTTCTGGCACGGTTCTCTATCTTGCTTTTGAAAGGATAGAGGGCAGAAGGCTGAGAAGGCTTTCTAGATCTGCGTTTGGAAGAGCAAAGTGTCCCTGCAGGCAAAGTGGACACCGAGCGTCGGGCAGAAGCTTTGCTGCATGCACCCCCCTCTCTGCTCGGTGTCCTCACAGGAGCTGGGGGAGATAGAGCGGTGGAGAGGGAAAGGGGAGAGGTACGTCAGCTCCCCCAACACGGTGACAGCGTGTCTGGGGCAGGAGGGGAGTTTCCGATGAGGCCAAGTCGCTGCCGTGCCTCGGCCTGGCAGTAGAGCTGGTGTGGGTTTGGGTTATTCCTCCGCCCCTGGGGATGATACACAGCAAGGGAAATCGGCACGGTGGTGTCTCAAATGCACTCGGCAGGTGTTTGATCAGCCAAAGGCCCACAGAAAGTCAGAGGGGAGTAGTTGTCAACTTCAGGGGGGTTTGCTCAGGCCCTATTTTGTCAGAGCTTCCTCAGGGCTGTTTGTGGGTCAGCAGGGGGACTGTGTGAACTGTGGCTGATGCAAACCAGCCCCAGGCATCTCCTCGGGAAGAGCAAGACTCCCTTACGACTCCAGGTCACCCCTTGCCACATGCCAACTGTGACATTTCTGGTTTAGGCATGGCCAGCTTTGCCTCCATCCACCCCCGAGAGCACGGCAGAGTCCCTGGGGCGCCCAGAACTACTGGCCAGGCTTTCTGAGGAACGAAGGTAAAATGAGCTGGCTTTGGTTAAAATCAGAACTGACTCCCGCGGGCTGTGGCTTTCTCTATCTAATCGCACTGTGGGGTGGAAAGATTTTCAGGCTCTGCCCAGGACCAGGAGAAGAAGAGGAGCCGGAAGAGAAGAGCGGCCTGGGGAGAGGAGAGCGACGGCTGCCCGGAAAAGAAGAGGAGGAAGAGGGAAGGTTCTTGTGGGGACGGACCAGCACAGAGCTGCCGGCAGGGGCAGAGGTCGGGCAGGCCAGGTGCGTGCCGGGCTCTGCTGCCCATCTTTCCCCCCTCTCCACACTGCTCTCCGTCAGCCCCAGGCGCTGGCGAGGGGCAGCGAGGGGCCCCGGTGCTGCGCGGGCTCTGGCCATAACTCCCTGGCGGGGCCCGGGGGCTCCCGGCCGAGCCCTGCGGGTGGCACAGGGGCCCTGCGCGTCTCTGCGCGCGCTCGGGGCTCGAGGGGCACTGCCCGGGGGACGAGGCGCCAGAGCCGCCCCGCAGGCAGCGCCGGCAGCAGCTCTGTCGGGGCGTCAGCAATCCCTCACACACGGTGTTCCCAGAGAGGCAGCACAGCCCTGCCCCTTCCTGCCGCCAGGGACTCACCAGAGCTTTCTGACTCTGCCCTTGCAGGTGCCGACTCGTGGTCACTGCCCGGACCGCTGTGCCTCCGGGGCCCCGCACTTGCCCTATAAAATAAAAAGATATTTTCTCTCTTGTGACTGAGTCTGCCACGGGATATTCTGAAGCGGGGAGTGGTTGTTCTGAGGTGAATCCTCAGGGGGGAGTTTGGGATCGTCCCTTGTCCCAACACCCTTTCCAGGGGGTGTCAGGGCTGAGTCGAGGTGCTTGAGGAGGGAAACCCAAGCCCAGAGTCACGCGGGAGGGTGGAGGCTGGATGGAGCAGGTGACGAGAGCAGTGACAAGTTGGTATCACTCAGAATCTAAACGTAGCCGCCCCCAGCCCCTCTGACACCTGAGGATAAACTGAGACGCAAGGGGGTTTATTTTCTGCCAAATTACCCTGTAAGGTGACAGGCGTCAACGCTGGGGACACTCCAGGGATGGAGACGTCACCACAGACACCCTGCGGCCACCCTGGTCCCCTCCCAGTTGTGGGGCATCAAAGTGGGGTGCAGCCCAGGGATGGGGACGTCCCCAAGAGCCAGCTTGGGGTCTCTTGTGTCCCTTCAAAGTCATGGGGTGTCAATGTGGGGGACACCCTGAGGATGGGGGCATCACTAAGAGCCACCTTGGGGTCCCTCAGGGTCTTGGGGCATCAACGTAGGGGACAGCTCATGGACGGGGATGTCCCCAAGAGCCACCTTGGTGTCCCCGTGTGCCCTCCCATGCCCAGGGTGACAATTTGGGGACTTAAGGAGACCCTAAGAGGTGTGTGGGGTGTCCCCATGGCCCCCCGGGGTGTCCCTGTGTCCCCCATCCTGGACAATGCCGTTGATGTACCAGTGGAGGCCGTTGGTGACTTTCCTTGTCAGCCCGGTGTGGTTCCCTTCCTGGGGGGTGGGGGAGGGGACACGGGTGACCACAGGCTCCCCAAACCTGAGGGGAGTGGTTGCGGGGGGCTTGGGATGCACCTCTCCCTTCCCAGGTGTCCTCGAGAGTTTGAGGGGGATGCCACCAATGCCACACCCTTGTCCCTGCACCCCCACCACCACCGGCAGGGGGTGTGGGGACAGCAGGGACACAGTGTGGGGGGAAACTGGGGGGTGTGGGGGGGTGACAGTGCTGGGACCCCCCAAGCTCCTGCAGGGGACAGTAGGGAAGTGGAGGAGGGGTTTGGGTGTCCCAGCGGGGGGAATCGGGGGTGCAGGAAAAGGGGTGACATCACTGGGACCTTCCCCAGAGCCCTGCAGGGGACAGTGCGGGTGAGGGAGTTCCAAGTGGGGAATTGAGGTTCTTGGGGGGGCTAAGGAGGGGTCCTCCCAATTTTGGGGGGTTGCTGGGGAGGTTTTGTTGGTCCCAGAGGGGCTTAGGGGTCCCAAGCGGTTGAGGGGTATCCTAGGGGAACTTGAGGTGTTCCCCACTATTTTGGATGGCCTCAAGGGGTTTTTGGGCATCCCCACGAATTTTGGGGGGCTCTGGGGGGGTTGGTGGTTCCAAAGGGGCAAGACTGCTAGAGAAAAGCAGCTCTTCTCCTCAGCACCAACCCTCTGCCTGACACCCCCCCACACGCCCCTCCCTCCCCAAAAAATCACCTTCATTCACTGTCCCCCCCCAATCCTTCCTTCTTCAAAGCTGTGTGGCAGCGACGTTACGATGACGGGATGAAGAGCCCACTTTGGGTGGTAAAGAGCTCGCTTTGGAGCTGGAGGAGGAGAAAACCCACAGAGCCCTCTCAGGTCTCATTCCAAGGACTGAGAAGCCTTAAACCGTGGAGAGGGAATCTACTCGCTGCACCCCGAGTTTGTCAGCAACCTGCTGCTGTTTCCTGGACAAACACTCCTGCAACTAACCTGTGGCGTATTTTCTTAGGTGTATGTCTTTAGTAACCATTGCCTCTTTGTACATTTCCTGAGTTTTTCTTATCTTTAATTTCTTGAGCTTTCTGATTCACACAATACGAGACAGAAAACACAGAAGTGAGCTGTCTGCTCTATTGACCAACCCAGTTCATTTCCAGTGACCTGACACAGCTTGTAATATCCAACACACCTAATTAACCACACACCAAGCCAGGTTTCTTTCTGTCCTGTGTTGTTTATTGTTTGAAAACGTGTCTTAATAATTTTTACATACAATAATCATGTTACTAAATTGTATTACTAAAAATAAAATAATGATAAGCTCAGCCGGGTCAGAATCCAACAGAAAGTCAGGAGCAGGGGCAGGAAGGACGTGATCTTCCCTCACACTAGGTGGGTGAACTTCTAGGTGCAGACTTGGACCTTAACAGAAAACACAACACACAAAAAAATAAAGTTAATTCTAAGCAGTCACTCTCCCCATTTATTTCCTCCCACTTTCTTTTGCTTTTTGACTCTCCATGTGCTTATTTATGTCAAAGCTGCTTTCAGCTGCTGACACACTACCACTGCAAACTGAAGAACTTGCCAACGTGTGAAAGTTTCTGCTGAGAAGGCAGAACAGCCGCTGCTTTGTTAGTGCAAACACACAGAGGAAGGGAACCTCTATTTCCACGGGCTTCTATCCCATGTGCCACCATGTCACTACTTGTTGGGCAATTTGCACAGGATGCCAAACACGGGTACTGCGATCTGACACACAGGAGCATTTAACCCACACTTCCAGCCCAGAGGTCCTAGCAAAATTTTCACATACCGCTGGCTCCAGCCAAGGGTAGTGGCTGCACTGCAGGAAAAATAATTTCTAAAAGCGTCTGAAGTCAGCTTCTAGTGATAGGACTCAACGCCGTTACTCCACGAGAGATGCTGACGGCACTAGTAGGGGAGAGCTCTTCAGACTCCTGCCCAAGGGAATTCTGGGGACGGGAAACATCAGCTACCCCGAGTTTTTCCTTCACAAGTTTCTCTTTCACGATGTTTTAAAGAACCATTTCACATTATCCCGCATATGTTCGTTAGCATCATTCCTCCTCTCAAAGTCCTTCACCCATTTAAGATTTCCTCACAAACAAGTCTGATCTTTTAGTTCCTAAGAAAATCCATCAATGCCCAGGAATCCCTCGGAAAGCCACCGGTGTGCAGTCCAGGTTAACACCTCCCCGTGTACCCACAGGAGATAAACCAAAGAGGAGATGAAGGCAATTTCTCTCCCATCTCTCCTCCCAGGTGCTTTGAGGTAACGCTTACACCCAGAACAGGGAGACGCAGAAAATCCCGGCACTGGACCTCTTCAGGTTCTGGCCTCCTCAGGGCTGTCAGGAGCCGAAGGGTGTCGCTGCAGAGAAGCTTTAGTGAAAGAGACACCTGCTCCTCAGCCACTGCTGCCAAACTGTAACTCTCGGTCAACTGTCATCTCTGCCGTAGCTGAGCTCGTAACCTGCATACGGAACCCTCTCCCTGCTAATCCCTGGAATCACCCCATCCACCTGGAGAGGGGCAGCGGAGATCCCTCTAGCCAGCCTGCTCCTCCGTTACGGACAGGTAAAGCAGTTACCTGGAAATCGAACGCTCCTTCGGACTCTTCTTTATATTCCATCCCTTCCTGAACCAGCTGTGAACTCATCAAGCCTGGACTTTTTCTTTTCCCTGTTAAAATAAATTTGACCGTTATCACAATGACAGCTTGACCTTTATTACACAAAGACAAAAGAAACAAAACATAGCCAGAATGAGAAGATGCATACTGCTTGCAGATGCAAAGGTGGACATGCTATTTAAGCAAAACCAGTGTAGAATTCTTCCTACAAGTCTTAGGGAAAGTTTTAGGATGACATTTGCCTTCTTTTAGTTTTGCATGTTTACCGCCTGCACCCAGAACGTCTGCTGGAGAAAACACTCTGTCATTTCTGCTGATGTCAGATGCACTCGAGTGTAACTGCCGTCCGACAGCCCATCGAAACACAGACGTGAAAACCAGCCCAACTTCACTGAGCCAAACCCCCACTCCTCTTTAAGTCTCGTCGTTCTCTGTCAAACTCCTCCCGAGATAAGGGAGGCCAAAGGCACCCTGCTTGTGTCAGAAATGGCAGCGGGACCAGGGGAGCGACGGTGCCCCTGTCTCGGCTCTGGTGAGGCCGCTCCTTGAATACCGTGTTCAGTTTTGGGCCCCTCGCCTCCAGACAGACCCTGAGGGGCTGGAGCGCGTCCAGAGCAGAGCAAGGAAGGTGGTGAAGGGTCTAGAGAACAAGTCCTGTGCGGAGCGGCTGAGGGAACTGGGGGCGTTTAGCCTGGAGAGGAGGAGGCTGCGGGGAGGCCTCATCGCCCTCTACAGCTACCCGAAAGGAGGTTGTGGCAAGGTGGGCGTTGGTGTCTTTTCCCAAGTCACAAGCGACAGGAGAAGCAGCGGCCTCCAGTTGCACCGGGGGAGGTTTAGATCAGCTACTGGGGAACATTTCTCCACCGGAAGGGTTGTCAGGCATTGGAACAGGCTGCCCAAGCTACCATCCACGGGTAGATGTGGCGCTGAGGGACATGGTTTAGTGGTGGACTTGGCAGGGTTGGGTTATCGGTTGGACTCGATGGTCTTAATGTTTTTTTCCAAACTCGGTGACTCTACGATTGTCCAAAGGAGGAGCTTGTGCCATTGGGATGGCATGTGAATGAGCCATTGGAACTGCTGCTGGTCCTCAAGCTGGTGACGTGTCTGCAGGAGCTGGGGGATATCCTGGAGGAGGGAGAGTGCACCCAGCAGACGGAGCCGCCCAGGTGGGAACTGAGGTTGTGGCGGTACCCCCGGGGGAAGAGGACGTGCTGGGGGGGGTGGAGGATACAAGGAGGTGGAGGCACCGGCACAGAGAGCGGTGTTGGTGCTGGTAGTGCTGGGCCCTGCGTCCTCTGGGTACGTTCACTGCGCGGGCATCCTCGATTTGAGCTTCTAAAGAAACAACAATCTGTGCCTACTTATTCCCTTATAAACCAGCTGTTGTGTCCGTTCTGTGTTATGGCCTCCTTTAACAGGTTACAAGCAGCAGTATATTGAATTTCTGTAGCCTACTTACACTTCCCAGTCTGGCCTGCCACTTGCCGAGCGAGTTTTGCCGGCTCTCACTGGATGACCTTCAGGCATGGGGAGAGAAAAAAAATCCCTTTCAGTTTACCTGAAGATAATTTTTTAAGAGCAATTTGTAAGTTACGGTTACTTACCAGTTGTGGGTACTGATCGTCCCTGGGGGCCCAGAAGACTTGGTGATGCTCTCTGTCCCAGTCCAGGATCCTGATAGCCCTTGTGAATTGGTGCAAACAGTTGGAAAATAAGCTCTACCCAAACACAAGAATCACTGCATATGGTGAGAGAAAACCTACCTTCTCTTCCCACAAACCACGGACCGACAGCGGGGAAGGTCGAGTACGTTCCATGGCAGCCACCAGCGCAGCAGGAGCCACGGGTGCTGGTGGAGGTGCTGGTGGCTGCTGCTGCTGCCTCTGGATAATCTGTGCATAACCAGTGCCATTTCTGAAGTTGTTCACAGCCTAGAGGCAGAAAAACATTTACAAAGAGGTAACATGAACCTTCAGCAGCTTGATGAACAGAAGTCTCCACAGAGTAAAATTACTGGTGTATTCCCATACATACTGTCCTTCCTAAAACAAACCAACATACAGATATATTCCGATTAGATCTAAGGGAGAAATTCTTCCCTGTGAGGGGGGTGAGGCCCTGGCACAGGTTGCCCAGAGCAGCTGTGGCTGCCCCCTCCCTGGCAGGGTTCAAGGCCAGGTTGGACGGGGCTTTGGGCAGCCTGGGCTAGTGGACGGTGTCCCTGCCCGGGGCAGGGGCTGGGACTGGATGGGCTTTAAGGTCCCTTCCAAGCCAAACCCTTCTGTGATATATGCACACATCCCACTGCGCACTGGGGCTACGGATTGGTAACTCAGACTATCTGTCCGTAAAGCTCTCCAGTGTTAACACTCAATTTGAAACCGAGTCAATCCTGTTAAACACAAGTGTGAGCTGAGTTTGCCAGGTTGTCTCTCAAGAGTTGTCAGCATCTGTAACAGCAGGTAATGTATTTGCAAAGTAAATTTAGCCTTATTCCATTTAGCCTTGTTTAAGGAGATGTAAATTAATATTTTCTTCCCTTTCAGCTAATTGACTGACCAGACTTTTCTTAGAGTTTTTCTAAAAGTCACCGCATTACCTGGCGTAGGAACTTGTTGGCAACTAAAGTATCAGGAGAAACATCTGCCTGATGACACGATGGGCACGTATGTTCCTCAGAGTCCAGCAATGCTGTTCTAACACCTGGGTATAATCAGAATCATCACAACAGGTTTTAGCTAAACTAAGGAAATTTTGGGGGTTCTATTCAGTTCTAAAAGCCTGTAGATGGTTAATGGGTGAATATGGTGCTGAATTGAGAGCACGAAGTTGAGAACTGAGAGCATGCAATGTTCAGCAGTGTAAAAAATTTCGAGGATGCAGGAAATAGCTGCCCAGCTTTGATATTTCACTACTGTAACATTTGAAGATGTAGAGTAGGCCGTGTCTTGATGTTTTGACTAGTCTGTTCTCCACTGTCCAGCAGAGTGAGAAGTCACCAACCTCAAGGTTAATGAATAAGACACATCTCCAAAACCCATGAGTAGGTTCAAGTTCTGATAGTTTTAACCTGCTCTCCCCTGGAGAAGAATGTGGATTAAATGCCTAGCGAGCCATTTGCTGCAGACCACAGCAAGTCACCAGCGCTGGCTCTAGAGTTTTGTATGAGAGAAAGGACTGTGCACAAACTAAATGCATTTTGATAGCGAATACTGCAATCAGCTGCACCATTACGCACTCTTCTCGTGCTCATCCTTCCGCATGTAAAGAGGGTTTAACTAGATGATGCATAGAAAGGGAAAAACGCCTTCTGCCTTAGTTTTTTCCTGACTACAAGAAGAGTCCTTTCCTATTTGGGGTATACTTAAGTAGTAAACAGAGCTGGTAAGAAAGGAATGTTACAATCTTTCTGCTGCCAGAAGATCAGGTGTGATGTTTTGAACTGACAAACATGGGAGTAACACTTACACTCATCACAGAAACTGTTTCCGCAGCAGGGGATAATAACTGCATCCACCATGATTTCTTTACAAATGAAACATAACAGCTCTTCTGGAACACGATTGTCTAAGGAGGAGGAGAGGGAGGAAGAGGACGGCTCCTCAGGTAGAAAGGGATGCTTCTCCTTCTTTCCTCTGGCATACGCTTCCCTGGAGGGGGGTGGGGAAGGAAAAAGAAAAAAAGTTACAGATGGGTAAAGGAGAACTTTCCCAAGCTTTTCGTTTTATCCAGTGAAGACAGTAGGTGGCATTCTCACTCCAAATTAGCCTTCAAAAATGCAGGCATTTAGTTTAAAATACTTTCCTATAGCCAGAGCACTAGAAAAGGGAGGGGAGAACAATTTTCCTTCTGCAGAGCTCTTCCCTTCATTGGATCAACTAAGAAATTAGCTCAGACTACAGAAATCATTTTCTGACAGCTAGAGACCGGGTGAAATGAATCCCACGTCTCCTTTCACCAGAGGGTGAATGTGAATCGCAGGCTCAGGATAAAGTCAGTCTCCGCCTAATCATGTTTTATAAATGGCGGAAATCTATGTTACAGCTTCTGCAAAAGGAGATGCATGACAGAAAAACAGAGGTGCTCCCAAGTGCATTTTAAAACAGCCACCCTTGTCAGCACACACCAGTGTTTTCTTAGCTTACAGCAACAGGAAAACATCCCTCTGCTTCACACATGGGATTGGGCAAACGGCAGAGGGGGAGGGGATCTCAGTCCAACAGCTGTTTGTTAAATTCTGCAAGAAGCCTTACAAAGACAAAACAGGAGCAGAAGGAGCTTTCAAAAAGAATGATGCCACCGTAAACACGACGGAGATGTTTTGCAGAAATAGGGGTTCTTAGCATACCAAAAGCTTACCCAGCGTTCAGGGGCCTGAACAGCAGGACTGCCCCATTTTAATATTAGAAATCATCACAGATTTTAAGGTGAAGATACAACGACAGTGCTTCTTCCCCCATAATTACAGATGCTGGCCAGCTTGGTGGCGTTGCCACTCAGACATGGACACTTGGCTTCCCTCCTTCACTTTTTGGTCAGACCAGCTAATTCCATACTCACGCATTAATAATTGGGATGGCATATCTTCCAGTCGGTGTCAGCATCGCACCCTTCATATTGGGATCTTCCACCTCCACCATGAAACTCCTGGGAATTCCCGTGCTCTTTCGAAGTCTGCGAACAGACTGAAAATTACTGTCCTGTTAAGAAAAGAAATGCAGACATATCTCAAGACCCACACTTAAAATGGCATTTCAACCACTATTTTAAGCAGCAAAAGCTTTAATCCTCTCCTTTTAGCTAGCCCAAGGGCTGCTCGACTGAAATACTCTTTTTCCCAAATGAATACAGCCAGCATGCTCCAAAGGCCCGAGCAGTGTTCTGAGCTCAGTTGATATTCTTTGGCTTAACTTCAGGGTCCTGAAGGGTGAAATATCCCTCAGCTCACCGTCCCCTCAGAGGAGAGGCACAAACCCCCTCCTCCTCCAAAGGGCAGTTCAGAGGGAGAGCTGAATGCAGGGCTCTGGATCGGCCACTGGGGAAACTGGTATTCCCCATCTACACACGAAGGTTGAATTCGGAGCTGATGCCCGTGCGTTCAGTGAGTAACCTTAAATGGCATGAATACTCAACCAGAGACTTGTGTAATTATAACACGCAAATATTCAATAGTTGGGGCCAAGAGAAATGTCATTTTTTCCTACAAAATACTAAAAAATGCAAACTGTCATTAAAAAGAGTTATGACAAAAAAAACCTTGCAGTAACATTGAAGTATATAAAAATATGCATTAAATTTCACCGAGAAAGATCTATGGACATATGTAATGTCTGTGACCTCAACGAAAGAAAATTTCCCATTGAAATCTCCAGCTTTCCCTGGAATTTTGAAGGGCTTTGCACCACTGCCATACAACCTCTGTATTTCAGCCCAAGAGAAACAATTCCTCATAGGGGGTCCATGTAATTGCTGTGTAACTGCCAAGGTAAAACTATTAAAAACCAAGTGTCACCAGAAGCCCCCCACAATCTTACCCCATTTGTTGGACAGTTCTTTATATAGTGGCCAGGTTTTCCGCAGCGAAAGCAAACATAGGATGGTGGAGGTGTAGCCAGGGGTTTCTTCACATAACTAAAAGGGTTTGGGGAGAAAAAGAAAATGGTATGCATGCATCTCTCTTGTTCCAACAACCATCTCTGCAATGTCTCCACAGTCTTCACAGAACAGACGGGACTTTGCCAACACTTACTTGACTGGATTGTACTGACAGCAAGACTGGGTCATCATGGCTTGTATTTTATCTTCTTCGGAAGCGTTGGCTTCAGCCAGACTGCCGGTCTGTTTAACGGGTAATTATGGGACACGCACATTAGAAGCCCATTTAACTCCCCAGACAAAGACTCACCCAACCCTGTAAAAGGCAGCCCGGCAGGAGCGGGGGTTGCACAAAAGCAACTGCTTGTGTGAGCCAGAGCTGTCCCAGAGATGTTCTGGGGAGCCCTTACGCCATCACACGGTGTCTCTGGGCCTGTGAACCTGCTTGGAAGGAGCATTTTTGGGCACTCAAATCCTGAGGCTCTGTTTGTACCTTACAGAAAGACTTGTGTAACCAGCCCAAATGTCTTCCAAGTGGACTGAAGCTATGTGTAGAAAGAATTACATTATCTACTAGTTTTAAACGGATTCTTGAGTTCCAGAGTATTGGAAGGAGAAAATCTCCACTGTACATTCAATTGAGACAGATGTGTGCAAGTATCAGTGTCTATATTTTGCAGCGTTAAAAAGACATACAACTTATGAGTTGGGGAAGTTGCTTTTGCTTGCTGAAATTCAGCTTCAGACACAGAAGCATTGAGAGGAATCAAGATTTTTATAACTCCTCAGCAAGACAAAAGATTCTTTGCAGTAGAAATTTGTCCATCATGCGCTGTAGGCAGCCCAAACTGCATGTCCCCTGCACTTGGCCAGTTTCTCACATGGTAGAGTCAAACTTCACATGAGTTTACAGAACCAAGGACGTGTTTAGGGACAGCACTAACAGAGACCAGTTTCTTCTGGTGACTACTTTCCAAAGTAACCGTTGGGGTTTTTTCCCCAAATGTACACAATTTAATTCTGCAGTGGGAGAGGGAAGAAGAGAGTGGGAAGAGATCTCTCTCTCTTGGAAAGGAACGCCAGCCTTTATTTTCAGAAGAAAGAACTAGCTCCTCTGCATTAGGCCCCGCCTCCTCTATTCTTTAAGACGAGTAATTGAATTGGCTCGCACTACGCCTTTTCACAAAGTGCAGCCACTAGTGCTTTCCCAGACAAAGTCACACATTGTTGAGAAGAAAACACAAGCAGTTCCATAGCAAACCCTGGCATTACAACACCTTCAGAAGGTCACCTCTGCTAACACACTGCACTCACACATTGGTATATTCCCGCAAACAATGAGGCACATTTACACAATTTACACAGTCTGCGTTCAAACAAATTAGGTTGTGTTGTCCGCTCTCCACAGACTACAAGTTATGAAACTGTGCAGCTTTCCGAGAGTGGATCTATAACTGCAGTGACTAGAAACCAACAGTAGCCACGCAATTGCCCGTGCTACAGAAACGTTTCTATTTTGGCTGGTGCAAGCCCCCCCTGAAATGTCCATGACTTGCAGCCAGTTAAATTCTTCTGCGAAAATTATGTCAGTCTCCAACACAAAATTAACAAGAGGTCTGAGAAACAGTAAACAGCTCCTGAAGTGCTGCTGCTTTGTGTCTTGAAGGTGAGCTATAGCGCAACATTACGTTGAGGGACTCCCCTGCTATCTTCCCAAACTGGGAACTACTCTTTACGGGACACTATGGAAATATATACACATCTTAAAGTTAAAACCAATACTGTAAATGATTAAAAAGTAAGTTTTATTCCCATTATAACAGTTACCCAGTTATACATCACCGTACAAGATTTAAACATATGAAGCAAGTGGGATTTTTTGTTGGGGGTGGGTGGGTGGTGTGTTTAAGCCTTTGACAAGAATAGACACATACCTTAATGAGCTGGGCCAGAGGAATGGCTGCAGAAGAGTCCTCAATCTGTTCACAAAAAATTAAACACATATTCAAGTTGTACTATCAAAACATAGCAGAAGTTAACCTCTACTGCAGTCTGAAAGTCTGCACTATAACCTCCGTGTGTCATGGAAAGAGTCATTTCCAAGGGAATGTAATTGTACTGGTTCAAAACAAAGTCCAAAGCTATGACCGCTTCAGAGGGCCTACGTGGTTCATGAGAAGCAGCTAAACTCAGCCTGCTGGGGTTTAGATATTTGCATTTGCAGACAAACTGTGAAACTAAACCATTTCATCGGATAAAGGGGAAAGATCAAATGCACAACTTTGGAATACCACTTTGGGTACCAACAACATTTAAACTCACAGCAATCTGATAGAGACCTTCATGTACTCAGAGGGGGCCAAACAACATCACTTCAGTCATACAGCTTTAGGAACAAATACTCAAGTATTTCAGGACACGGGAAGGATTCTTAGCTGCACAGAACTGTCCTCAAAACCTAGGGGATATGTTGATTTTGGGATTTCTAGGAACCACCAAGTCAAAAGTAAGAAAAAGTACCAAGTGGCACAACAACGGTTTCTCAGTGCGTTTTGACAACATCTTCCAAAACTGTTAGGCAAAGAAAGTACTTATAAACAAAAGCTAAGTGATACAATGCGAAAATGGCAAAAAATACACTCCAAACAATTTTAATTGCAAGAAACCAAGAACACACGACAGCCTATACAAACACACTAGCTCTAGACAGAGAGGTGTAGAACACAGCACCAATTGAATTGTGCAAACCTTGAACCTACATGACCTAGAAACTATCCTACATTATCTGTACAACACAAAGTCATCCAGGAAATATTCCAGCATATTCAGTATGAAACACAATGCCTCACTAGGCACAAATACCAATATTCACATTAGAACTGTGCAAATGATGGCATTACTCAGTGTTCACTGTGCTGTGAATCAAACACAGGGTCTCTACAACATACACTATGTCTCACAGCAAAACAGATTAACTTCATGTTTGGGAGATTAATAGGAGGCTACATTGTTTAGAATGACGTGCAATGTGTAGGAAAAAAGTGTGAGATTGTGTTTGTACATACTGCTCTGGATGTTTCACTCGCTGGCTCGGTTCGAGTTCTAGAAGAAGAAATAAAGGGGATGAGAACTTAGAACAAAGCACTTGCACCCAGCCAAAAGCAGTGAAAGCAGATTCTGAAACCTAAACTTCAAGACATTCTGTTCTGATAGTGTGCTGCATGTGGAAATGTATTTGTACGCATAAATCAAATCCCAGATCCCATTTGTAGTTTGTCAGCAATTACTGTAAGACTTACAGCTCTAGAACCCAACAGTGCCAGAGGAAGTCCTCAGACATTTTGTCTCTGCTGTGTAAGTATCAAAACGATGAAGTCTGTGCTACAGCTTTGTGCTCTTAAACAATCAACCATCACATTAGCGACTGTTGCCCTTTCCTCTAGAGCCAGGATGCAAAAAAGCCAGATTGGAGGCATAAGAATACCTGCCATACCCCACCCCGCCTCCCCCAAATGCAAGACACAGTCAAACACTGACAAACAGACTCTTCTGAGATGGGAACATGCGTATCTGTCTTTCCTATAAAAGCACGAGAAAGAAGATCGATGCAAGCCGAGTGCCTCTCTAAACTAATCTCCACAGAAAAGGCTAAGAGACTGCAACCCCTGACAGAGACTGCAGTGCTTTACGGGTACTTACATAACTGGTGTTTTGCTGGTAGTTTTAACTCCTCTAACAGGGACTCGTCTAACAATTACCGAGGAGTTCTTAGGAATGAGAGCATTGGCATCTGTGTATTCTGAAAACAACACCAATACAGAAGAAAACATGAGTCAGTTTGTAAGAATATTAAGATGTAATTACATAGCACTTGAGAGAATCCCTTCACAGACAGGAAAGCAAACTTTTATATCAAGCACCAGCAGCAAAACCTTTTCCACTCTTTTCAAACAGTTTGGATGCCAGCAGCAAAATGGTCTCAGAGGTCCCTAAAGGAGAGTGTGCTCATGCATGAGGTTCTTTCCTGACCTGCCCTAAGTTGCTTTTGCTTCTGCTGGGCTACAAACCCAAGAGATCTGTGGAGAGAAACAAACCACAGCAAAGTCTCACCCGCATAAACCAGATTGGAAAGTCTGACCAGCTTGCCCTGCAACTAAGCAGGCACTTGGCTAAAGCACGAAAACTCTGCCCCGTTGCTTTCCGAGCTGTTCACTAAAAACGATTCCCCCGTGCCGCGAGTGCTGGGGACTGACAGAACACAGAAGGAGCCGCCATCTCTCTGCTCCTCGGAGCTTCATCCATCGACAGCCACACTGACAGCTGCTCAGCGCTGTACCCTCACATGGAAATGGGACTGGCAGGGCTAGAGTTTGGATCACAGAAACCGGAGGGGGTTTTGAGCTTGCTTTCACAGGCAGGGCAGAACGGGCTCCAACTAAAGGGGTCTCTCCTCTCTTAAGCTAGTCATCCAGTTTGAATAAGGCAAAGGGACGTGAATTCTTTCAATTCACTTTTTGCAGAGCAGAGAGACTCAAATCAATTACAAAGACAAGCCTTCTGAAAAGCCTTTTGAAACCAGTGTGTGCCTGAGGGTCTCCATGCTTTGCCATGGCTTACACCGTGTCCCTCTTTTGAAGAGGAGGAGCTACCTGAGACACTCGGACTGAGTAGGCCTCAAATGTGAAGATCTCTCCATGAGTAAGCTTCAAACGTAAAGACGTCTCCATGAGAAGGGTTTATATATTGTACTTACACAAGCTGGATAGGACTAAATGTTTTAAAGCGCCATCAGCAGCCATTCCCTGTCATCTGCCTCCAGTCCTAACTACTAAAAGCCCTCACCTCTGGAGGCCAAATCAGAACGATGGCCCGAAAGCCAAAGTTGCTGTGAAAGTACTACTAATGACAGAACCCGAAGCTTTTACAGAAGTCATACCCGAAACCAACGCCTAGAGCTCTGCTCAAATGGGGAATCTCACCATCACGCAGCCACCTGTCAAGACAGGCCTGCGCCGGGACTTTCTGATGTCGGAGGAGCTCAAACACCACTGAGGCTGACAAGCAACGGGGACGTGATGCCAGCGGCAGCTCTGGAAGCCCAAAGCAGCTGTTTCCACCTGCTGAGCGGAGTCATACAGAGTGCTCTTTCTGGTCCAGATCACAAACCACTGGACTGAGATTTCAGAGGCACAGGATAAGCAACAGTGGCCTCACAAAAAGGCAGGAGTTTGCTAGGCCTGTGCCCCGCTGAGGGTTGTGCTGGGTCTGCAGAAGATTGCAGGTGGCAGCACCTCTCCGCGAGGGAGGCTGTGTGTATGAGGACAGCAACCAGTGCGCTTATTCGCCAGTTCTGCAAGCCTGCAGAGGTCAGCTGGGACATGCACAACAGGTGTATGAGGCAAAAAGGGGAGGGGGTCCTCTTTTTGTATTTTGTGGCAATTCTTTGACCATTGGAAGAGAACCATTGACATCTGCCTTCTGAACACACTGTCCTTGCATGCAGAGATATATATAGAGAGAGATGCATGCTTGTTTTCCATCCACTGGTGAAGTGCACAGGGAGGAGACCTCCAGCCATCTAACAGCAGACTGATAGAAAAATGAATTCCCCTTACAGGTCAATCAGTACACATTTAAATGGATCAGCTGAAAACTGAAGAGTGACAATAACCTGGTGAGGTAAAGGCTTTATTTGCACAGGGCACGTATCACGGCACATATCTGTGGGGGGACTTGAAGTATCCTCCCACTAGCTTGGTCACCGAGGCAGAGAATTTGTGGAAGAGGGTTTACAAACAGCGGGGTACACTGCCGAGGTAGTTCTGTGCCGGGACCTGGCACCTGTTGGCTTTGATACATTTGATTTTCCTTCACCTCAACTCATTGAGTTCATTTTGGTGATGAAATTGGTGTCAATGATGAAATCTGGTGAAGTCAAACAATGTCGACTTAAAAGTTAACTTTTTTGTTTTTAAATAGGAAAGGACTAAAACCGGAGCATTATTCCTGAAGTCCTTGGAAATTTCTGTTTGCTCTTTAACAGCTGCCAGCTTAGCCTAACAGCTCTCAGACAAAACTGGCATCTGCCAGCAGGAACCTGTTCCCCGCAGGCAGCAGCATCCCCTAGCAGAGCCTTGGCAGGTACCAGGAGCTGCGAAGCAGTGTCACTCTGCCTGGCCACGACTCCACATCTGCAGGCTGAGCAGTGACATCACACTCAAGAGGGCTACTTTTGACAGTTCTCCAAGCAGAGCTCCAACAGAAATGTTCAACAAAGCTGGAGCCAACAGCATCGTTGATTCCTACTCCCTTCTAGCACAAATCTTGTTTTGCTGCCAGTGATGGCCAGTAAGTGGCTACAGGGGGGGCTTCGGCAAGCACTACCCATTGCACATCGAGCAGGAAGTCTTCTACGCCCAGCTCCCTGTCTCACAAACAGATCGGAACGGCTCTGTGAGGTCCCCACAAACGCCACAGCCACCGACGGTGGCCGAATCGCACGGTCCCTTCCCAACCCACCAAATTGCTGGCGCCGGTTCCGCGTACGCCGGCGGGTCAGGCCCCGGGCTGACTCACGGCACGTGGGGACAAGCCCCAGAGAGCAGCGTGTGGTCCCGCAGGCCGCGGGCGCCGCCAGCCGGGCAGTGCCCGAGGCCCCGCGCCCGCCGCCCCCACGCACCTTCTCCGGTCTCAGCGTTGGTGACCCGCAGATCACAGTTGGCCGCCTTCAGCTTCTGGCGGCCCATGATCTCGCGCTTCAGGTTGCCGACGGAGATGTGGAGGCCGCTGAAGGTGACCGTGTCGCGGCGCAGCTGGGAGAAGAACTGATAATGGACACACGGCATGGCTGGTCCTGGCGACGCCTGCTCCTGACAGCGTCTGCCGTGCGCGGCAGGTGGTATCTGCCAGCCCCTGGCCCCCGCCCCTGCAAAGCCTCCGGCCCGGGACCCTCAGCGATGGAGCTGGGCTGCGGCGGCAGCGCCCACCCGGCTCCTCCTGGCAGCCCGGGCCAGCAGATGGGCGATGGGAGAGGCCCCGCGGCCCCGGCTCAGCCTCCGCTCCCTCTCTAACGGGCAGCGCTCCCAGGCTCGCTGTGGCAACTCGGGTGCTGCTGCCCCAGCGCTCCACCGAGGGGCTTCCTGGCCACCAGCAGCACAGTCTGCGACCTGCCACCACCACTGCCACGGCAACGAGTCGCCACAGACGGCCACGGCACTGCCACGCGCACCCCGCGGCATTATGACCCGGCCCATGGTGACACAAGGCCCGTGTTCTGTCACCGCCCGGGGCTGTGCCTGCCCGGTGTCCCTCCTGCCACCCCCGGGGCTGTCCCTGCCTGGAGTTCTGCCACCCCCATGGCCTGTGGTGTCCCCCCTGTCACTGTCCAGGCCTTCACCACGCAGCATCAGCTCCCTCCCGCCAGCCCCTAGGCCTGTGGGGTCCCTCCCAACAGCCCCGTGCCCGTCAGGGCCCGACCTCCTGTCCCCCCCAGGCTGTCACCACCCGCTGTCCCCTCCTGCCAGCAGCCCCCAGGGCAAGGCAGCCTGGGGCAGAGGCAGCGGGCTTTGCCCTGTGGCCTCGGCTGCCGGAGCTGCCGGGCGGGGACGGGAGGGGACGTCTCAGGGTGCCGAGCCAGGCCCCACGTCCCCTCTGCCGCCGCCCCGCTCCCCGCTGACGGGGCAGCCCCTTGTTCCCCGCCGGGGCCGGGGCCGGTCGGGGCCGGTCGCTCTAAAGGGGCCGCCGCGGCGCCTTTCTCCGGGTCTGTCACCGCCGATGCGAAGCCGGGGCCGGTCCAGCGGCGCGGGCCGGGCCCGGGAGCGGCGGCGGCGCTGCCCGTGGCCGTGGCGCCGGCGGCCCGTGGCGGCCGGAGCCGCGGGGCCGGTGAGTCGGGGCCGGGGGCGCGGCCGAGGCGGGCGGCGGGGCCCGGGCGGCGGCGGCCCCGCGGCGGGAGGGGCCGGGGCGGGCGGCGCGGGGCGGCCCCGCCGCGCTTTGGGCCTTTGTGGCCGGGGGGGGGCGGCCGCGGTGGGAGCTGGCGCGGTACCGGCACGGGCGGCAGCTCTCCCCGGGTCGCCTGAGGAGGGACCCGCCGGCGCCTCCTGACCCGCCGGGACTCTGCTTCTGCCTTGGAGTAAGGAGGAGAGCGGGAGGGAACAGCGAACCCGGCTGCCGAGGCCGGGCTGGGGGGTTCCAGGGGCCTTCGGCACGAAAGGCAGCGGCCCCGGGAGAGGTTTGCCCGCAGCGCGGCAGCGCGGCCTGGAGCGCTGAGAGAGGGGAGGCAGCGGAGTGAGGTGTGACCGCAGGGGCTGGAGGTTTATCGACAGGCTCACTTGGGGGTCCATGTCTCCCTGTGCCTCACTGCTCAAACCTAAACGGCTGAGGGGGAAAACCGGAGTTTAAAAGTTGATATGTCACCATTAGATTGTTGAGTGCTCATTAAACTCTCGCTCCAGTGGCTAGAAGCTGTCCTACAGCTTCTACTAACCTGCCACTTGACAGGATGTTTTCCTCGCTCAGCACTTATCCCCAGACACACCCCAAAGCCCTGTTTCCAGTTCCCCAACACCACTTCTGAAAGTGAGCCTAACACAGAATTGCAAAGCTTTTGACTTGACCGAAGTGAGTGTAATTGTTCTTAAGTAATTTGCTTATTCAAGTAGGCAGTGAACGCTATAAAAATGCGGGATTGACGAACAGCTTAAATGGTTTGTGATCTTTCTGTGCAGTGCTGCCTTAGTCTGGTCTTCCGTGATGGCCAGAGCTCTGAAGCAGGGAGTCGTTAAGGTTTGGTACCCACATGCTTTACTGGAAACAGGGCTTAAGTTCCCCTGGTTAGACTCTGTCTTGAAAACCAACCTTTGACATCCAATCCAGTTTCTTCATTCAGTACTTTAAGGTTGGTACCAAACGAGTTTGTTCAAGAGGCTTTGGCATCTTGGGATTTTTTTGTTGGTTTGTTTATAAAAAGCAAGCCTTGCAACTTTTTTTCTTGGGGCTCTGATGAAACGTGTCTGTAATGGTGTTTTTTTTTAAGTTACTTTGAGTCACTTGGTAACTAGGGATGGAGGAGTGTTTCCTCTCTGGCAGAACAATGCTGTGCTGCTGGACATGGGGCCTGTTTCTGCTGAAATTGGGGCATTTATGTTTAGTAACGATTTTGCCAGTAGTTTGACCAGCAATAGTTTTGGGCCTCCTACTGGAGAATCGATTTGAGATTTGGGTTTTCCTGAAAGCTGATTTATGTATTTTTTGTGACCAGGTTGTCTGCATTCTAATTGACTGCTCAACTTTGGTCTCCCTCTTCTGGGATCACACCTGCATAGCCTTCATACTGAATTGTTGATTAATTCCCCTGCCCCTGCAGAAGCAATACTATCAAGAGAAGTTGTGGAAAACTGCTGCGGGCGGAGGAAGCAAGCAGCCGATTCAATGTGAATGATAGAGCAAGCTTCAACTTTATTGAAAGAAGTCACCCCTTATATAAGCACTCTACAATAACCATGCATACTACTCACAGATCTATTGGATACATGTAAAAGGCTACATTATAATATCCCAGCCCCCTGTGGCATTTCAGGTATGTCACAACATCTTCCCTCTTCTGGCCTGCCTCCTTTCCCAAGGTTGTTTTTACCATCAAGGCCATTGTGTACCTCAGTTTCTCTCTTTGTTAACATAGCAGTCTGTTGTTAGCATAACTGTACCCTGGGTTTTTTCCTCTGTTTACCTCAGGTGGCTGTGACCAGCTCCTGCAGAGACCCATGGCCTTGCTCTCTGCAAGCCGTTCTCCAACAGAAAACCACTTATTGCTTTGCTTAGAACTGCTTCTTGCTGTCTTGGTAACAATAACTTGATGGGGTGGCTTAAGCAGCTTCTGCATGAACAGAAGTTACAAACTGCTGAGTGGAACTCAGCATGAGAACGCATGAGGACGCTGCAACAAAAGCAGATTTTCTTTCAAATGTTCTTAACTCTTTACTCTTCTCCTTGATCCTTGAGGTGGTTAAAAAAAGCTCCGATACCATGGTGGTATTCATCACTTAAAAGCCAAACTAAAGTCAAACATGAAAAGTAATTCTCAAGTGCAATTTTCTCTCACTGTGGAAAAATCTGTATAAACCCTTTTAATCTTTGTACATTTAGAATTCTATTAGCCTTTTGTTCTATTGTTTATTTCAGAAAAAAAAAAAAAACAACCAAAAAACCAACCCAAAAAAACAAACCAACACCACAAACACAAAACCCACCCTAATTTGCTTTAAATTTCTCCTCAGTTTCTGTTCCAGGCTGAGGCTGGCCTCTGCCATTGCCTTCCATGAAGAGGCCTTGTGCAGGAGCCCCCAGTGCTGGAACCCCTGAAGCCCAGCAGACAAGGTGCCAGTTTATTACGTTGCTGTTGCTCAGCTTTGAAAGCAGCAGAGTTTGAACAACTCGGGTCACATCCCGATTTGCCAGGACGCGTAGAACCTCCTGTTTGGTCTGTGCTGGCAGCACTAATGACAAATAATGCATTCTGTTTGAGAGCTGGTGAAAAATACAGAAATATTTCTAAGATGCAGACAGCTGATGGATTGTGGCTGTGTGCTTCCAGCTCTGGTAGATTTATATGATGATTTAACCCTTCAGGATGCTTTGCTGTTTACTCCCAAGCTTCACTTGCCTCCTTTTAGCTGCGTCTTGGAGCAGGGGAGCTCTGTGGATTAAGGGGTTGTCTGGGGGCCAGCTTGTGGCCAGTTTCTAGTGATTTACCTAATTCTAGTGAAAATGGTGAAAGACTCGGGTAATTATGCTTAGTGTATAGATGCATTTTGTGGCCTTAAGCCACAATAAAAGCCTAGAGCTTTTACTCTCGGAAGTAATTCTTAGTCTGTAGAGCTGAGCTGTATTTTTTGACCTTTCCTTCAGGTCAGCTGTGCACAGTCCGATTACTCCAGGTAGTAGTTAATCCTGGGACACGGCCGTTGGGCCGTGGGACCACCTTAGCTTGCTGTATGTGGCCTGTGTGCTCAGCAAGCAGTAAATAAGAAGCAAGATGTTGGATTTTGCATTTATCAGGTAGCTTCAGCTGTACCGGTGTCCTGTACATCGAATTTCAGTGATTGAGTTTTATTTGCCCTTCTGTTGTTTCTCCTTTCATGAAGAAACCACTGGCCTGCCCTGTCACACACTTGCTTCCTTGGAAATTCCTGTCTTAATTATTGACAATTAGCTATTTAGAGTACTTAAACTGAATCTGTTGCTTCCCAGTTCTTTTAGCCCACGGTTGGGATGTGCATCAAGACAGCTTTCTGGCTTACTTCCAGTCTGGCTGCAGCTTTTCATGGGGCAAAGAGGTTGCTGGTAATTGGTCATCAGATTTCCTTTCCCACTTTCAAAAAGTTGCTCTTCGAGGCCCTGTGTGCATTAGCTTCTTCTTCCAGAAAGCAATTTATGAAACGACTTGGGTCTAGTGACAGAAAATCCCACTGGGCAATAAGATTGCTTCAGATCCTGTATTAGTGTTGCCAGATTTATTTTTTTTAATTGCAGGGGAGCAGAGTTTTGAATAATCATGAAGGCATTTGCATAGAACTTATTTTTATCCCAGACAGCAGTGGTCTGTGTAAAACCATGAGGAGCCAGACAATTGTCACTATTAAACATCTGTGTCCACATCAATTTTGTACGGCCTGATTATTGCTGGGTGATTTCTTGGAGCTGTGGCATGATAATTTTATAGTTGGTGAGCTTTACATAGAGTGACAAACAGAGCAACGATCCTGTGCTTTAAATTCTTAGGGGGAAGAGGGGCAGGGCTGGGCTGTCTCAGCTGTAGCCAAAAGAGAATCCCTAAAGTGGACGCAGTCTTAAAAAAATAATTAATAAAGCATTCCCCTGAACAGGACAGGTTGTTTTGCAGTGTTGTGTTGCCAAGCAGGTTTGCCTTTCCACAGGCTTCTCCCTTGAACTTCAAGGTCCAGCCGTATATTTCTGTGAAGTTTGGGTTGAAAAGGGTTATCCCCGGGGCTTTGGTTGTGCTGTACAGGCATGGCCCCCTGAATTTCTTTCTTGGTTTCTTACCTGTGCTGAGAGATTAGAAAAGTATTTCCCTGTTCAAAGCTTTTGCTTTCTGTCTTTTCCTTTTGCTGGGGCCTGGATTCATGTTATTCAGTCTACCTTCTAATTTATGTTTCATGTAATTGTTCACTTTGCCGGTCTTGGTGTTTCTGGTTCTACTAAATAAGCTGTCTGGATAGTCAAGGCAGGGAGATTCGCAACCTTGAGAAAATAATATCAAAAAAGCCCAAACACCTAATCTGAAAAGAATGCTTAGGGCATTCTTTTACTACCAGTGTAGTAAATGACTGCTGTCAGCAAAGTCTGGGCGAGAGTGTGGGCTGTACTCGTGCAGGTGTGTACGTCCAGGTTTTTCCGCTCTCTGCCGCAGCACTACCATTTCCTAGCCATTGTTCTTGTCCTTTCTGCCCCTCCCTGCAGCCATTCTAAACTACTTCCTCTAATCCACTGGCATTAATGGCACAATCTGAGATGAGTAGAAGTGCCACTGGCAATATCTAAAGAAAGCAGACTCTGTTGCATAGACATCTCTTACTTCTGTAAACACCAAACGATGCCTAAGAACTGGTGTTACAATGGCTGTTGTGATAGAGGTAACATCCAGCAAACCAAGATGGCAGAAAAAAATTAGGAAATACCCCTTCAGTCTTCTTTTGTAATCCTCCACCAGGGAATGTTCCCCACAGGATATTTCTTAGCACTTGAAGCACGCTTTACTGAAAGGGTCCTGGTCGTGAGTTCTGAGTGTAGCTATGTGTTATGGTGTGGTTGGACAGAAATGTGTATTTAGAAAACTAAACCAATTACATTTTATTAAATAAATGAATAACATTGTTCTTTGCCTTCCAGTCTGCAGAAGCACGGACAGTCACAACAGTCTGACCCGGCTGAACACGCTGGAGAACTGCACTTGCAAATCTTGCTGATGTTTAAAACCAAGCCTGAAGATTTCCGTGAGCTCAGCTTTCCTAAACTGACTATGGTTATAAACTAGTTGCTTCTTTTTTGTGTGCGTGGCCTGACGAGTTTAAAGGGACTTTTCCCAACCTCACTGCGAGTGGAGGAACTCCTCTGTTTTTTAACTCGGCGCTGGTCATTCTTGAGATGGTTCACCTGCAGGAGATCGGCCTCTGTAACCTGATGGACGTTACTCGAGGCTCTGTGCGGATTGAGAAGAACAATGAATCATGTGACTTGTCCACGATGGGCTGGTCAAGGATTTTAGATTCTGTAGAAGATAATTACATTGTGGCCAACAAGGATGACAAAGAAGAGTGTGGAGATGTGTGTCCAGGAGCCGTGAGAGGGAAGAGCAACCGTGCACCTACTGTGATAAATGGCATTTTCAGTGAACGCTGCTGGACCCACGATGGCTGTCAGAGAGGTGAGTCTGGGGCGTGGTGCATGTCAGCTGTGGTTTTGCTGTCAGTTTTTAACCTGTCAGACCTATTGGTGGGATAATAGGTGCCTATTAACCTGCTACCTTTAAGCACAGCTTCCTAAAAGCAAGGCTCAAAATTAACATGATTCAGGTGAAGAGAGGGCCTATGGGTTGGGGCTGTTTTATCAGTTTTCACCTATGTGAATAAAGTATGCAAGAATGTCGTCTTTGGTTTCTTTGCCACGTTAGGGACTGCCTAAAGCTCACAAGTGTAACTGACTCTGGGTGTATCTGGTACCTTGTGTCATATTTAAGGTGGTATTAGTATCTCTGCTGAGGTTTTGGTAAGGGATTAAAAGTCCAGACTGACTGAAAGGCTGCTGCAGGCAGCAACAGAACAGGAGAGAAAAGTCTGATGGAAGAAGCCCAACTCTGTACAGGTGCAATTCCATTTTGACCGAAGCATTACTGGTGTAGGAAGGTGTAAGGCCTGTGGGTGAGTGAGCAATGCTTGCACAGAGCAAGAAGCTGGAAGCCAAGTCAGAGCTGAAGGGAAAAGGAGAAGGAGGAGAGAGGACCTGGGTGGGGATTGCCCGCAGCAGGAGTCCCGGGGAGGGTGAAATACCTGGGCTTTGACCTGGGGTTTTGTTCAGGGGAGAAGGTATGGTCAGAAATTTAGCTGCTGCTGCTGCAACCCCTGAACTCCAGTTCTTCAACTGTATTAGCATGCCTCTTTTTAGCTGTGCTTTTGGAGCAGGGGGAGTAGCTCTGTGGATTAAGGGGTTGTCTGGGGGCCAGCTTGTGGCCAATTTCTAGTGAAAAGCAAATTTGTTCAGTTAAGGCCAACTCATGTTACATTTTGGGTCGGAAGGGAGAGAATATGTAGTCTTTTTGGGCCTAGCCTGATGCTGTTATGGCAGCCAAGTGTGTTCCGAAGGTTTTGTACTTTTGCAGCTGACATTTTTATAACATTTTGTACATACATACTTAGTTTTATTGCCGTAAAAATGTAGTTCTTGGTTCAGTGCAATGTGTTCATGCAGAGAGTGTCTTTGCTGAAGAATGCAGACAACAAAGACGCTGGAAATGCCGTGTCCTAGACCTCAGTCTAGATCTGCCAAAGATGATTTTCATATTTTGCATTTTTTTCCACGTTTATTTTTAATGTAATAAGAATGCTATATGTCTCTCAGTCCACTTGTGGAAGGAACAATTCCCTCTGAAACAGGATTTCCTGCCAATTGTCCTTGCATTCTTCTCTGTTTATACCCCATTTGAAGCAGTCTGATGTTTTTGACAATCTAATTATAAAGGTGGGCTCAGCCTTTTACTTGCATATTGCGTCATCTGGAGGTGGAGTAAGGTAATAGGAAAAAAAAAGTGGAACAGGCAAATAGAAGTGACCAGGAAAATGATCTGCAGTATCGGACAGGCCCTTAGTGAATCCCGAAGGGCTGCATTCCTGGAATATGAAGATGGATATCTGAAATATAGGCTTTGTTCCCTAGAGGATATGATGAAATTCAAGTTCTCCTGTTCCCCCTGAATGAAACCTTTGTAGGAGTCTGTAAACTTCTTGATCTTGGGAGTTGACTACCAGAAAATTTGAGTTATTAAGACTGTGAGCCATTTCGGGTTGGTAGGTGGACTTTTTCTTTAATCTATTATCTTGCTTTATGCGATAAAAGCAGAAGCTGTGTCTCTCAATTAGTGCAATCTAGAATTTGTTGCACAATATTAACCTCATGAAAAGGAAGTGGGAAGTATAGGAAAGCATTTGGGCCACTTGAAGAGGATGCCCATCTATAAGAAGGATGGAAGGATGATCCGGGAAATTACAGGCCTGTCAGCTTGATGTCGGTACCCAGGAAGCTGATGGAGCAGCTCAACCTGAATACCATCACACACCACATGCGGGACACCCAGATGCTCAGGCCCAGTCAGCATGGGTTTAGGAAAGGCAGGTCCTGCCTGACAAACCTGATCTCCTTCTACGAAGGGCGACCTGTTTACTGGATGAGGGAAAGGCTGTGGATGGAGTTTACCTTGACTGTAGAAAGGCCTTTGACACCGTTTCCCACAGCATTCTCCTGGCGAAACTGGCCGCTCGAGGCTTGGATGGGCACACGCTTTGCTGAGTCAAAAACTGGCTGGCTGGCCGGGCCCAAAGAGTGGTGGTGAAGGGAGTTAAATCCAGTTGGCAGCCAGTCACGAGTGGTGTCCCCCAGGGCTGAACACAGTAGCCCTTGGTAAGCTTTCACAGAGCAGTCAGGGCAAGCAGGATTATTAAGCAATATTCAGGAGTCGATATAAGTTGCTATAAGTAAAGAAGTTGCAAAGCAGGTGATCATTTCCTTGTATCACCTCCTTGCTTTATTTCCCTTAGAAGGCTGTTGCAGTGTTGTGGTAAGGCATTAGCTGTCTTTTTCTACCTGCCAATCCACAGACATGTGGCGCTCAGATCAGAGCTAACCCTTGCAGGAGGTTAAAACCTTCGCGGGAACAAAAGCACAAACGCCAATATGGTGGTTGCTATTTGCTCAATTTTATTAACCGTGCAATCGCTTTATACAGGCCTTTCTGCACATCGCGAGGTCTTTAGTTCCCTGTTCTTCCCGTACATCATGAGATCTCTCATGCGCCTCTATTGTTCCCGTACATCGCGAGATCTTCCGAGCACATAATACAAAAAATCGCAGCGAGCCTTTCTGAGGCTGAAGCAGATGAAGAGGAAAAGGCAAACCCAGATCTCACAGCGAGGGAAGACGCTGGAATTGTTGATGAAGATACAACAGCAGTACAGCGTCAGAGTCCTGAAGTTCCTGGGGAGCTCAAATGGGCGGAGTCAGGAGAAAGTCTCCTTGAGGAAGACAAGGAGCGGGATGCAAGCAGCAGGGGAACAATGGGGAGGATCTCAGGCCATCGGAAAGCAGCGTGTTGGAAGTGAGGACAGTGATGAGGAGGGTCCTGAGAGTGACGAGGGGAGCGGGGAGTACAGCCCCTCTGCACGGCTGTGGGATGCAGAATGCATTTCCTTTATTTTAACAGAAGGTTTTGGTTCTGTTTCTATTGCTTTCAGTTCACTGCAGTGCATCTAAGATAGTCTTGTGTGGCATAAACAATTGGAATGCTGCTGCTTGATGCTCTGCTGGGTTACTCTGACCATCTTGTGTGTTGCTTTTGTTTTGGTTTGCGTTCAGAATTAATGTGCTGTTGGTTTGCATTCAGTAATGTGCTGTTCAATGAGTAATGCTGAGGCCTTCAAAGACGTTTGCTTCTGGAACCCCTCTCTTGTGTGAAAGAAACTTCAGTTTAGGCACTTTCACCACTAGACTCAGATGAGTGGAGCAAGGACTACTGAAGAAGAACGAACCTTAAAAACCTAGAGGACAGAATCTTATGCTCTATTGATGGAGTGTGTCAAGCTAGTAATCTGGTCCTGAGCTGGCCTAAGACAATAGTGTGGTTCTTTATTAGCACAGTTCCTGTGTGCTTCCATCCAGCACACACGGTTTCATGGCTCTGGGCTTGCACAGAGATCCTCTATCCAGTACAGACAGATAGTCCGAATGGTAAGTAGGTAACAGCATTTGCTTCTTAGTCCAGTCCTGCATCATCTCTGCTGCCAGGAGACTACCTGAGATTCAGGGATGGTGCAGGTCAAGGAAGGACAGGAAAAATCATTGAATCCTAAAAATTACAGCTAGGAACGACTTCCTAAATTGCATAGAGATTTGTCCCCATCTACCTGGGGGTTATTGAGGTAAATTTTATAGCAAATAAAGAATTGTCAAGAAACCAAGTGTAGAGCAATGAAAGAATTGGTTTTCAGTCCTTTCTTGTGCCTCCAAGGGTCCTTCTCAGGGCGGTGTTGAGAGGAGACCGACAGGCACTGTTCTGGTTTTGTCCCGAGGAGACCCATCTGAGAGGATTTCTCCTAACCGGTGCTGTCATTAGCAGTGCAGAACTAATTTATCGGAGAAAATTGCATATGCAGAAGAAAGCAAAAGGTGCAGAGTGCTCCTCCGGGGTTGTTCGGTTGCAGGATGGGTCTGGGCAGATCACAAGGGTGGTCTGTCAGAAGCGTGGGATTACCTGGGGTGGGCTCCTGCTGTGTGTTTTCTGATCTCGCTGTGCTCTTTGGGACAAGGAGATACTGCCAGTCCCAAGAGAGAGAATTGTTGTCAGCGGTGTTTGTCACCCTGCCCTGGGCTCTGTGTTTCGAAAGATTGTCAGGTCTGTTTTGTCAGATGTATGACCTGACTGTGAAACATCATAATCACTGCATTTACAGAGCAGAAAATACTTCTCCACTTATTTTTAGATAAGCATAGGTCTTCAGCCACTTAAGTTGAGGAACTGAGGAATCATCAGAACTGTAGCTGAGAGCTTAACATAGACATTTTTTTTAAAAAACAAAGTGTTCATAGAACAATAACAATTTTATGTCTATAAAACAATATTGTTGCTCCTGTGGTGAAACCCCCTGAGACTGCCTGACAAAAGCAATCTCACCGCTTGTGAAAATGTGGAAGATTGCTGCTCTGTGGTTCAGTAGATGCCCCTGCATGAATTTTCCGTTGGATTTTTAATGGTTGTCTCCATTTGGTTTTAATCTACCTAAAATAAAATTATTGCTGGTGAAGATTGACGTGGCTCCAATCGGGTCTGCCCTAACATTTCAAATTTTAAACCAAGCTGAGGCAGCTGGATGACTTCTGCTCCCCTTTCGCCTTTTAATGGCTTCTCTTTCTGGCTTCGTCTTCTGTAACTTTGTGATAGTTCTTGAAGATTGCAGTCAGTCCAGGCGGAAACAGCAACGGCAGCTGGACGTGGTGATCACGTGAATTCCGAACCTGATGATTCCTGTACAGGTGTGGAAGAAGAGGTTGTAGCAAGCGGGGAGTATGATGCCAGTGAAGGTGAGTTGGCTGTTGAGTAGGGATGAAATCTGATTCATCGGAAGTGTTTTTATAGAAGTGCTTGCCCTTGCCCTTTCCTTTTTTACTCTATCAAATCCTGCATGTGCTCTTTTCTGTCCTAACTTGTATAAAATCGGGTGGTGACTAGCTGGCTTCTGTAGTCCTGTGTAGTTAACCTGTATTACAGTAAATAACTGCTTTGTTGACAGTTATAATGGTCCTAGGTAAAGAATGAAGGCCATGAAAAAACTGGCTGCCAGTCAAGAAAACAGCTGTGGGAGGCAGGAGTCTAATGAGTTTCCCTTTGCTTCCAGGTAGCGCGGGGGCTCGTGGGGAGGTGCATTGCCGGGGCAGGCAGGGTGGGACTGGCAGATGAGGAGGGAAGCTGAGCTGCAGCCTCCATCTCCGTGCTGTGCCCCGTTTGTCTCTCATCTCCCGGTGAGCAGTTGGCCTGATTGGCAGTGAGGAACCTTCAGCTTGTCTTGGTTCCCTCCAAGAACGTTTCTGGTCCCTGCAGCCCAAGCTGTTCATTGCTGGGAGCCGTACTGGAAGGTCACCTTAAGCTTCCACTCCCCAGCAGCAGCGAGTCTGAAAAGTGAAGAAACCCACAGGTTAAAGCTGACTTCAGTCTGCACTGCTGCTCTTCCATTTCCTTCTGCCATCCTCTAAGGGTCTAACAGCTGGCAGGAACAGGCCCTCTCTATTGTTTTTACACTGCTAGTTATGCCCGGTCTTGTACTTTGTCACATTAATCCAGGGTATTCTAAGGTTTTTTTTCTGGTCAGCTGGGAGCCTTTTGACCTCCTTCCTCTATGTAGCCTAAGAGCAGAGTCTTGTAAGGTGTGTTGTCTTCCGTCTGGAGTGTGTATACAGGAGGCTGGAGGTTCCTCTCGTCTCTGGTCTGTCAGGTCTTGTCTTTTTCCTCAGTAATTCTTCCTCAGATGAAACTGCTTCTGCCTTAGTCTTATCAGCTGACTGCAGACAGCTGTCGATACCGTTTAGTTTCAAAGCCTGGTGGTTTTCATGTGCTGGTCTTCACAGGGATCTGTGTTTCTGATGCAGAGCCCAAGGTAGAGACCATGTAGTTCCTGGGCAGCCCGACTTCCGTGGCAATTGTCCCTCCGGATCTGGGTTGAAACGTGGTTGCTTCGTAGGCAGGTGGTCTTTGGAAAGACCCAAATCTCCTAGTTGTTACCTTCTCAGGTTCCACGGTGCCTCATTTGGAACACTTTAATGCTGAAACAACCTCACGGTTGCCGTTATCATTCTGCCCAAGGCAAGACCTCACTTTACAGAAGGGAATACTTTGCAAGCAGCAGCCAGAGTAAATTAACTGCTCTTTCTGCTAATGAAGCAGGTAAACAGGTAGACTATGCCATGCACCACACAGCATTTGGTTTCTTTCAGGCAAAGTGAACCAAACGTCTGTTTTAAAGGGACCAGCAGAATCCATTACATTGGACTCGGCCCAATATAAGCAGCTGGACAGTTTGGACACTGTACTTTTGTGGAGATGGGAATATTTACTCTGAGCTGGGATGACAGTTTGGGATGTTTTCATATTTTACCAAAACTTCCCTTAGAAATGTTTAGAATGATTTCATGTTACTGATTTTGGTAGTGGACTTGAGCTCTCCCAGATTCATGAGGTAGGATTTTCAGCGTGAGCAGTGTAAAAGTATGGTAGTGATGGATAACTGACTTTTTTATATATATATATATATATATGTATAAAAGAAGAAAAAACCGAAAAGATCAGGTACAGAAAGCTAGTAGTAAACATCAGGAACAAAGCTGGTGCAGGATGTTTCTTGGATGAAGGCATGATTGCTTGTATTGCAAAATGCAGAGGTTTTGATTTTGAAGTGTGGTCCAGTGTTCAGTGATGGGGGGTCTGGTGGGAGGAAGCAACCTGCTGAGCTCTCTCCTCTCCTTCCCCAACCTCCCTTCTCTCTGGAAACTCTCTTCCCAGGCTGTCCTTGCTCCTCCTGGCTCCTGCACTGTCTGCAGCCACCTGGGCTCCTTGTGCACCTTCCACTTCCCTCTGCGGAGACCTGGGAGCGAGTCGGGCCCGGCTCTGAAGGGCAGGAAGGGAGGGGTGGGCGCGGGGAGCAGCGGGGCCAGGGGGAGGGTTGTGGCAAGCCAGACACGAGCTCCACTCGGCTGGCAGAGACAGGCCGGGCAGATAGTGTCCTCCAGGCCTGGAATCTTCTCTGTCTGCCGTCCAGAGACGGGCTCTGCTTGCACAGGCGGTTGTGCCAGCAAGCAGCAGAAAGCAGTAACTGCAGAGTGCAGCAGTAGTGCAGAAGGGTAAAATCAAAAGGAGTGGGAGATGGTTTGGGGCAAGACAGACAGCCTTTGCGCAGTTTGGGAAAGGTAGCTTGGGAAAGACCTTGCTCTTGTTCCTTTTGGTGGCACAAAACTTCTCTGTTCTTAAAGAACCGGGACCTGCCATGTTTGTACAGAACACTGGTGCAGCAGCACAGGCTGCCGGGGGGGGCCTGTCCCGGGACAGACCCCACAGCGCCGAATTCAGTGAGGGCATTCCCGTGAAATTGCCAGCGGGCAGGAATCGACCTTACGTTATCCCCCTGATGTAATGACGGAATCCATGGGAAGCCATTATACGAATAGCCGAGTATTCTTTTTCCTGCGTGTGCATATTTTACATGAGCAATTCACCACCCGTTTCTGAACTTTTGAACATTACTGTCAAGCTTATAGCTACACCTGTGCTCCCTGCTGGGCAGGTGAGGGAAGGGGGCAGAGTCCGGAGGGCAGGCAGAGCTGTCAGAGTTGAAAGATGGTCATGCGTTGGCATTTTGGCTTAAATTAGTTATGCCAGATGCCAGAACAGCAGCACTAGAAACACAGTCAGAGCAAAGGTGCATGATGAGAAACAGCACAGCAAGTTTTCTTCTTGTCACCATGCTGATGTCCCCTCATTGCTTGGGAGAGATAGCATCTTTAATAATAACCCTGTAAAACAGCCGTAACACTAACACAATTCTCAATAAAACTGTTGTTTTGATTATTTTTTAATAGCACCAGATGGAACTTTCTTGGCAGAAGGAACAAGAACACTTGATGTGCAGGGAGCAGCAGAAAAAGTGGCACAAGAAGGACAGATGGTAGGGGAGACACAAGCACCTGAGGAGGCAGATTTTGTCAAAGAGGAAGAAGTTTGCACCAAAGATGCAGGAGAAGTGGAATGGGTGGAAGATTTGCTGCCCGAGGAAGAAGCAGTGGCTGTGCTGCAGGCAGAAGGCCAGCCCGTGGTGGAGGAATCTGCACCCGAGGAGAATGCCATGGCAGAGGGAGATCCAAAGGACAGGGGACAGGGAAAGAAAGTGAGTTTGGCACAGAGGTGTCACCCAGGGAACAGGGAGTTCTGGTGGAGGGGATGGAGAGCGAGGCAGGACTCGAAGAGCAGGGACCTGGGGAGGAGGAGCTGTCAGGGGCAGGGGAAGAGCTTGGCTGGGAGGAAGGCAGAATGGAGCCCGAGGGGCAGGGGGTGGCTGAGGACATTTCCGAGAGTGATGAGGAGGACTCTGAGGGAGAGGAGTCTGAGGGAGAGGAGAACATGAAGGAGGGAGGTTTTTCAGGGGAGGATGATGTGGCAAGTGCTCTGTCTGCAGGAGAAGAGGACCTGGAGGAGGAGAATGTGAATTGAAAGATGTGCCGAGTGCTCTGTCAGCGGGAGAGGGGGACCTGAAGCAAGGAGCATTTGCAGGGATAGACCTAGTACCGATTGAGCTTTCTGATGAAGAAGAGGATATGGAGGAGAGAGGATTCAGAAGGGAATACATGTTGGGAGGTGTGCCTGAGGGTGAGGAGGACCTGGACGAGGGAGGATTTGCAGGGAAGGATGTTGTGGCGATTCTGGTGTCTGGGGGAGATGACACTGAGGAGGGAGTGTTTGCAGGGAAGGACGTTGTGGCTGGTCCTGTGTCTGAGAGAGAGGAAGACCTGGAGGAGGGCTGGAGGAGAGAGGATCTGAAGGGAAAGAGGTTGTGGCAGGTGCTGTGTCTGAGGGAGAGGACATGGAAGAGGGAGGATTTGTGGGGGAGGAGGATGATGCGGGGTGGCCAGAGCAGAGTCAGGAGGTGGAGGCGAGGCCATGGGTAGAGCAGCGGGGTCAAGGAGCTTGGGAGGGAGGGATCACTGGGGAGTGGGGAGGAGAGGTGGCCTGGGGCGAGGATGGTTGCTGGGGTGAGAACGGGGGTGACAGGGCACAGGGAGGGGTGATGGGAGCAGGGGGTGGCAGAGAGAGCGGGGCAGGGGTGGCAGCTGAGGGAGGGGACTCTAGGGGGGCTGGGGGGGACGGGGAAGGGGCAGCTGATGGAGCTTGCGGGTGAGGGGTCAGCCAGGAGCGGTGTGAGGGAAGGGGCCGAGGACCAGGGCGAGGCAGGGGGAGGGGAGCGGGGCACACTTTAGTAGTCGACTTGGGGTTTCCCAAGTTTAACTACTGAAAATAAACCTGGCAAATTAAACCAAAGAGCTGAGATGTGCATTTTAGTTGCGGCTTAAGTGAAAAGCAATAAGCAAGTGTAACATGTTGTCTCATAAAATTATATTCCTGGATGATATACCTGAAACAATCAAGTTTGCAGAAGATATCTTTATCTCTGCTGTAACGGCTGGTACGTCTTCCTAGAGACGTTCTGCAAACACTGCACGAGAGACAGCACACACATGCCAGCACAGGGCATTTACCTGCAAAAACGTAAAAGAAAATACCCCTCAATGTTTGTATTTACAAAAGCTAATTTTTTTCCATCCATGCCCAAAAATTACTCATACCATGACTCACAGAAAATCTATCTTCAAGGCAAAACATTTTTCCTACAGCAGGCATATTAAGTGTTAAGTAATTTGGTGGAGGTTTTCAGAATAAGCTTTCATGGTTTTGTAATTAAAAGCACCGGAAGAGAAAGCAAGAGATTCAGGTTCCACATAGATATTTTGTGCCCGGTTCTGTTCTCACAGCATTAGAGTAACAGAGCAAGTTCTGGCCTCACGTGACCTCGGGGAGGCAGCGAACTGACTGTCCCGATCTGATATTGGGGAGGGTTCTTAAACGATCCCAAGAGTGAGATTAAGACACAAACGAGGTCAGAAGCCGTACAACCTTGTGAACTTTATTTTGCATACAACAGCTAATAGCGATAGGACAGAGAGAAAAAGGAAGGGTCAGGATCCCTAAGCAAGAAAACGGTAGAGATGCAGCAAGATGAATTACCACCACCACGAATCCAGCAGCGTACTGTTGGCTCAGGCCTGGTGCAGGTGATGGTGCTCCAAGCTCCAAAAGTAAAGACAAGGCTGTGAGGGAGAGAGAGAGATCCCGAGAGAGGAGTACGCAGTCCTTTTATTGTCCCCGATTTCTCCCAAAAGTCCGCCCATTTCCATGGGGCTCACTGTCTCGTGGCCCTCCGTGCGCGCACGCCCCAGCGTTGACCGTGGTTGTGCCGGCCTGCACGTCTTCTTCCCCCCGGTTTAACTGCGGGCGGAGGCTGTGGTTTTGTCTGGGACAGTTCCTCTTCTCCAGAGCGTACTCCTCCCTGTCCACGGGACACTGAGGCCAGGACGTGGTGGTGGTGCAACAGCAATGCCTGAGACGTACAGTCCAACACAGTCCCTTACGCTGACATACTGTTATTTCCGTCTGTAAAAAGTCCTGCCTAACAACGAACAAACTTTGCAAAGTGATATGAAATTTTAAAATGACAGTATTGAAGGAGAGTAAGAAAGTCTGTCAAATGGAAATAAACCATGAACCACATCTTGATTTACCAGGTTTTTGTTAAAGCAAAGGGAACAAAGTGTGAGTTTCAAAGTGCCAGCAGTTGTTCTGATAACAAATTCAACAGTTCTTTAGAATGTAACATCCATAGTGAAACCAGACAGAGTCATGGAAAGCAGCAGCAATCAGCAGCTTTCAAAATTCACATATAATTTTTCAGCAAATAAATTGAGTGCAGTCATTTGTTTTTCTTCATTCCTATAAAGAGAACTCTGTCGGGCAGACATTGTACAGCACACATCAGCTACATCACCTGAATCCCTTGAAAACCCAAGTGACTGTAAAGTTTAACAACCCTTTGGATAATGGCATGCTGCATAGGAGGAATGTTGTAAACCAAACAATGACTAAGTTTAGATTTAACTTTTTTAAAAAAATTTTAGGACCCCATTTCTCATCTCATAGATAACAGCTCATCTATTGCCTATGGCAGAGCAGCAGGTCTGAGGTAATTGGGGATGTGCCCTTCACCAGAACGCTGCCAGACCGATCACAGAGCAAGCGAGCTCTCCAGCCCTGCCCTGACGCTGGGATCACCTGTCTCAGCCATTCTCCAGGGTGTGACACCGCCGTTTGCAGTCGCCCAACCCTCTCCCGACTGTCCCCCTTGCTGCAGCCATCTTCTGCACGCTGACAGATTTACACCGCGGCGTAAGGCGAAGCTGTTGGTGACAGCTGTCGCCGAGCCCATCCTTCCAGCGTTTCTCCAGGGCTGCAGCGCCGGGGCCAGGCCCAGGCCCGGCCCACACGGGGTCTGCCCAGGCCCCCCCGAACCCCGGCGCTCCGCAGAGCACGAGCCGAGGGCCCGGCCTCACCGCGCTCATCTCGCCCCGGCCTGCGGAAGCCAACGCTTGTCCGCGGAGCAGGGCACCGACACCTCTGACGGTTGCCCCCCCGATGTCTCCAGTCCACGCTCTTATTAACCGGCAGGGCTGGGTCGGCCGAGGCGCTGCTGATGGCCACAAGGAGCCAGCTGACCAGCACGGATTCCTTCCTGCCTGCGCGGGAAGCACTAACAGCTCATTTAGAGCTGAATCGTTTAGAGGTGTTTTGCTCCAAGCCATGTTATCCCAGTTGTTGAGACAGGAGACAGCAGCAATCAGTCAAAAACGAGCTACGGAAGCATCACAGGAGTTAATGGGACTGGAACCAAGTTCAAGTTAGCTCTGTGCCAGCCCTGTGCCCTGTCTCTGCGCCAGCCCAGCCCGCTGCAGAGGGTTCACTAGAACAAACGGTATCAAGCAGCTCCCCCACACCTGCCCGTTCCCTGTTTCCAACGAACGCCGACCCGGCACACACGCTCCTCTGACCTCCTCACCCAGCGCAGAGCCAAGCAATGACCCAGGAGCAGCACTGCGATGTTTCCAGCAGCGCTGCCCACCTCCCCTCTGCAGGGTGTGCAATGGCCTGATTTAAGGCTGCATCGAATGGAGTCAAGGGACTTCTGGCACGGTTCTCTATCTTGCTTTTGAAAGGATAGAGGGCAGAAGGCTGAGAAGGCTTTCTAGATCTGCGTTGGGAAGAGCAAAGTGTCCCTGCAGGCAAAGTGGACACCGAGCGTCGGGCAGAAGCTTTGCTGCATGCACCCCCCTCTCTGCTCGGTGTCCTCACAGGAGCTGGGGGAGATAGAGCGGTGGAGAGGGAAAGGGGAGAGGTACGTCAGCTCCCCCAACACGGTGACAGCGTGTCTGGGGCAGGAGGGGAGTTTCCGATGAGGCCAAGTCGCTGCCGTGCCTCGGCCTGGCAGTAGAGCTGGTGTGGGTTTGGGTTATTCCTCCGCCCCTGGGGATGATACACAGCAAGGGAAATCGGCACGGTGGTGTCTCAAATGCACTCGGCAGGTGTTTGATCAGCCAAAGGCCCACAGAAAGACAGAGGGGAGTAGTTGTCAACTTCAGGGGGGTTTGCTCAGGCCCTATTTTGTCAGAGCTTCCTCAGGGCTGTTTGTGGGTCAGCAGGGGGACTGTGTGAACTGTGGCTGATGCAAACCAGCCCCAGGCATCTCCTCGGGAAGAGCAAGAGTCCCTTACGACTCCAGGTCACCCCTTGCCACATGCCAACTGTGACATTTCTGGTTCAGGCACGGCCAGCTTTGCCTCCATCCACCCCCGAGAGCACGGCAGAGTCCCTGGGGCGCCCAGAACTACTGGCCAGGCTTTCCGAGGAACGAAGGTAAAATGAGCTGGCTTTGGTTAAAATCAGCACTGACTCCCGCGGGCTGTGGCTTTCTCTATCTAATCGCACTGTGGTGTGGAAAGATTTTCAGGCTCTGCCCAGGACCAGGAGAAGAAGAGGAGCCGGAAGAGAAGAGCGGCCTGGGGAGAGGAGAGCGACGGCTGCCCGGAAAAGAAGAGGAGGAAGAGGGAAGGTTCTTGTGGGGACGGACCAGCACAGAGCCGCCGGCAGGGGCAGAGGTCGGGCAGCCCAGGTGCGTGCCGGGCTCTGCTGCCCATCTTTCCCCCCTCTCCACACTGCTCTCCGTCAGCCCCAGGCGCTGGCGAGGGGCAGCGAGGGGCCCCGGTGCTGCGCGGGCTCTGGCCATAACTCCCTGGCGGGGCCCGGGGGCTCCCGGCCGAGCCCTGCGGGTGGCACAGGGGCCCTGCGCGTCTCTGCGCGCGCTCGGGGCTCGAGGGGCACTGCCCGGGGGACGAGGCGCCAGAGCCGCCCCGCAGGCAGCGCCGGCAGCAGCTCTGTCGGGGCGTCAGCAATCCCTCACACACGGTGTTCCCAGAGAGGCAGCACAGCCCTGCCCCTTCCTGCCGCCAGGGACTCACCAGAGCTTTCTGACTCTGCCCTTGCAGGTGCCGACTCGTGGTCACTGCCCGGACCGCTGTGCCTCCGGGGCCCCGCACTTGCCCTATAAAATAAAAAGATATTTTCTCTCTTGTGACTGAGTCTGCCACGGGATATTCTGAAGCGGGGAGCGGTTGTTCTGAGGTGAATCCTCAGGGGGGAGTTTGGGATCGTCCCTTGTCCCAACACCCTTTCCAGGGGGTGTCAGGGCTGAGTCGAGGTGCTTGAGGAGGGAAACCCAAGCCCAGAGTCACGCGGGAGGGTGGAGGCTGGATGGAGCAGGTGACGAGAGCAGTGACAAGTTGGTATCACTCAGAATCTAAACGTAGCCGCCCCCAGCCCCTCTGACACCTGAGGATAAACTGAGATGCAAGGGGGTTTATTTTCTGCCAAATTACCCTGTAAGGTGACAGGCGTCAACGCTGGGGACACTCCAGGGATGGAGACGTCACCACAGACACCCTGCGGCCACCCTGGTCCCCTCCCAGTTGTGGGGCATCAAAGTGGGGTGCAGCCCAGGGATGGGGACGTCCCCAAGAGCCAGCTTGGGGTCTCTTGTGTCCCTTCAAAGTCATGGGGTGTCAATGTGGGGGACACCCTGAGGATGGGGGCATCACTAAGAGCCACCTTGGGGTCCCTCAGGGTCTTGGGGCATCAACGTAGGGGACAGCTCATGGACGGGGATGTCCCCAAGAGCCACCTTGGTGTCCCCGTGTGCCCTCCCATGCCCAGGGTGACAATTTGGGGACTTAAGGAGACCCTGAGAGGTGTGTGGGGTGTCCCCATGGCCCCCCCGGGGTGTCCCTGTGTCCCCCATCCTGGACAATGCCGTTGATGTACCAGTGGAGGCCGTTGGTGACTTTCCTTGTCAGCCCGGTGTGGTTCCCTTCCTGGGGGGTGGGGGAGGGGACACGGGTGACCACAGGCTCCCCAAACCTGAGGGGAGTGGTTGCGGGGGGCTTGGGATGCACCTCTCCCTTCCCAGGTGTCCTCGAGAGTTTGAGGGGGATCCCACCAATGCCACACCCTTGTCCCTGCACCCCCACCACCACCGGCAGGGGGTGTGGGGACAGCAGGGACACAGTGTGGGGGGAAACTGGGGGGTGTGGGGGGGTGACAGTGCTGGGACCCCCCAAGCTCCTGCAGGGGACAGTAGGGAAGTGGAGGAGGGGTTTGGGTGTCCCAGTGGGGGAATTGGGGGTGCAGGAAAAGGGGTGACATCACCGGGACCTTCCCCAGAGCCCTGCAGGGGACAGTGGGGGAGTTCCAAGTGGGGAATTGAGGTTCTTGGGGGGGCTAAGGAGGGGTCCTCCCAATTTTGGGGGGTTGCTGGGGAGGTTTTGTTGGTCCCAGAGGGGCTTAGGGGTCCCAAGCGGTTGAGGGGTATCCTAGGGGAACTTGAGGTGTTCCCCACTATTTTGGATGGCCTCAAGGGGTTTTTGGGCATCCCCACGGATTTTGGGGGGCTCTGGGGGTTTGGTGGTTCCAAAGGGGCAAGACTGCTAGAGAAAAGCAGCTCTTCTCCTCAGCACCAACCCTCTGCCTGACACCCCCCCACACGCCCCTCCCTCCCCAAAAAATCACCTTCATTCACTGTCCCCCCCCAATCCTTCCTTCTTCAAAGCTGTGTGGCAGCGACGTTACGATGACGGGATGAAGAGCCCACTTTGGGTGGTAAAGAGCTCGCTTTGGAGCTGGAGGAGGAGAAAACCCACAGAGCCCTCTCAGGTCTCATTCCAAGGACTGAGAAGCCTTAAACCGTGGAGAGGGAATCTACTCGCTGCACCCCGAGTTTGTCAGCAACCTGCTGCTGTTTCCTGGACAAACACTCCTGCAACTAACCTGTGGAGTATTTTCTTAGGTGTATGTCTTTAGTAACCATTGCCTCTTTGTACATTTCCTGAGTTTTTCTTATCTTTAATTTCTTGAGCTTTCTGATTCACACAATACGAGACAGAAAACACAGAAGTGAGCTGTCTGCTCTATTGACCAACCCAGTTCATTTCCAGGGACCTGACACAGCTTGTAATATCCAACACACCTAATTAACCACACACCAAGTCAGGTTTCTTTCTGTCCTGTGTTGTTTATTGTTTGAAAACCTGTCTTAATAATTTTTACATACAATAAACATATTACTAAATTGTATTACTAAAAATAAAATAATGATAAGCTCAGCCGGGTTAGAATCCAACAGAAAGTCAGGAGCAGGGGCAGGAAGGACGTGATCTTCCCTCACACTAGGTGGGTGAACTTCTAGGTGCAGACTTGGACCTTAACAGAAAACACAACACACAAAAAAATAAAGTTAATTCTAAGCAGTCACTCTCCCCATTTATTTCCTCCCACTTTCTTTTGCTTTTTGACTCTCCATGTGCTTATTTATGTCAAAGCTGCTTTCAGCTGCTGACACACTACCACTGCAAACTGAAGAACTTGCCAACGTGTGAAAGTTTCTGCTGAGAAGGCAGAACAGCCGCTGCTTTGTTAGTGCAAACACACAGAGGAAGGGAACCTCTATTTCCACGGGCTTCTATCCCATGTGCCACCATGTCACTACTTGTTGGGCAATTTGTACAGGATGCCAAACACGGGTACTGCGATCTGACACACAGGAGCATTTAACCCACACTTCTAGCCCAGAGGTCCTAGCAAAATTTTCACATACCTCTGGCTCTAGCCAAGGGTAGTGGCTGCACTGCAGGAAAAATAATTTCTAAAAGCGTCTGAAGTCAGCTTCTAGTGATAGGACTCAACGCCGTTACTCCACGAGAGATGCTGACGGCACTAGTAGGGGAGAGCTCTTCAGACTCCTGCCCAAGGGAATTCTGGGGACGGGAAACATCAGCTACCCCGAGTTTTTCCTTCACAAGTTTCTCTTTCACGATGTTTTAAAGAACCATTTCACATTATCCCGCATATGTTCGTTAGCATCATTCCTCCTCTCAAAGTCCTTCACCCATTTAAGATTTCCTCACAAACAAGTCTGATCTTTTAGTTCCTAAGAAAATCCATCAATGCCCAGGAATCCCTCGGAAAGCCACCGGTGTGCAGTCCAGGTTAACACCTCCCCGTGTACCCACAGGAGATAAACCAAAGAGGAGATGAAGGCAATTTCTCTCCCATCTCTCCTCCCAGGTGCTTTGAGGTAACGCTTACACCCAGAACAGGGAGACGCAGAAAATCCCGGCACTGGACCTCTTCAGGTTCTGGCCTCCTCAGGGCTGTCAGGAGCCGAAGGGTGTCGCTGCAGAGAAGCTTTAGTGAAAGAGACACCTGCTCCTCAGCCACTGCTGCCAAACTGTAACTCTCGATCAACTGTCATCTCTGCCGTAGCTGAGCTCGTAACCTGCATACGGAACCCTCTCCCTGCTAATCCCTGGAATCACCCCATCCACCTGGAGAGGGGCAGCGGAGATCCCTCTAGCCAGCCTGCTCCTCCGTTACGGACAGGTAAAGCAGTTACCTGGAAATCGAACGCACCTTCGGACTCTTCTTTATATTCCATCCCTTCCCGAACCAGCTGTGAACTCATCAAGCCTGGACTTTTTCTTTTCCCTGTTAAAATAAATTTGACCGTTATCACAATTACAGCTTGACCTTTATTACACAAAGACAAAAGAAACAAAACATAGCCAGAATGAGAAGATGCATACTGCTTGCAGATGCAAAGGTGGACATGCTATTTAAGCAAAACCAGTGTAGAATTCTTCCTACAAGTCTTAGGGAAAGTTTTAGGATGACATTTGCCTTCTTTTAGTTTTGCATGTTTACCGCCTGCACCCAGAACGTCTGTGGGAGAAAACACTCTGTCATTTCTGCTGATGTCAGATGCACTCGAGTGTAACTGCCGTCCGACAGCCCATCGAAACACAGACGTGAAAACCAGCCCAACTTCACTGAGCCAAACCCCCACTCCTCTTTAAGCCTCGTCGTTCTCTGTCAAACTCCTCCCGAGATAAGGGAGGCCAAAGGCACCCTGCTTGTGTCAGAAACGGCAGCGGGACCAGGGGAGTGACGGTGCCCCTGTCTCGGCTCTGGTGAGGCCGCTCCTCGAATACCGTGTTCAGTTTTGGGCCCCTCGCCTCCAGACAGACCCTGAGGGGCTGCAGCGCGTCCAGAGCAGAGCAAGGAAGGTGGTGAAGGGTCTAGAGAACAAGTCCTGTGCGGAGCGGCTGAGGGAACTGGGGGCGTTTAGCAAGGAGAGGAGGAGGCTGTGGGGAGGCCTCATCGCCCTCTACAGCTACCCGAAAGGAGGTTGTGGCAAGGTGGGCGTTGGTGTCTTTTCCCAAGTCACAAGCGACAGGAGAAGCAGCGGCCTCCAGTTGCACCGGGGGAGGTTTAGATCAGCTACTGGGGAACATTTCTCCACCGGAAGGGTTGTCAGGCATTGGAACAGGCTGCCCAAGCTACCATCCACGGGTAGATGTGGCGCTGAGGGACATGGTTTAGTGGTGGACTTGGCAGGGTTGGGTTATCGGTTGGACTCGATGGTCTTAATGTTTTTTTCCAAACTCGGTGACTCTACGATTGTCCAAAGGAGGAGCTTGTGCCATTGGGATGGCATGTGAATGAGCCATTGGAACTGCTGCTGGTCCTCAAGCTGGTGACGTGTCTGCAGGAGCTGGGGGATATCCTGGAGGAGGGAGAGTGCACCCAGCAGACGGAGCCGCCCAGGTGGGAACTGAGGTTGTGGCGGTACCCCCGGGGGAAGAGGACGTGCTGGGGGGGGGTGGAGGATACAAGGGAGGTGGAGGCACCGGCACAGAGAGCGGTGTTGGTGCTGGTAGTGCTGGGCCCTGCGTCCTCTGGGTACGTTCACTGCGCGGGCATCCTCGATTTGAGCTTCTAAAGAAACAACAATCTGTGCCTACTTATTCCCTTATAAACCAGCTGTTGTGTCCGTTCTGTGTTATGGCCTCCTTTAACAGGTTACAAGCAGCAGTATATTGAATTTCTGTAGCCTACTTACACTTCCCAGTCTGGCCTGCCACTTGCCGAGCGAATTTTGCCGGCTCTCACTGGATGACCTTCAGGCATGGGGAGAGAAAAAAAATCCCTTTCAGTTTACCTGAAGATAATTTTTTAAGAGCAATTTGTAAGTTACGGTTACTTACCAGTTGTGGGTACTGATCGTCCCTGGGGGCCCAGAAGACTTGGTGATGCTCTCTGTCCCAGTCCAGGATCCTGATAGCCCTTGTGAATTGGTGCAAACAGTTGGAAAATAAGCTCTACCCAAACACAAGAATCACTGCATATGGTGAGAGAAAACCTACCTTCTCTTCCCACAAACCACGGACCGACAGCGGGGAAGGTCGAGTACGTTCCATGGCAGCCACCAGCGCAGCAGGAGCCACGGGTGCTGGTGGAGGTGCTGGTGGCTGCTGCTGCTGCCTCTGGATAATCTGTGCATAACCAGTGCCATTTCTGAAGTTGTTCACAGCCTAGAGGCAGAAAAACATTTACAAAGAGGTAACATGAACCTTCAGCAGCTTGATGAACAGAAGTCTCCACAGAGTAAAATTACTGGTGTATTCCCATAGATACTGTCCTTCCTAAAACAAACCAACATACAGATATATTCCGATTAGATCTAAGGGAGAAATTCTTCCCTGTGAGGGGGGTGAGGCCCTGGCACAGGCTGCCCAGAGCAGCTGTGGCTGCCCCCTCCCTGGCAGGGTTCAAGGCCAGGTTGGACGGGGCTTTGGGCAGCCTGGGCTAGTGGACGGTGTCCCTGCCCGGGGCAGGGGCTGGGACTGGATGGGCTTTAAGGTCCCTTCCAAGCCAAACGCTTCTGTGATATATGCACACATCCCACTGCGCACTGGGGCTACGGATTGGTAACTCAGACTATCTGTACGTAAAGCTCTCCAGTGTTAACACTCAATTTGAAACCGAGTCAATCCTGTTAAACACAAGTGTGAGCTGAGTTTGCCAGGTTGTCTCTCAAGAGTTGTCAGCATCTGTAACAGCAGGTAATGTATTTGCAAAGTAAATTTAGCCTTATTCCATTTAGCCTTGTTTAAGGAGATGTAAATTAATATTTTCTTCCCTTTCAGCTAATTGACTGACCAGACTTTTCTTAGAGTTTTTCTAAAAGTCACCGCATTACCTGGCGTAGGAACTTGTTGGCAACTAAAGTATCAGGAGAAACATCTGCCTGATGACACGATGGGCACGTATGTTCCTCAGAGTCCAGCAATGCTGTTCTAACACCTGGGTATAATCAGAATCATCACAACAGGTTTTAGCTAAACTAAGGAAATTTTGGGGGTTCTATTCAGTTCTAAAAGCCTGTAGATGGTTAATGGGTGAATATGGTGCTGAATTGAGAGCACGAAGTTGAGAACTGAGAGCATGCAATGTTCAGCAGTGTAAAAAATTTCGAGGATGCAGGAAATAGCTGCCCAGCTTTGATATTTCACTACTGTAACATTTGAAGATGTAGAGTAGGCCGTGTCTTGATGTTTTGACTAGTCTGTTCTCCACTGTCCAGCAGAGTGAGAAGTCACCAACCTCAAGGTTAATGAATAAGACACATCTCCAAAACCCATGAGTAGGTTCAAGTTCTGATAGTTTTAACCAGCTCTCCCCTGGAGAAGAATGTGGATTAAATGCCTAACGAGCCATTTGCTGCAGCCACAGCAAGTCACCAGCGCTGGCTCTAGAGTTTTGTATGAGAGAAAGGACTGTGCACAAACTAAATGCATTTGATAGCGAATACTGCAATCAGCTGCACCATTACGCACTCTTCTCGTGCTCATCCTTCCGCATGTAAAGAGGGTTTAACTAGATGCATAGAAAGGGAAAAACGCCTTCTGCCTTATTTTTTTCCTGACTACAAGAAGAGTCCTTTCCTATTTGGGGTATACTTAAGTAGTAAACAGAGCTGGTAAGAAAGGAATGTTACAATCTTTCTGCTGCCAGAAGATCAGGTGTGATGTTTTGAACTGACAAACATGGGAGTAACACTTACACTCATCACAGAAACTGATTCCACAGCAGGGAATAATAACTGCATCCACCATGATTTCTTTACAAATGAAACATAACAGCTCTTCTGGAACACGATTGTCTAAGGAGGAGGAGAGGGAGGAAGAGGACGGCTCCTCAGGTAGAAAGGGATGCTTCTCCTTCTTTCCTCTGGCATACGCTTCCCTGGAGGGGGGTGGGGAAGGAAAAAGAAAAAAAGTTACAGATGGGTAAAGGAGAACTTTCCCAAGCTTTTCGTTTTATCCAGTGAAGACAGTAGGTGGCATTCTCACTCCAAATTAGCCTTCAAAAATGCAGGCATTTAGTTTAAAATACTTTTCTATAGCCAGAGCGCTAGAAAAGGGAGGGGAGAACAATTTTCCTTCTGCAGAACTCTTCCCTTCATTGGATCAACTAAGAAATTAGCTCAGACTAGAGAAATCATTTTCTGACAGCTAGAGACCGGGTGAAATGAATCCCACGTCTCCTTTCACCAGAGGGTGAATGTGAATCGCAGGCTCAGGATAAAGTCAGTCTCCGCCTAATCATGTTTTATAAATGGCGGAAATCTATGTTACAGCTTCTGCAAAAGGAGATGCATGACAGAAAAACAGAGGTGCTCCCAAGTGCATTTTAAAACAGCCACCCTTGTCAGCACACACCAGTGTTTTCTTAGCTTACAGCAACAGGAAAACATCCCTCTGCTTCACACATGGGATTGGGCAAACGGCAGAGGGGGAGGGGATCTCAGTCCAACAGCTGTTTGTTAAATTCTGCAAGAAGCCTTACAAAGACAAAACAGGAGCAGAAGGAGCTTTCAAAAAGAATGATGCCACCGTAAACACGACGGAGATGTTTTGCAGAAATAGGGGTTCTTAGCATACCAAAAGCTTACCCAGCGTTCAGGGGCCTGAACAGCAGGACTGCCCCATTTTAATATTAGAAATCATCACAGATTTTAAGGTGAAGATACAACGACAGTGCTTCTTCCCCCATAATTACAGATGCTGGCCAGCTTGGTGGCGTTGCCACTCAGACATGGACACTTGGCTTCCCTCCTTCACTTTTTGGTCAGACCAGCTAATTCCATACTCACGCATTAATAATTGGGATGGCATATCTTCCAGTCGGTGTCAGCATCGCACCCTTCATATTGGGATCTTCCACCTCCACCATGAAACTCCTGGGAATTCCCGTGCTCTTTCGAAGTCTGCGAACAGACTGAAAATTACTGTCCTGTTAAGAAAAGAAATGCAGACATATCTCAAGACCCACACTTAAAATGGCATTTCAACCACTATTTTAAGCAGCAAAAGCTTTAATCCTCTCCTTTTAGCTAGCCCAAGGGCTGCTCGACTGAAATACTCTTTTTCCCAAATGAATACAGCCAGCATGCTCCAAAGGCCCGAGCAGTGTTCTGAGCTCAGTTGATATTCTTTGGCTTAACTTCAGGGTCCTGAAGGGTGAAATATCCCTCAGCTCACCGTCCCCTCAGAGGAGAGGCACAAACCCCCTCCTCCTCCAAAGGGCAGTTCAGAGGGAGAGCTGAATGCAGGGCTCTGGATCGGCCACTGGGGAAACTGGTATTCCCCATCTACACACGAAGGTTGAATTCGGAGCTGATGCCCGTGCGTTCAGTGAGTAACCTTAAATGGCATGAATACTCAACCAGAGACTTGTGTAATTATAACACGCAAATATTCAATAGTTGGGGCCAAGAGAAATGTCATTTTTTCCTACACAATACTAAAAAATGCAAACTGTCATTAAAAAGAGTTAAGACCAAAAAAACCCTTGCAGTAACAATGAAGTATATAAAAATATGCATTAAAGTTCACCGAGAAAGATCTATGGACATATGTAATGTCTGTGACCTCAAAGAAAGAAAATTTCCCATTGAAATCTCCAGCTTTCCCTGGAATTTTGAAGGGCTTTGCACCACTGCCATACAACCTCTGTATTTCAGCCCAAGAGAAACAATTCCTCATAGGGGGTCCATGTAATTGCTGTGTAACTGCCAAGGTAAAACAATTAAAAACCAAGTGTCACCAGAAGCCCCCCACAATCTTACCCCATTTGTTGGACAGTTCTTTATATAGTGGCCAGGTTTTCCGCAGCGAAAGCAAACATAGGATGGTGGAGGTGTAGCCAGGGGTTTCTTCACGTAACTAAAAGGGTTTGGGGAGAAAAAGAAAATGGTATGCATGCATCTCTCTTGTTCCAACAACCATCTCTGCAATGTCTCCACAGTCTTCACAGAACAGACGGGACTTTGCCAACACTTACTTGACTGGATCGTACTGACAGCAAGACTGGGTCATCATGGCTTGTATTTTATCTTCTTCGGAAGCGTTGGCTTCAGCCAGACTGCCGGTCTGTTTAACGGGTAATTATGGGACACGCACATTAGAAGCCCATTTAACTCCCCAGACAAAGACTCACCCAACCCTGTAAAAGGCAGCCCGGCAGGAGCTGGGGTTGCACAAAAGCAACTGCTTGTGTGAGCCAGAGCTGTCCCAGAGATGTTCTGGGGAGCCCTTACGCCATCACACGGTGTCTCTGGGCCTGTGAACCTGCTTGGAAGGAGCATTTTTGGGCACTCAAATCCTGAGGCTCTGTTTGTACCTTACAGAAAGACTTGTGTAACCAGCCCAAATGTCTTCCAAGTGGACTGAAGCTATGTGTAGAAAGAATTACATTATCTACTAGTTTTAAACGGATTCTTGAGTTCCAGAGTATTGGAAGGAGAAAATCTCCACTGTACATTCAATTGAGACAGATGTGTGCAAGTATCAGTGTCTATATTTTGCAGCGTTAAAAAGACATACAACTTATGAGTTGGGGAAGTTGCTTTTGCTTGCTGAAATTCAGCTTCAGACACAGAAGCATTGAGAGGAATCAAGATTTTTATAACTCCTCAGCAAGACAAAAGATTCTTTGCAGTAGAAATTTGTCCATCATGCGCTGTAGGCAGCCCAAACTGCATGTCCCCTGCACTTGGCCAGTTTCTCACATTGTAGAGTCAAACTTCACATGAGTTTACAGAACCAAGGACGTGTTTAGGGACAGCACTAACAGAGACCAGTTTCTTCTGGTGACTACTTTCCAAAGTAACCGTTGGGGTTTTTTCCCCAAATGTACACAATTTAATTCTGCAGTGGGAGAGGGAAGAAGAGAGTGGGAAGAGATCTCTCTCTCTTGGAAAGGAACGCCAGCCTTTATTTTCAGAAGAAAGAACTAGCTCCTCTGCATTAGGCCCCGCCTCCTCTATTCTTTAAGACGAGTAATTGAATTGGCTCGCACTTTGCCTTTTCACAAAGTGCAGCCACTAGTGCTTTCCCAGACAAAGTCACACATTGTTGAGAAGAAAACACAAGCAGTTCCATAGCAAACCCTGGCATTACAACACCTTCAGAAGGTCACCTCTGCTAACACACTGCACTCACACATTGGTATGTTCCCGCAAACAATGAGGCACATTTACACAATTTACACAGTCTGCGTTCAAACAAATTAGGTTGTGTTGTCCGCTCTCCACAGACTACAAGTTATGAAACTGTGCAGCTTTCCGAGAGTGGATCTATAACTGCAGTGACTAGAAACCAACAGTAGCCACGCAATTGCCCGTGCTACAGAAACGTTTCTATTTTGGCTGGTGCAAGCCCCCCCTGAAATGTCCATGACTTGCAGCCAGTTAAATTCTTCTGCGAAAATTATGTCAGTCTCCAACACAAAATTAACAAGAGGTCTGAGAAACAGTAAACAGCTCCTGAAGTGCTGCTGCTTTGTGTCTTGAAGGTGAGCTATAGCGCAACATTACGTTGAGGGACTCCCCTGCTATCTTCCCAAACTGGGAACTACTCTTTACGGGACACTATGGAAATATATACACATCTTAAAGTTAAAACCAATACTGTAAATGATTAAAAAGTAAGTTTTATTCCCATTATAACAGTTACCCAGTTATACATCACCGTACAAGATTTAAACATATGAAGCAAGTGGGATTTTTTGTTGGGGGTGGGTGGGTGGTGTGTTTAAGCCTTTGACAAGAATAGACACATACCTTAATGAGCTGGGCCAGAGGAATGGCTGCAGAAGAGTCCTCAATCTGTTCACAAAAAATTAAACACATATTCAAGTTGTACAATCAAAACATAGCAGAAGTTAACCTCTACTGCAGTCTGAAAGTCTGCACTATAACCTCCGTGTGTCATGGAAAGAGTCATTTCCAACGGAATGTAATTGTACTGGTTCAAAACAAAGTCCAAAGCTATGACCGCTTCAGAGGGCCTACGTGGTTCATGAGAAGCAGCTAAACTCAGTCTGCTGGGGTTTAGATATTTGCATTTGCAGACAAACTGTGAAACTAAACCATTTCATCGGGTAAAGGGGAAAGATCAAATGCACAACTTTGGAATACCACTTTGGGTACCAACAACATTTAAACTCACAGCAATCTGATAGAGACCTTCATGTACTCAGAGGGGGCCAAACAACATCACTTCAGTCATACAGCTTTAGGAACAAATACTCAAGTATTTCAGGACACGGGAAGGATTCTTAGCTGCACAGAACTGTCCTCAAAACCTAGGGGATATGTTGATTTTGGGATTTCTAGGAACCACCAAGTCAAAAGTAAGAAAAAGTACCAAGTGGCACAACAACGGTTTCTCAGTGCGTTTTGACAACATCTTCCAAAACTGTTAGGCAAAGAAAGTACCTATAAACAAAAGCTAAGTGATACAATGCGAAAATGGCAAAAAATACGCTCCAAACAATTTTAATTGCAAGAAACAAAGAGCACACGACAGCCTATACAAACACACTAGCTCTAGACAGAGAGGTGTAGAACACAGCACCAATTGAATTGTGCAAACCTTGAACCTACATGACCTAGAAACTATCCTACATTATCTGTACAACACAAAGTCATCCAGGAAATATTCCAGCATATTCAGTATGAAACACAATGCCTCACTAGGCACAAATACCAATATTCACATTAGAACTGTGCAAATGATGGCATTACTCAGTGTTCACTGTGCTGTGAATCAAACACAGGGTCTCTACAACGTACACTATGTTTCACTGCAAAACAGATTAACTTCATGTTTGGGAGATTAATAGGAGGCTACATTGTTTAGAATGACGTGCAATGTGTAGGAAAAAAGTGTGAGATTGTGTTTGTACATACTGCTCTGGATGTTCCATTCGCTGGCTCGGTTCGAGTTCTAGAAGAAGAAATAAAGGGGATGAGAACTTAGAACAAAGCACTTGCACCCAGCCAAAAGCAGTGAAAGCAGATTCTGAAACCTAAACTTCAAGACATTCTGTTCTGATAGTGTGCTGCATGTGGAAATGTATTTGTACGCATAAATCAAATCCCAGATCCCATTTGTAGTTTGTCAGCAATTACTGTAAGACTTACAGCTCTAGAACACAACAGTGCCAGAGGAAGTCCTCAGACATTTTGTCTCTGCTGTGTAAGTATCAAAACGATGAAGTCTGTGCTACAGCTTTGTGCTCTTAAACAATCAACCATCACATTAGCGACTGTTGCCCTTTCCTCTAGAGCCAGTATGCAAAAAAGCCAGATTGGAGGCATAAGAATACCTGCCATACCCCACCCCGCCTCCCCCAAATGCAAGACACAGTCAAACACTGACAAACAGACTCTTCTGAGATGGGAACATGCGTATCTGTCTTTCCTATAAAAGCACGAGAAAGAAGATCGATGCAAGCCGAGTGCCTCTCTAAACTAATCTCCACAGAAAAGGCTAAGAGACTGCAACCCCTGACAGAGACTGCAGTGCTTTACGGGTACTTACATAACTGGTGTTTTGCTGGTAGTTTTAACTCCTCTAACAGGGACTCGTCTAACAATTACCGAGGAGTTCTTAGGAATGAGAGCATTGGCATCTGTGTATTCTGAAAACAACACCAATACAGAAGAAAACATGAGTCAGTTTGTAAGAATATTAAGATGTAATTACATAGCACTTGAGAGAATCCCTTCACAGACAGGAAAGCAAACTTTTATATCAAGCACCAGCAGCAAAACCTTTTCCACTCTTTTCAAACAGTTTGGATGCCAGCAGCAAAATGGTCTCAGAGGTCCCTAAAGGAGAGTGTGCTCATGCATGAGGTTCTTTCCTGACCTGCCCTAAGTTGCTTTTGCTTCTGCTGGGCTACAAACCCAAGAGATCTGTGGAGAGAAACAAACCACAGCAAAGTCTCACCCGCATAAACCAGATTCGAAAGTCTGACCAGCTTGCCCTGCAACTAAGCAGGCACTTGGCTAAAGCACGAAAACTCTGCCCCGTTGCTTTCCGAGCTGTTCACTAAAAACCATTCCCCCGTGCCGCGAGTGCTGGGGACTGACAGAACACAGAAGGAGCCGCCATCTCTCTGCTCCTCGGAGCTTCATCCATCGACAGCCACACTGACAGCTGCTCAGCGCTGTACCCTCACATGGAAATGGGACTGGCAGGGCTAGAGTTTGGATCACAGAAACCGGAGGGGGTTTTGAGCTTGCTTTCACAGGCAGGGCAGAACGGGCTCCAACTAAAGGGGTCTCTCCTCTCTTAAGCTAGTCATCCAGTTTGAATAAGGCAAAGGGGCGTGAATTCTTTCAATTCACTTTTTGCAGAGCAGAGAGACTCAAATCAATTACAAAGACAAGCCTTCTGAAAAGCCTTTTGAAACCAGTGTGTGCCTGAGGGTCTCCATGCTTTGCCATGGCTTACACCGTGTCCCTCTTTTGAAGAGGAGGAGCTACCTGAGACACTCGGACTGAGTAGGCCTCAAATGTGAAGATCTCTCCATGAGTAAGCTTCAAACGTAAAGACGTCTCCATGAGAAGGGTTTATATATTGTACTTACACAAGCTGGATAGGACTAAATGTTTTAAAGCGCCATCAGCAGCCATTCCCTGTCATCTGCCTCCAGTCCTAACTACTAAAAGCCCTCGCCTCTGGAGGCCAAATCAGAACGATGGCCCGAAAGCCAAAGTTGCTGTGAAAGTACTACTAATGACAGAACCCGAAGCTTTTACAGAAGTCATGCCCTGAAACCAACGCCTAGAGCTCTGCTCAAATGGGGAATCTCACCATCACGCAGCCACCTGTCAAGACAGGCCTGCGCCGGGACTTTCTGATGTCGGAGGAGCTCAAACACCACTGAGGCTGACAAGCAACGGGGACGTGATGCCAGCGGCAGCTCTGGAAGCCCAAAGCAGCTGTTTCCACCTGCTGAGCGGAGTCATACAGAGTGCTCTTTCTGGTCCAGATCACAAACCACTGGACTGAGATTTCAGAGGCACAGGATAAGCAACAGTGGCCTCACAAAAAGGCAGGAGTTTGCTAGGCCTGTGCCCCGCTGAGGGTTGTGCTGGGTCTGCAGAAGATTGCAGGTGGCAGCACCTCTCCGCGAGGGAGGCTGTGTGTATGAGGACAGCAACCAGTGCGCTTATTCGCCAGTTCTGCAAGCCTGCAGAGGTCAGCTGGGACATGCACAACAGGTGTATGAGGCAAAAAGGGGAGGGGGTCCTCTTTTTGTATTTTGTGGCAATTCTTTGACCATTGGAAGAGAACCATTGACATCTGCCTTCTGAACACACTGTCCTTGCATGCAGAGATATATATAGAGAGAGATGCATGCTTGTTTTCCATCCACTGGTGAAGTGCACAGGGAGGAGACCTCCAGCCACCTAACAGCAGACTGATAGAAAAATGAATTCCCCTTACAGGTCAATCAGTACACATTTAAATGGATCAGCTGAAAACTGAAGAGTGACAATAACCTGGTGAGGTAAAGGCTTTATTTGCACAGGGCACGTATCACGGCACATATCTGTGGGGGGGACTTGAAGTATCCTCCCACTAGCTTGGTCACCGAGGCAGAGAATTTGTGGAAGAGGGTTTACAAACAGCGGAGTACGCTGCCGAGGTAGTTCTGTGCAGGGACCTGGCACCTGTTGGCTTTGATACATTTGATTTTCCTTCACCTCAACTCATTGAGTTCATTTTGGTGATGAAATTGGTGTCAATGATGAAATCTGGTGAAGTCAAACAATGTCGACTTAAAAGTTAACTTTTTTGTTTTTATATAGGAAAGGACTAAAACCAGAGCATTATTCCTGAAGTCCTTGGAAATTTCTGTTTGCTCTCTTTAACAGCTGCCAGCTTAGCCTAACAGCTCTCAGACAAAACTGGCATCTGCCAGCAGGAACCTGTTCCCCGCAGGCAGCAGCATCCCCTAGCAGAGCCTTGGCAGGTACCAGGAGCTGCGAAGCAGTGTCACTCTGCCTGGCCACGACTCCACATCTGCAGGCTGAGCAGTGACATCACACTCAAGAGGGCTACTTTTGACAGTTCTCCAAGCAGAGCTCCAACAGAAATGTTCAACAAAGCTGGAGCCAACACCATCGTTGATTCCTACTCCCTTCTAGCACAAAGCTTGTTTTACTGCCAGTGATGGCCAGTAAGTGGCTACAGGGGGTCTTTGGCAAGCACTACCCATTGCACATCGAGCAGGAAGTCTTCTACGCCCAGCTCCCTGTCTCACAAACAGATCGGAACGGCTCTGTGAGGTCCCCACAAACGCCACAGCCATCGACGGTGGCCGAATCGCACGGTCCCTTCCCAACCCACCAAATTGCTGGCGCCGGTTCCGCGTACGCCGGCGGGTCAGGCCCCGGGCTGACTCACGGCACGTGGGGACAAGCCCCAGAGAGCAGCGTGTGGTCCCGCAGGCCGCGGGCGCCGCCAGCCGGGCAGTGCCCGAGGCCCCGCGCCCGCCGCCCCCACGCACCTTCTCCGGTCTCAGCGTTGGTGACCCGCAGATCACAGTTGGCCGCCTTCAGCTTCTGGCGGCCCATGATCTCGCGCTTCAGGTTGCCGACGGAGATGTGGAGGCCGCTGAAGGTGACCGTGTCGCGGCGCAGCTGGGAGAAGAACTGATAATGGACGCACGGCATGGCTGGTCCTGGCGACGCCTGCTCCTGACAGCGTCTGCCGTGTGCGGCAGGTGGTATCTGCCAGCCCCTGGTCCCCGGCCCTGCAGCGCCTCCGGCCCGGGACCCTCAGCGATGGAGCTGGGCTGCGGCGGCAGCACCCACCCGGCTCCTCCTGGCAGCCCGGGCCAGCAGATGGGCGATGGGAGAGGCCCCGCGGCCCCGGCTCAGCCTCCGCTCCCTCTCTCACGGGCAGCGCTCCCAGGCTCGCTGTGGCAACTCGGGTGCTGCTGCCCCAGCGCTCCACCGAGGGGCTTCCTGGCCACCAGCAGCACAGACTTCGACCTGCCACCACCACTGCCACGGCAACGAGTCGCCACAGACGGCCACGGCACTGCCACGCCCACCCCGCGGCATTATGACCCGGCCCATGGTGACACAAGGCCCGTGTTCTGTCACCGCCCGGGGCTGTGCCTGCCCGGTGTCCCTCCTGCCACCCCCGGGGCTGTCCCTGCCTGGAGTTCTGCCACCCCCATGGCCTGTGGTGTCCCCCCTGTCACTGTCCAGGCCTTCACCACGCAGCATCAGCTCCCTCCCGCCAGCCCCTGGGCCTGTGGGGTCCCTCCCAACAGCCCCGCGCCCGTCAGGGCCCGACCTCCTGTCCCCCCCAGGCTGTCACCACCCGCTGTCCCCTCCTGCCAGCAGCCCCCAGGGCAAGGCAGCCTGGGGCAGAGGCAGCGGGCTTTGCCCTGTGGCCTCGGCTGCCGGAGCTGCCGGGCGGGGACGGGAGGGGACGTCTCAGGGTGCCGAGCCAGGCCCCACGTCCCCTCTGCCGCCGCCCCGCTCCCCGCTGACGGGGCAGCCCCTTGTTCCCCGCCGGGGCCGGGGCCGGTCGGGGCCGGTCGCTCTAAAGGGGCCGCCGCGGCGCCTTTCTCCGGGTCTGTCACCGCCGATGCGAAGCCGGGGCCGGTCCAGCGGCGCGGGCCGGGCCCGGGAGCGGCGGCGGCGCTGCCCGTGGCCGTGGCGCCGGCGGCCCGTGGCGGCCGGAGCCGCGGGGCCGGTGAGTCGGGGCCGGGGGCGCGGCCGAGGCGGGCGGCGGGGCCCGGGCGGCGGCGGCCCCGCGGCGGGAGGGGCCGGGGCGGGCGGCGCGGGGCGGCCCCGCCGCGCTTCGGGCCTTTGTGGCCGGGGGGGGGCGGCCGCGGTGGGAGCTGGCGCGGTACCGGCACGGGCGGCAGCTCCCCCCGGGTCGCCTGAGGAGGGACCCGCCGGCGCCTCCTGACCCGCCGGGACTCGGCTTCTGCCTTGGAGTAAGGAGGAGAGCGGGAGGGAACAGCGAACCCGGCTGCCGAGGCCGGGCTGGGGGGTTCCAGGGGCCTTCGGCACGAAAGGCAGCGGCCCCGGGAGAGGTTTGCCCGCAGCGCGGCAGCGCGGCCTGGAGCGCTGAGAGAGGGGAGGCAGCGGAGTGCGGTGTGACCGCAGGGGCTGGAGGTTTATCGACAGGCTCACTTGGGGGTCCATGTCTCCCTGTGCCTCACTGCTCAGACCTAAATGGCTGAGGTGGAAAACCGGAGTTTAAAAGTTGATATGTCACCATTAGATTGTTGAGTGCTCATTAAACTCTCGCTCCAGTGGCTAGAAGCTGTCCTACAGCTTCTACTAACCTGCCACTTGACAGGATGTTTTCCTCTCTCAGCACTTATCCCCAGACACACCCCAAAGCCCTGTTTCCAGTTCCCCAACACCACTTCTGAAAGTGAGCCTTACACAGAATTGCAAAGCTTTTGACTTGACCGAAGTGAGTGTAATTGTTCTTAAGTAATTTGCTTATTCAAGTAGGCAGTGAACGCTATAAAAATGCGGGATTGACGAACAGCTTAAATGGTTTGTGATCTTTCTGTGCAGTGCTGCCTTATTCTGGTCTTCCGTGATGGCCAGAGCTCTGAAGCAGGGAGTCGTTAAGGTTTGGTACCCACATGCTTTACTGGAAACAGGGCTTAAGTTCCCCTGGTTAGACTCTGTCTTGAAAACCAACCTTTGACATCCGATCCAGTTTCTTCATTCAGTACTTTAAGGTTGGTACCAAACGAGTTTGTTCAAGAGGCTTTGGCATCTTGGGATTTTTTTGTTGGTTTGTTTATAAAAAGCAAGCCTTGCAACTTTTTTTCTTGGGGCTCTGATGAAACGTGTCTGTAATGGTGTTTTTTTTTAAGTTACTTTGAGTCACTTGGTAACTAGGGATGGAGGAGTGTTTCCTCTCTGGCAGAACAATGCTGTGCTGCTGGACATGGGGCCTGTTTCTGCTGAAATTGGGGCATTTATGTTTAGTAACGATTTTGCCAGTCGTTTGACCAGCAATAGGTTTGGGCCTCCTACTGGAGAATCGATTTGAGATTTGGGTTTTCCTGAAAGCTGATTTATGTATTTTTTGTGACCAGGTTGTCTGCATTCTAATTGACTGCTCAACTTTGGTCTCCCTCTTCTGGGATCACACCTGCATAGCCTTCATACTGAATTGTTGATTAATTCCCCTGCCCCTGCAGAAGCAATACTATCAAGAGAAGTTGTGGAAAACTGCTGCGGGCGGAGGAAGCAAGCAGCCGATTCAATGTGAATGATAGAGCAAGCTTCAACTTTATTGAAAGAAGTCACCCCTTATATAAGCACTCTACAATAACCATGCATACTACTCACAGATCTATTGGATACATGTAAAAGGCTACATTATAATATCCCAGCCCCTTGTGGCATTTCAGGTATGTCACAACATCTTCCCGCTTCTGGCCTGCCTCCTTTCCCAAGGTTGTTTTACCATCAAGGCCATTGTGTACCTCAGTTTCTCTCTTTGTTAACATAACAGTCTGTTGTTAGCATAACTGTACCCTGGTTTTTTCCTCTGTTTACCTCAGGTGGCTGTGACCAGCTCCTGCAGAGACCCATGGCCTTGCTCTCTGCAAGCCGTTCTCCAACAGAAAACCACTTATTGCTTTGCTTAGAACTGCTTCTTGCTGTCTTGGTAACAATAACTTGATGGGGTGGCTTAAGCAGCTTCTGCATGAACAGAAGTTACAAACTGCTGAGTGGAACTCAGCATGAGAACGCATGAGGACGCTGCAACAAAAGCAGATTTTCTTTCAAATGTTCTTAACTCTTTACTCTTCTCCTTGATCCTTGAGGTGGTTAAAAAAAGCTCCGATACCATGGTGGTATTCATCACTTAAAAGCCAAACTAAAGTCAAACATGAAAAGTAATTCTCAAGTGCAATTTTCTCTCACTGTGGAAAAATCTGTATAAACCCTTTTAATCTTTGTACATTTAGAATTCTATTAGCCTTTTGTTCTATTGTTTATTTCAGAAAAAAAACCCAAAACCCACCAACCCAAAAAAACAAACCAACACCACAAACACAAAACCCACCCTAATTTGCTTTAAATTTCTCCTCAGTTTCTGTTCCAGGCTGAGGCTGGCCTCTGCCATTGCCTTCCATGAAGAGGCCTTGTGCAGGAGCCCCCAGTGCTGGAACCCCTGAAGCCCAGCAGACAAGGTGCCAGTTTATTACGTTGCTGTTGCTCAGCTTTGAAAGCAGCAGAGTTTGAACAACTCGGGTCACATCCCGATTTGCCAGGACGCGTAGAACCTCCTGTTTGGTCTGTGCTGGCAGCACTAATGACAAATAATGCATTCTGTTTGAGAGCTGGTGAAAAATACAGAAATATTTCTAAGATGCAGACAGCTGATGGATTGTGGCTGTGTGCTTCCAGCTCTGGTAGATTTATATGATGATTTAACCCTTCAGGATGCTTTGCTGTTTACTCCCAAGCTTCACTTGCCTCCTTTTAGCTGCGTCTTGGAGCAGGGGAGCTCTGTGGATTAAGGGGTTGTCTGGGGGCCAGCTTGTGGCCAGTTTCTAGTGATTTACCTAATTCTAGTGAAAATGGTGAAAGACTCGGGTAATTATGCTTAGTGTATAGATGCATTTTGTGGCCTTAAGCCACAATAAAAGCCTAGAGCTTTTACTCTCGGAAGTAATTCTTAGTCTGTAGAGCTGAGCTGTATTTTTTGACCTTTCCTTCAGGTCAGCTGTGCACAGTCCGATTACTCCAGGTAGTAGTTAATCCTGGGACACGGCCGTTGGGCCGTGGGACCACCTTAGCTTGCTGTATGTGGCCTGTGTGCTCAGCAAGCAGTAAATAAGAAGCAAGATGTTGGATTTTGCATTTATCAGGTAGCTTCAGCTGTACCGGTGTCCTGTACATCGAATTTCAGTGATTGAGTTTTATTTGCCCTTCTGTTGTTTCTCCTTTCATGAAGAAACCACTGGCCTGCCCTGTCACACACTTGCTTCCTTGGAAATTCCTGTCTTAATTATTGACAATTAGCTATTTAGAGTACTTAAACTGAATCTGTTGCTTCCCAGTTCTTTTAGCCCACGGTTGGGATGTGCATCAAGACAGCTTTCTGGCTTACTTCCAGTCTGGCTGCAGCTTTTCATGGGGCAAAGAGGTTGCTGGTAATTGGTCATCAGATTTCCTTTCCCACTTTCAAAAAGTTGCTCTTCGAGGCCCTGTGTGCATTAGCTTCTTCTTCCAGAAAGCAATTTATGAAACGACTTGGGTCTAGTGACAGAAAATCCCACTGGGCAATAAGATTGCTTCAGATCCTGTATTAGTGTTGCCAGATTTATTTTTTTTAATTGCAGGGGAGCAGAGTTTTGAATAATCATGAAGGCATTTGCATAGAACTTATTTTTATCCCAGACAGCAGTGGTCTGTGTAAAACCATGAGGAGCCAGACAATTGTCACTATTAAACATCTGTGTCCACATCAATTTTGTACGGCCTGATTATTGCTGGGTGATTTCTTGGAGCTGTGGCATGATAATTTTATAGTTGGTGAGCTTTACATAGAGTGACAAACAGAGCAACGATCCTGTGCTTTAAATTCTTAGGGGGAAGAGGGGCAGGGCTGGGCTGTCTCAGCTGTAGCCAAAAGAGAATCCCTAAAGTGGACGCAGTCTTAAAAAAATAATTAATAAAGCATTCCCCTGAACAGGACAGGTTGTTTTGCAGTGTTGTGTTGCCAAGCAGGTTTGCCTTTCCACAGGCTTCTCCCTTGAACTTCAAGGTCCAGCCGTATATTTCTGTGAAGTTTGGGTTGAAAAGGGTTATCCCCGGGGCTTTGGTTGTGCTGTACAGGCATGGCCCCCTGAATTTCTTTCTTGGTTTCTTACCTGTGCTGAGAGATTAGAAAAGTATTTCCCTGTTCAAAGCTTTTGCTTTCTGTCTTTTCCTTTTGCTGGGGCCTGGATTCATGTTATTCAGTTTACCTTCTAATTTATGTTTCATGTAATTGTTCACTTTGCCGGTCTTGGTGTTTCTGGTTCTACTAAATAAGCTGTCTGGATAGTCAAGGCAGGGAGATTCGCAACCTTGAGAAAATAATATCAAAAAAGCCCAAACACCTAATCTGAAAAGAATGCTTAGGGCATTCTTTTACTACCAGTGTAGTAAATGACTGCTGTCAGCAAAGTCTGGGCGAGAGTGTGGGCTGTACTCGTGCAGGTGTGTACGTCCAGGTTTTTCCGCTCTCTGCCGCAGCACTACCATTTCCTAGCCATTGTTCTTGTATTGGGGAGGGTTCTTAAACGATCCCAAGAGTGAGATTAAGACACAAACGAGGTCAGAAGCCGTACAACCTTGTGAACTTTATTTTGCTTACAACTGGTAATCGTGATAGGACAGAGAGAAAAAGGAAGGGTCAGGATCCCTAAGCAGGAGAATGGTAGAGATGCAGCAAGATTAATTACCACCACCGCGAATCCAGCAGCGTACTGTTGGCTCAGGCCTGGTGCAAGTGATGGTGCTCCAAGCTCCAAAAGTGAAGACAAGGCTGTGAGGGAGAGAGAGAGATCCCGAGAGAGGAGTACGCAGTCCTGTTATTGTCCCCGATTTCTCCCAAAAGTCCGCCCATTTCCATGGGGCTCACTGTCTCGTGGCCCTCCGTGCGCGCACGCCCCAGCGTTGACCGTGGTTGTGCCGGCCTGCACGTCTTCTTCCCCCCGGTTTAACTGCGGGCGGAGGCTGTGGTTTTGTCTGGGACAGTTCCTCTTCTCCAGAGCGTACTCCTCCCTGTCCACGGGACACTGAGGCCAGGACGTGGTGGTGGTGCAACAGCAATGCCTGAGACGTACAGTCCAACACAGTCCCTTACGCTGACATACTGTTATTTCCGTCTGTAAAAAGTCCTGCCTAACAACGAACAAACTTTGCAAAGTGATATGAAATTTTAAAATGACAGTATTGAAGGAGAGTAAGAAATTCTGTCAAATGGAAATAAACCATGAACCACATCTTGATTTACCAGGTTTTTGTTAAAGCAAAGGGAACAAAGTGTGAGTTTCAAAGTGCCAGCAGTTGTTCTGATAACAAATTCAACAGTTCTTTAGAATGTAACATCCATAGTGAAACCAGACAGAGTCATGGAAAGCAGCAGCAATCAGCAGCTTTCAAAATTCACATATAATTTTTCAGCAAATAAATTGAGTGCAGTCATTTGTTTTTCTTCATTCCTATAAAGAGAACTCTGTCGGGCAGACATTGTACAGCACACATCAGCTACATCACCTGAATCCCTTGAAAACCCAAGTGACTGTAAAGGTTAACAACCCTTTGGATAATGGCATGCTGCATAGGAGGAATGTTGTAAACCAAACAATGACTAAGTTTAGATTTAACTTTTTAAAAAAAATTTTAGGACCCAATTTCCAATCTCATAGCAAACAGCTCATCTGTTGCCTATGGCAGAGCAGCAGGTCTGAGGTAATTGGGGATGTGCCCTTCACCAGAACGCTGCCAGACCGATCACAGAGCAAGCGAGCTCTCCAGCCCTGCCCTGACGCTGGGATCACCCGTCTCAGCCATTCTCCAGGGTGTGACACCGCCGTTTGCAGTCGCCCAACCCTCTCCCGACTGTCCCCCTTGCTGCAGCCATCTTCTGCACGCTGACAGATTTACACCGCGGCGTAAGGCGAAGCTGTTGGTGACAGCTGTCGCCGAGCCCATCCTTCCAGCGTTTCTCCAGGGCTGCAGCGCCGGGGCCAGGCCCAGGCCCGGCCCACACGGGGTCTGCCCAGGCCCCCCCGAACCCCGGCGCTCCGCAGAGCACGAGCCGAGGGCCCGGCCTCACCGCGCTCATCTCGCCCCGGCCTGCGGAAGCCAACGCTTGTCCGCGGAGCAGGGCACCGACACCTCTGACGGTTGCCCCCCCGATGTCTCCAGTCCACGCTCTTATTAACCGGCAGGGCTGGGTCGGCCGAGGCGCTGCTGATGGCCACAAGGAGCCAGCTGACCAGCACGGATTCCTTCCTGCCTGCGCGGGAAGCACTAACAGCTCATTTAGAGCTGAATCGTTTAGAGGTGTTTTGCTCCAAGCCATGTTATCCCAGTTGTTGAGACAGGAGACAGCAGCAATCAGTCAAAAACGAGCTACAGAAGCATCACAGGAGTTAATGGGACTGGAACCAAGTTCAAGTTAGCTCTGTGCCAGCCCTGTGCCCTGTCTCTGCGCCAGCCCAGCCCGCTGCAGAGGGTTCACTAGAACAAACGGTATCAAGCAGCTCCCCCACACCTGCCCGTTCCCTGTTTCCAACGAACGCCGACCCGGCACACACGCTCCTCTGACCTCCTCACCCAGCGCAGAGCCAAGCAATGACCCAGGAGCAGCACTGCGATGTTTCCAGCAGCGCTGCCCACCTCCCCTCTGCAGGGTGTGCAATGGCCTGATTTAAGGCTGCATCGAATGGAGTCAAGGGACTTCTGGCACGGTTCTCTATCTTGCTTTTGAAAGGATAGAGGGCAGAAGGCTGAGAAGGCTTTCTAGATCTGCGTTGGGAAGAGCAAAGTGTCCCTGCAGGCAAAGTGGACACCGAGCGTCGGGCAGAAGCTTTGCTGCATGCACCCCCCTCTCTGCTCGGTGTCCTCACAGGAGCTGGGGGAGATAGAGCGGTGGAGAGGGAAAGGGGAGAGGTACGTCAGCTCCCCCAACACGGTGACAGCGTGTCTGGGGCAGGAGGGGAGTTTCCGATGAGGCCAAGTCGCTGCCGTGCCTCGGCCTGGCAGTAGAGCTGGTGTGGGTTTGGGTTATTCCTCCGCCCCTGGGGATGATACATAGCAAGGGAAATCGGCACGGTGGTGTCTCAAATGCACTCGGCAGGTGTTTGATCAGCCAAAGGCCCACAGAAAGACAGAGGGGAGTAGTTGTCAAATTCAGGGGGGTTTGCTCAGGCCCTATTTTGTCAGAGCTTCCTCAGGGCTGTTTGTGGGTCAGCAGGGGGACTGTGTGAACTGTGGCTGATGCAAACCAGCCCCAGGCATCTCCTCAGGAGAGCTGAGGGACCAATTTAGCAAGAGTCCCTTACCGCCCCAGGTCAGCTCTTGCCACATGCCAACTGTGACATTTCTGGTTTAGGCACGGCCAGCTTTGCCTCCATCCACCCCCGAGAGCACGGCAGAGTCCCTGGGGCGCCCAGAACTACTGGCCAGGCTTTCCGAGGAACGAAGGTAAAATGAGCTGGCTTTGGTTAAAATCAGAACTGACTCCCGCGGGCTGTGGCTTTCTCTATCTAATCGCACTGTGGGGTGGAAAGATTTTCAGGCTCTGCCCAGGACCAGGAGAAGAAGAGGAGCCGGAAGAGAAGAGCGGCCTGGGGAGAGGAGAGCGACGGCTGCCCGGAAAAGAAGAGGAGGAAGAGGGAAGGTTCTTGTGGGGACGGACCAGCACAGAGCCGCCGGCAGGGGCAGAGGTCGGGCAGCCCAGGTGCGTGCCGGGCTCTGCTGCCCATCTTTCCCCCCTCTCCACACTGCTCTCCGTCAGCCCCAGGCGCTGGCGAGGGGCAGCGAGGGGCCCCGGTGCTGCGCGGGCTCTGGCCATAACTCCCTGGCGGGGCCCGGGGGCTCCCGGCCGAGCCCTGCGGGTGGCACAGGGGCCCTGCGCGTCTCTGCGCGCGCTCGGGGCTCGAGGGGCACTGCCCGGGGGACGAGGCGCCAGAGCCGCCCCGCAGGCAGCGCCAGCAGCAGCTCTGTCGGGGCGTCAGCAATCCCTCACACACGGTGTTCCCAGAGAGGCAGCACAGCCCTGCCCCTTCCTGCCGCCAGGGACTCACCAGAGCTTTCTGACTCTGCCCTTGCAGGTGCCGACTCGTGGTCACTGCCCGGACCGCTGTGCCTCCGGGGCCCCGCACTTGCCCTATAAAATAAAAAGATATTTTCTCTCTTGTGACTGAGTCTGCCACGGGATATTCTGAAGCGGGGAGCGGTTGTTCTGAGGTGAATCCTCAGGGGGGAGTTTGGGATCGTCCCTTGTCCCAACACCCTTTCCAGGGGGTGTCAGGGCTGAGTCGAGGTGCTTGAGGAGGGAAACCCAAGCCCAGAGTCACGCGGGAGGGTGGAGGCTGGATGGAGCAAGTGACAAGAACAGTGACAAGTTGGTATCACTCAGAATCTAAACGTAGCCGCCCCCAGCCCCTCTGACACCTGAGGATAAACTGAGACGCAAGGGGGTTTATTTTCTGCCAAATTACCCTGTAAGGTGACAGGCGTCAACGCTGGGGACACTCCAGGGATGGAGACGTCACCACAGACACCCTGCGGCCACCCTGGTCCCCTCCCAGTTGTGGGGCATCAAAGTGGGGTGCAGCCCAGGGATGGGGACGTCCCCAAGAGCCAGCTTGGGGTCTCTTGTGTCCCTTCAAAGTCATGGGGTGTCAATGTGGGGGACACCCTGAGGATGGGGGCATCACTAAGAGCCACCTTGGGGTCCCTCAGGGTCTTGGGGCATCAACGTAGGGGACAGCTCATGGACGGGGATGTCCCCAAGAGCCACCTTGGTGTCCCCGTGTGCCCTCCCATGCCCAGGGTGACAATTTGGGGACTTAAGGAGACCCTGAGAGGTGTGTGGGGTGTCCCCATGGCCCCCCCGGGGTGTCCCTGTGTCCCCCATCCTGGACAATGCCGTTGATGTACCAGTGGAGGCCGTTGGTGACTTTCCTTGTCAGCCCGGTGTGGTTCCCTTCCTGGGGGGTGGGGGAGGGGACACGGGTGACCACAGGCTCCCCAAACCTGAGGGGAGTGGTTGCGGGGGGCTTGGGATGCACCTCTCCCTTCCCAGGTGTCCTCGAGAGTTTGAGGGGGATCCCACCAATGCCACACCCTTGTCCCTGCACCCCCACCACCACCGGCAGGGGGTGTGGGGACAGCAGGGACACAGTGTGGGGGGAAACTGGGGGGTGTGGGGGGGTGACAGTGCTGGGACCCCCCAAGCTCCTGCAGGGGACAGTAGGGATGTGGAGGAGGGGTTTGGGTGTCCCAATGGGGGAACCGGGGGTGCAGGAAAAGGGGTGACATCACCGGGACCTTCCCCAGAGCCCTGCAGGGGACAGTGCAGGTGAGGGAGTTCCAAGTGGGGAATTGAGGGTCTTGGGGGGACTAAGGAGGGGTCCTCCCAATTTTGGGGGGTTGCTGGGGAGGTTTTGTTGGTCCCAGAGGGGCTTAGGGGTCCCAAGCGGTTGAGGGGTATCCTAGGGGAACTTGAGGTGTTCCCCACTATTTTGGGTGGCCTCAAGGGTTTTTTGGGCATCCCCACGGATTTTGGGGGGCTCTGGGGGGGTTGGTGGTTCCAAAGGGGCAAGACTGCTAGAGAAAAGTAGCTCTTCTCCTCAGCACCAACCCTCTGCCTGACACCCCCCCACATGCCCCCCCCTCCCCAAAAAATCACCTTCATTCACTGTCCCCCCCCAATCCTTCCTTCTTCAAAGCTGTGTGGCAGCGACGTTACGATGACGGGATGAAGAGCCCACTTTGGGTGGTAAAGAGCTCGCTTTGGAGCTGGAGGAGGAGAAAACCCACAGAGCCCTCTCAGGTCTCATTCCAAGGACTGAGAAGCCTTAAACCATGGAGAGGGAATCTACTCGCTGCACCCCGAGTTTGTCAGCAACCTGCTGCTGTTTCCTGGACAAACACTCCTGCAACTAACCTGTGGCGTATTTTCTTAGGTGTATGTCTTTAGTAACCACTGCCTCTTTGTACCTTTCCTGAGTTTTTCTTATCTTTAATTTCTTGAGCTTTCTGATTCACACAATACGAGACAGAAAACACAGAAGTGAGCTGTCTGCTCTATTGACCAACCCAGTTCATTTCCAGTGACCTGACCCAGCTTGTAATATCCAACACACCTAATTAACCACACACCAAGCCAGGTTTCTTTCTGTCCTGTGTTGTTTATTGTTTGAAAACCTGTCTTAATAATTTTTACATACAATAATCATGTTACTAAATTGTATTACTAAAAATAAAATAATGATAAGCTCAGCCGGGTTAGAATCCAACAGAAAGTCAGGAGCAGGGGCAGGAAGGACGTGATCTTCCCTCACACTAGGTGGGTGAACTTCTAGGTGCAGACTTGGACCTTAACAGAAAACACAACACACAACAAAATAAAATTAATTCTAAGCAGTCACTCTCCCCATTTATTTCCTCCCACTTTCTTTTGCTTTTTGACTCTCCATGTGCTTATTTATGTCAAAGCTGCTTTCAGCTGCTGACACGCTACCACTGCAAACTGAAGAACTTGCCAACGTGTGAAAGTTTCTGCTGAGAAGGCAGAACAGCCGCTGCTTTGTTAGTGCAAACACACAGAGGAAGGGAACCTCTATTTCCACGGGCTTCTATCCCATGTGCCACCATGTCACTACTTGTTGGGCAATTTGTACAGGATGCCAGACACGGGTACTGCGATCTGACACACAGGAGCATTTAACCCACACTTCCAGCCCAGAGGTCCTAGCAAAATTTTCACATACCGCTGGCTCTAGCCAAGGGTAGTGGCTGCACTGCAGGAAAAATAATTTCTAAAAGTGTCTGAAGTCAGCTTCTAGTGATAGGACTCAACGCCGTTACTCCACGAGAGATGCTGACGGCACTAGTAGGGGAGAGCTCTTCAGACTCCTGCCCAAGGGAATTCTGGGGACGGGAAACATCAGCTACCCCGAGTTTTTCCTTCACAAGTTTCTCTTTCACGATGTTTTAAAGAACCATTTCACATTATCCCGCATATGTTTGTTAGCATCATTCCTCCTCTCAAAGTCCTTCACCCATTTAAGATTTCCTCACAAACAAGTCTGATCTTTTAGTTCCTAAGAAAATCCATCAATGCCCAGGAATCCCTCGGAAAGCCACCGGTGTGCAGTCCAGGTTAACACCTCCCCGTGTACCCACAGGAGATAAACCAAAGAGGAGATGAAGGCAATTTCTCTCCCATCTCTCCTCCCAGGTGCTTTGAGGTAACGCTTACACCCAGAACAGGGAGACGCAGAAAATCCCGGCACTGGACCTCTTCAGGTTCTGGCCTCCTCAGGGCTGTCAGGAGCCGAAGGGTGTCGCTGCAGAGAAGCTTTAGTGAAAGAGACACCTGCTCCTCAGCCACTGCTGCCAAACTGTAACTCTCGGTCAACTGTCATCTCTGCCGTAGCTGAGCTCGTAACCTGCATACGGAACCCTCTCCCTGCTAATCCCTGGAATCACCCCATCCACCTGGAGAGGGGCAGCGGAGATCCCTCTAGCCAGCCTGCTCCTCCGTTACGGACAGGTAAAGCAGTTACCTGGAAATCGAACGCTCCTTCGGACTCTTCTTTATATTCCATCCCTTCCTGAACCAGCTGTGAACTCATCAAGCCTGGACTTTTTCTTTTCCCTGTTAAAATAAATTTGACCGTTATCACAATTACAGCTTGACCTTTATTACACAAAGACAAAAGAAACAAAACATAGCCAGAATGAGAAGATGCATACTGCTTGCAGATGCAAAGGTGGACATGCTATTTAAGCAAAACCAGTGTAGAATTCTTCCTACAAGTCTTAGGGAAAGTTTTAGGATGACATTTGCCTTCTTTTAGTTTTGCATGTTTACCACCTGCACCCAGAACGTCTGTGGGAGAAAACACTCTGTCATTTCTGCTGATGTCAGATGCACTCGAGTGTAACTGCCGTCCGACAGCCCATCGAAACACAGACGTGAAAACCAGCCCAACTTCACTGAGCCAAACCCCCACTCCTCTTTAAGTCTCGTCGTTCTCTGTCAAACTCCTCCCGAGATAAGGGAGGCCAAAGGCACCCTGCTTGTGTCAGAAATGGCAGCGGGACCAGGGGAGCGACGGTGCCCCTGTCTCGGCTCTGGTGAGGCCGCTCCTCGAATACCGTGTTCAGTTTTGGGCCCCTCGCCTCCAGACAGACCCTGAGGGGCTGCAGCGCGTCCAGAGCAGAGCAAGGAAGGTGGTGAAGTGTCTAGAGAACAAGTCCTGTGCGGAGCGGCTGAGGGAACTGGGGGCGTTTAGCCTGGAGAGGAGGAGGCTGCGGGGAGGCCTCATCGCCCTCTACAGCTACCCAAAAGGAGGTTGTGGCAAGGTGGGCGTTGGTGTCTTTTCCCAAGTCACAAGCGACAGGAGAAGCAGCGGCCTCCAGTTGCACCGGGGGAGGTTTAGATCAGCTACTGGGGAACATTTCTCCACCGGAAGGGTTGTCAGGCATTGGAACAGGCTGCCCAAGCTACCATCCACGGGTAGATGTGGCGCTGAGGGACATGGTTTAGTGGTGGACTTGGCAGGGTTGGGTTATCGGTTGGACTCGATGGTCTTAATGTTTTTTTCCAAACTCAGTGACTCTACGATTGTCCAAAGGAGGAGCTTGTGCCATTGGGATGGCATGTGAATGAGCCATTGGAACTGCTGCTGGTCCTCAAGCTGGTGACGTGTCTGCAGGAGCTGGGGGATATCCTGGAGGAGGGAGAGTGCACCCAGCAGACGGAGCCGCCCAGGTGGGAACTGAGGTTGTGGCGGTACCCCCGGGGGAAGAGGACGTGCTGGGGGGGGGTGGAGGATACAAGGAGGTGGAGGCACCGGCACAGAGAGCGGTGTTGGTGCTGGTAGTGCTGGGCCCTGCGTCCTCTGGGTACGTTCACTGCGCGGGCATCCTCGATTTGAGCTTCTAAAGAAACAACAATCTGTGCCTACTTATTCCCTTATAAACCAGCTGTTGTGTCCGTTCTGTGTTATGGCCTCCTTTAACAGGTTACAAGCAGCAGTATATTGAATTTCTGTAGCCTACTTACACTTCCCAGTCTGGCCTGCCACTTGCCGAGCGAATTTTGCCGGCTCTCACTGGATGACCTTCAGGCATGGGGAGAGAAAAAAAATCCCTTTCAGTTTACCTGAAGATAATTTTTTAAGAGCAATTTGTAAGTTACGGTTACTTACCAGTTGTGGGTACTGATCGTCCCTGGGGGCCCAGAAGACTTGGTGATGCTCTCTGTCCCAGTCCAGGATCCTGATAGCCCTTGTGAATTGGTGCAAACAGTTGGAAAATAAGCTCTACCCAAACACAAGAATCACTGCATACGGTGAGAGAAAACCTACCTTCTCTTCCCACAAACCACGGACCGACAGCGGGGAAGGTCGAGTACGTTCCATGGCAGCCACCAGCGCAGCAGGAGCCACGGGTGCTGGTGGAGGTGCTGGTGGCTGCTGCTGCTGCCTCTGGATAATCTGTGCATAACCAGTGCCATTTCTGAAGTTGTTCACAGCCTAGAGGCAGAAAAACATTTACAAAGAGGTAACATGAACCTTCAGCAGCTTGATGAACAGAAGTCTCCACAGAGTAAAATTACTGGTGTATTCCCATAGATACTGTCCTTCCTAAAACAAACCAACATACAGATATATTCCGATTAGATCTAAGGGAGAAATTCTTCCCTGTGAGGGGGGTGAGGCCCTGGCACAGGCTGCCCAGAGCAGCTGTGGCTGCCCCCTCCCTGGCAGGGTTCAAGGCCAGGTTGGACGGGGCTTTGGGCAGCCTGGGCTAGTGGACGGTGTCCCTGCCCGGGGCAGGGGCTGGGACTGGATGGGCTTTAAGGTCCCTTCCAAGCCAAACGCTTCTGTGATATATGCACACATCCCACTGCGCACTGGGGCTACGGATTGGTAACTCAGACTATCTGTACGTAAAGCTCTCCAGTGTTAACACTCAATTTGAAACCGAGTCAATCCTGTTAAACACAAGTGTGAGCTGAGTTTGCCAGGCTGTCTCTCAAGAGTTGTCGGCATCTGTAACAGCAGGTAATGTATTTGCAAAGTAAATTTAGCCTTATTCCATTTAGCCTTGTTTAAGGAGATGTAAATTAATATTTTCTTCCCTTTCAGCTAATTGACTGACCAGCCTTTTCTTAGAGTTTTTCTAAAAGTCACCGCATTACCTGGCGTAGGAACTTGTTGGCAACTAAAGTATCAGGAGAAACATCTGCCTGATGACACGATGGGCACGTATGTTCCTCAGAGTCCAGCAATGCTGTTCTAACACCTGGGTATAATCAGAATCATCACAACAGGTTTTAGCTAAACTAAGGAAATTTTGGGGGTTCTATTCAGTTCTAAAAGCCTGTAGATGGTTAATGGGTGAATATGGTGCTGAATTGAGAGCACGAAGTTGAGAACTGAGAGCATGCAATGTTCAGCAGTGTAAAAAATTTCGAGGATGCAGGAAATAGCTGCCCAGCTTTGATATTTCACTACTGTAACATTTGAAGATGTAGAGTAGGCCGTGTCTTGATGTTTTGACTAGTCTGTTCTCCACTGTCCAGCAGAGTGAGAAGTCACCAACCTCAAGGTTAATGAATAAGACACATCTCCAAAACCCATGAGTAGGTTCAAGTTCTGATAGTTTTAACCAGCTCTCCCCTGGAGAAGAATGTGGATTAAATGCCTAACGAGCCATTTGCTGCAGACCACAGCAAGTCACCAGCGCTGGCTCTAGAGTTTTGTATGAGAGAAAGGACTGTGCACAAACTAAATGCATTTTGATAGCGCATACTGCAATCAGCTGCACCATTATGCACTCTTCTCGTGCTCATCCTTCCGCATGTAAAGAGGGTTTAACTAGATGATGCATAGAAAGGGAAAAACGCCTTCTGCCTTAGTTTTTTCCTGACTACAAGAAGAGTCCTTTCCTATTTGGGGTATACTTAAGTAGTAAACAGAGCTGGTAAGAAAGGAATGTTACAATCTTTCTGCTGCCAGAAGATCAGGTGTGATGTTTTGAACTGACAAACATGGGAGTAACACTTACACTCATCACAGAAACTGTTTCCGCAGCAGGGGATAATAACTGCATCCACCATGATTTCTTTACAAATGAAACATAACAGCTCTTCTGGAACACGATTGTCTAAGGAGGAGGAGAGGGAGGAAGAGGACGGCTCCTCAGGTAGAAAGGGATGCTTCTCCTTCTTTCCTCTGGCATACGCTTCCCTGGAGGGGGGTGGGGAAGGAAAAAGAAAAAAAGTTACAGATGGGTAAAGGAGAACTTTCCCAAGCTTTTCATTTTATCCAGTGAAGACAGTAGGTGGCATTCTCACTCCAAATTAGCCTTCAAAAATGCAGGCATTTAGTTTAAAATACTTTCCTATAGCCAGAGCACTAGAAAAGGGAGGGGAGAACAATTTTCCTTCTGCAGAACTCTTCCCTTCATTGGATCAACTAAGAAATTAGCTCAGACTAGAGAAATCATTTTCTGACAGCTAGAGACCGGGTGAAATGAATCCCACGTCTCCTTTCACCAGAGGGTGAATGTGAATCGCAGGCTCAGGATAAAGTCAGTCTCCGCCTAATCATGTTTTATAAATGGCGGAAATCTATGTTACAGCTTCTGCAAAAGGAGATGCATGACAGAAAAACAGAGGTGCTCCCAAGTGCATTTTAAAACAGCCACCCTTGTCAGCACACACCAGTGTTTTCTTAGCTTACAGCAACAGGAAAACATCCCTCTGCTTCACCCATGGGATTGGGCAAACGGCAGAGGGGGAGGGGATCTCAGTCCAACAGCTGTTTGTTAAATTCTGCAAGAAGCCTTACAAAGACAAAACAGGAGCAGAAGGAGCTTTCAAAAAGAATGATGCCACCGTAAACACGACGGAGATGTTTTGCAGAAATAGGGGTTCTTAGCATACCAAAAGCTTACCCAGCGTTCAGGGGCCTGAACAGCAGGACTGCCCCATTTTAATATTAGAAATCATCACAGATTTTAAGGTGAAGATACAACGACAGTGCTTCTTCCCCCATAATTACAGATGCTGGCCAGCTTGGTGGCGTTGCCACTCAGACATGGACACTTGGCTTCCCTCCTTCACTTTTTGGTCAGACCAGCTAATTCCATACTCACGCATTAATAATTGGGATGGCATATCTTCCAGTCGGTGTCAGCATCGCACCCTTCATATTGGGATCTTCCACCTCCACCATGAAACTCCTGGGAATTCCCGTGCTCTTTCGAAGTCTGCGAACAGACTGAAAATTACTGTCCTGTTAAGAAAAGAAATGCAGACATATCTCAAGACCCACACTTAAAATGGCATTTCAACCACTATTTTAAGCAGCAAAAGCTTTAATCCTCTCCTTTTAGCTAGCCCAAGGGCTGCTCGACTGAAATACTCTTTTTCCCAAATGAATACAGCCAGCATGCTCCAAAGGCCCGAGCAGTGTTCTGAGCTCAGTTGATATTCTTTGGCTTAACTTCAGGGTCCTGAAGGGTGAAATATCCCTCAGCTCACCGTCCCCTCAGAGGAGAGGCACAAACCCCCTCCTCCTCCAAAGGGCAGTTGAGAGGGAGAGCTGAATGCAGGGCTCTGGATCGGCCACTGGGGAAACTGGTATTCCCCATCTACACACGAAGGTTGAATTCGGAGCTGATGCCCGTGCGTTCAGTGAGTAACCTTAAATGGCATGAATACTCAACCAGAGACTTGTGTAATTATAACACGCAAATATTCAATAGTTGGGGCCAAGAGAAATGTCATTTTTTCCTACAAAATACTAAAAAATGCAAACTGTCATTAAAAAGAGTTATGACAAAAAAAACCTTGCAGTAACATTGAAGTATATAAAAATATGCATTAAAGTTCACCGAGAAAGATCTATGGACATATGTAATGTCTGTGACCTCAAAGAAAGAAAATTTCCCATTGAAATCTCCAGCTTTCCCTGGAATTTTGAAGGGCTTTGCACCACTGCCATACAACCTCTGTATTTCAGCCCAAGAGAAACAATTCCTCATAGGGGGTCCATGTAATTGCTGTGTAACTGCCAAGGTAAAACAATTAAAAACCAAGTGTCACCAGAAGCCCCCCACAATCTTACCCCATTTGTTGGACAGTTCTTTATATAGTGGCCAGGTTTTCCGCAGCGAAAGCAAACATAGGATGGTGGAGGTGTAGCCAGGGGTTTCTTCACGTAACTAAAAGGGTTTGGGGAGAAAAAGAAAATGGTATGCATGCATCTCTCTTGTTCCAACAACCATCTCTGCAATGTCTCCACAGTCTTCACAGAACAGACGGGACTTTGCCAACACTTACTTGACTGGATCGTACTGACAGCAAGACTGGGTCATCATGGCTTGTATTTTATCTTCTTCGGAAGCGTTGGCTTCAGCCAGACTGCCGGTCTGTTTAACGGGTAATTATGGGACACGCACATTAGAAGCCCATTTAACTCCCCAGACAAAGACTCACCCAACCCTGTAAAAGGCAGCCCGGCAGGAGCTGGGGTTGCACAAAAGCAACTGCTTGTGTGAGCCAGAGCTGTCCCAGAGATGTTCTGGGGAGCCCTTACGCCATCACACGGTGTCTCTGGGCCTGTGAACCTGCTTGGAAGGAGCATTTTTGGGCACTCAAATCCTGAGGCTCTGTTTGTACCTTACAGAAAGACTTGTGTAACCAGCCCAAATGTCTTCCAAGTGGACTGAAGCTATGTGTAGAAAGAATTACATTATCTACTAGTTTTAAACGGATTCTTGAGTTCCAGAGTATTGGAAGGAGAAAATCTCCACTGTACATTCAATTGAGACAGATGTGTGCAAGTATCAGTGTCTATATTTTGCAGCGTTAAAAAGACATACAACTTATGAGTTGGGGAAGTTGCTTTTGCTTGCTGAAATTCAGCTTCAGACACAGAAGCATTGAGAGGAATCAAGATTTTTATAACTCCTCAGCAAGACAAAAGATTCTTTGCAGTAGAAATTTGTCCATCATGCGCTGTAGGCAGCCCAAACTGCATGTCCCCTGCACTTGGCCAGTTTCTCACATTGTAGAGTCAAACTTCACATGAGTTTACAGAACCAAGGACGTGTTTAGGGACAGCACTAACAGAGACCAGTTTCTTCTGGTGACTACTTTCCAAAGTAACCGTTGGGGTTTTTTCCCCAAATGTACACAATTTAATTCTGCAGTGGGAGAGGGAAGAAGAGAGTGGGAAGAGATCTCTCTCTCTTGGAAAGGAACGCCAGCCTTTATTTTCAGAAGAAAGAACTAGCTCCTCTGCATTAGGCCCCGCCTCCTCTATTCTTTAAGACGAGTAATTGAATTGGCTCGCACTTTGCCTTTTCACAAAGTGCAGCCACTAGTGCTTTCCCAGACAAAGTCACACATTGTTGAGAAGAAAACACAAGCAGTTCCATAGCAAACCCTGGCATTACAACACCTTCAGAAGGTCACCTCTGCTAACACACTGCACTCACACATTGGTATGTTCCCGCAAACAATGAGGCACATTTACACAATTTACACAGTCTGCGTTCAAACAAATTAGGTTGTGTTGTCCGCTCTCCACAGACTACAAGTTATGAAACTGTGCAGCTTTCCGAGAGTGGATCTATAACTGCAGTGACTAGAAACCAACAGTAGCCACGCAATTGCCCGTGCTACAGAAACGTTTCTATTTTGGCTGGTGCAAGCCCCCCCTGAAATGTCCATGACTTGCAGCCAGTTAAATTCTTCTGCGAAAATTATGTCAGTCTCCAACACAAAATTAACAAGAGGTCTGAGAAACAGTAAACACCTCCTGAAGTGCTGCTGCTTTGTGTCTTGAAGGTGAGCTATAGCGCAACATTACGTTGAGGGACTCCCCTGCTATCTTCCCAAACTGGGAACTACTCTTTACGGGACACTATGGAAATATATATACACATCTTAAAGTTAAAACCAATACTGTAAATGATTAAAAAGTAAGTTTTATTCCCATTATAACAGTTACCCAGTTATACATCACCGTACAAGATTTAAACATATGAAGCAAGTGGGATTTTTTGTTGGGGGTGGGTGGGTGGTGTGTTTAAGCCTTTGACAAGAATAGACACATACCTTAATGAGCTGGGCCAGAGGAATGGCTGCAGAAGAGTCCTCAATCTGTTCACAAAAAATTAAACACATATTCAAGTTGTACTATCAAAACATAGCAGAAGTTAACCTCTACTGCAGTCTGAAAGTCTGCACTATAACCTCCGTGTGTCATGGAAAGAGTCATTTCCAACGGAATGTAATTGTACTGGTTCAAAACAAAGTCCAAAGCTATGACCGCTTCAGAGGGCCTACGTGGTTCATGAGAAGCAGCTAAACTCAGTCTGCTGGGGTTTAGATATTTGCATTTGCAGACAAACTGTGAAACTAAACCATTTCATCGGATAAAGGGGAAAGATCAAATGCACAACTTTGGAATACCACTTTGGGTACCAACAACATTTAAACTCACAGCAATCTGATAGAGACCTTCATGTACTCAGAGGGGGCCAAACAACATCACTTCAGTCATACAGCTTTAGGAACAAATACTCAAGTATTTCAGGACACGGGAAGGATTCTTAGCTGCACAGAACTGTCCTCAAAACCTAGGGGATATGTTGATTTTGGGATTTCTAGGAACCACCAAGTCAAAAGTAAGAAAAAGTACCAAGTGGCACAACAACGGTTTCTCAGTGCGTTTTGACAACATCTTCCAAAACTGTTAGGCAAAGAAAGTACTTATAAACAAAAGCTAAGTGATACAATGCGAAAATGGCAAAAAATACGCTCCAAACAATTTTAATTGCAAGAAACCAAGAACACACGACAGCCTATACAAACACACTAGCTCTAGACAGAGAGGTGTAGAACACAGCACCAATTGAATTGTGCAAACCTTGAACCTACATGACCTAGAAACTATCCTACATTATCTGTACAACACAAAGTCATCCAGGAAATATTCCAGCATATTCAGTATGAAACACAATGCCTCACTAGGCACAAATACCAATATTCACATTAGAACTGTGCAAATGATGGCATTACTCAGTGTTCACTGTGCTGTGAATCAAACACAGGGTCTCTACAACATACACTATGTCTCACAGCAAAACAGATTAACTTCATGTTTGGGAGATTAATAGGAGGCTACATTGTTTAGAATGACGTGCAATGTGTAGGAAAAAAGTGTGAGATTGTGTTTGTACATACTGCTCTGGATGTTCCACTCGCTGGCTCGGTTCGAGTTCTAGAAGAAGAAATAAAGGGGATGAGAACTTAGAACAAAGCACTTGCACCCAGCCAAAAGCAGTGAAAGCAGATTCTGAAACCTAAACTTCAAGACATTCTGTTCTGATAGTGTGCTGCATGTGGAAATGTATTTGTACGCATAAATCAAATCCCAGATCCCATTTGTAGTTTGTCAGCAATTACTGTAAGACTTACAGCTCTAGAACCCAACAGTGCCAGAGGAAGTCCTCAGACATTTTGTCTCTGCTGTGTAAGTATCAAAACGATGAAGTCTGTGCTACAGCTTTGTGCTCTTAAACAATCAACCATCACATTAGCGACTGTTGCCCTTTCCTCTAGAGCCAGGATGCAAAAAAGCCAGATTGGAGGCATAAGAATACCTGCCATACCCCACCCCGCCTCCCCCAAATGCAAGACACAGTCAAACACTGACAAACAGACTCTTCTGAGATGGGAACATGCGTATCTGTCTTTCCTATAAAAGCACGAGAAAGAAGATCGATGCAAGCCGAGTGCCTCTCTAAACTAATCTCCACAGAAAAGGCTAAGAGACTGCAACCCCTGACAGAGACTGCAGTGCTTTACGGGTACTTACATAACTGGTGTTTTGCTGGTAGTTTTAACTCCTCTAACAGGGACTCGTCTAACAATTACCGAGGAGTTCTTAGGAATGAGAGCATTGGCATCTGTGTATTCTGAAAACAACACCAATACAGAAGAAAACATGAGTCAGTTTGTAAGAATATTAAGATGTAATTACATAGCACTTGAGAGAATCCCTTCACAGACAGGAAAGCAAACTTTTATATCAAGCACCAGCAGCAAAACCTTTTCCACTCTTTTCAAACAGTTTGGATGCCAGCAGCAAAATGGTCTCAGAGGTCCCTAAAGGAGAGTGTGCTCATGCATGAGGTTCTTTCCTGACCTGCCCTAAGTTGCTTTTGCTTCTGCTGGGCTACAAACCCAAGAGATCTGTGGAGAGAAACAAACCACAGCAAAGTCTCACCCGCATAAACCAGATTCGAAAGTCTGACCAGCTTGCCCTGCAACTAAGCAGGCACTTGGCTAAAGCACGAAAACTCTGCCCCGTTGCTTTCCGAGCTGTTCACTAAAAACCATTCCCCCGTGCCGCGAGTGCTGGGGACTGACAGAACACAGAAGGAGCCGCCATCTCTCTGCTCCTCGGAGCTTCATCCATCGACAGCCACACTGACAGCTGCTCAGCGCTGTACCCTCACATGGAAATGGGACTGGCAGGGCTAGAGTTTGGATCACAGAAACCGGAGGGGGTTTTGAGCTTGCTTTCACAGGCAGGGCAGAACGGGCTCCAACTAAAGGGGTCTCTCCTCTCTTAAGCTAGCCATCCAGTTTGAATAAGGCAAAGGGACGTGAATTCTTTCAATTCACTTTTTGCAGAGCAGAGAGACTCAAATGAAATCAATTACAAAGACAAGCCTTCTGAAAAGCCTTTTGAAACCAGTGTGTGCCTGAGGGTCTCCATGCTTTGCCATGGCTTACACCGTGTCCCTCTTTTGAAGAGGAGGAGCTACCTGAGACACTCGGACTGAGTAGGCCTCAAATGTGAAGATCTCTCCATGAGTAAGCTTCAAACGTAAAGACGTCTCCATGAGAAGGGTTTATATATTGTACTTACACAAGCTGGATAGGACTCAATGTTTTAAAGCGCCATCAGCAGCCATTCCCTGTCATCTGCCTCCAGTCCTAACTACTAAAAGCCCTCGCCTCTGGAGGCCAAATCAGAACGATGGCCCGAAAGCCAAAGTTGCTGTGAAAGTACTACTAATGACAGAACCCGAAGCTTTTACAGAAGTCATGCCCTGAAACCAACGCCTAGAGCTCTGCTCAGATGGGGAATCTCACCATCACGCAGCCACCTGTCAAGACAGGCCTGCGCCGGGACTTTCTGATGTCGGAGGAGCTCAAACACCACTGAGGCTGACAAGCAACGGGGACGTGATGCCAGCGGCAGCTCTGGAAGCCCAAAGCAGCTGTTTCCACCTGCTGAGCGGAGTCATACAGAGTGCTCTTTCTGGTCCAGATCACAAACCACTGGACTGAGATTTCAGAGGCACAGGATAAGCAACAGTGGCCTCACAAAAAGGCAGGAGTTTGCTAGGCCTGTGCCCCGCTGAGGGTTGTGCTGGGTCTGCAGAAGATTGCAGGTGGCAGCACCTCTCCGCGAGGGAGGCTGTGTGTATGAGGACAGCAACCAGTGCGCTTATTCGCCAGTTCTGCAAGCCTGCAGAGGTCAGCTGGGACATGCACAACAGGTGTATGAGGCAAAAAGGGGAGGGGGTCCTCTTTTTGTATTTTGTGGCAATTCTTTGACCATTGGAAGAGAACCATTGACATCTGCCTTCTGAACACACTGTCCTTGCATGCAGAGATATATATAGAGAGAGATGCATGCTTGTTTTCCATCCACTGGTGAAGTGCACAGGGAGGAGACCTCCAGCCATCTAACAGCAGACTGATAGAAAAATGAATTCCCCTTACAGGTCAATCAGTACACATTTAAATGGATCAGCTGAAAACTGAAGAGTGACAATAACCTGGTGAGGTAAAGGCTTTATTTGCACAGGGCACGTATCACGGCACATATCTGTGGGGGGGACTTGAAGTATCCTCCCACTAGCTTGGTCACCGAGGCAGAGAATTTGTGGAAGAGGGTTTACAAACAGCGGAGTACACTGCCGAGGTAGTTCTGTGCAGGGACCTGGCACCTGTTGGCTTTGATACATTTGATTTTCCTTCACCTCAACTCATTGAGTTCATTTTGGTGATGAAATTGGTGTCAATGATGAAATCTGGTGAAGTCAAACAATGTCGACTTAAAAGTTAACTTTTTTGTTTTTATATAGGAAAGGACTAAAACCGGAGCATTATTCCTGAAGTCCTTGGAAATTTCTGTTTGCTCTTTAACAGCTGCCAGCTTAGCCTAACAGCTCTCAGACAAAACTGGCATCTGCCAGCAGGAACCTGTTCCCCGCAGGCAGCAGCATCCCCTAGCAGAGCCTTGGCAGGTACCAGGAGCTGCGAAGCAGTGTCACTCTGCCTGGCCACGACTCCACATCTGCAGGCTGAGCAGTGACATCACACTCAAGAGGGCTACTTTTGACAGTTCTCCAAGCAGAGCTCCAACAGAAATGTTCAACAAAGCTGGAGCCAACCCCATCGTTGATTCCTACTCCCTTCTAGCACAAAGCTTGTTTTACTGCCAGTGATGGCCAGTAAGTGGCTACAGGGGGTCTTTGGCAAGCACTACCCATTGCACATCGAGCAGGTAGTCTTCTACGCCCAGCTCCCTGTCTCACAAACAGATCGGAACGGCTCTGTGAGGTCCCCACAAACGCCACAGCCACCGACGGTGGCCGAATCGCACGGTCCCTTCCCAACCCACCAAATTGCTGGCGCCGGTTCCGCGTACGCCGGCGGGTCAGGCCCCGGGCTGACTCACGGCACGTGGGGACAAGCCCCAGAGAGCAGCGTGTGGTCCCGCAGGCCGCGGGCGCCGCCAGCCGGGCAGTGCCCGAGGCCCCGCGCCCGCCGCCCCCACGCACCTTCTCCGGTGTCAGCGTTGGTGACCCGCAGATCACAGTTGGCCGCCTTCAGCTTCTGGCGGCCCATGATCTCGCGCTTCAGGTTGCCGACGGAGATGTGGAGGCCGCTGAAGGTGACCGTGTCGCGGCGCAGCTGGGAGAAGAACTGGTAATGGACGCACGGCATGGCTGGTCCTGGCGACGCCTGCTCCTGACAGCGTCTGCCGTGCGCGGCAGGTGGTATCTGCCAGCCCCTGGCCCCCGCCCCTGCAAAGCCTCCAGCCCGGGACCCTCAGCGATGGAGCTGGGCTGCGGCGGCAGCACCCACCCGGCTCCTCCTGGCAGCCCGGGCCAGCAGATGGGCGATGGGAGAGGCCCCGCGGCCCCGGCTCAGCCTCCGCTCCCTCTCTCACGGGCAGCGCTCCCAGGCTCGCTGTGGCGAATCGGGTGCTGCTGCCCCAGCGCTCCACCGAGGGGCTTCCTGGCCACCAGCAGCACAGACTGCGACCTGCCACCACCACTGCCACGGCAACGAGTCGCCACAGACGGCCACGGCACTGCCACGCCCACCCCGCGGCATTATGACCCGGCCCATGGTGACACAAGGCCGGTGTTCTGTCACCGCCCGGGGCTGTGCCTGCCCGGTGTCCCTCCTGCCACCCCCGGGGCTGTCCCTGCCTGGAGTTCTGCCACCCCCATGGCCTGTGGTGTCCCCCCTGTCACTGTCCAGGCCTTCACCACGCAGCATCAGCTCCCTCCCGCCAGCCCCTGGGCCTGTGGGGTCCCTCCCAACAGCCCCGCGCCCGTCAGGGCCCGACCTCCTGTCCCCCCCAGGCTGTCACCACCCGCTGTCCCCTCCTGCCAGCAGCCCCCAGGGCAAGGCAGCCTGGGGCAGAGGCAGCGGGCTTTGCCCTGTGGCCTCGGCTGCCGGAGCTGCCGGGCGGGGACGGGAGGGGACGTCTCAGGGTGCCGAGCCAGGCCCCACGTCCCCTCTGCCGCCGCCCCGCTCCCCGCTGACGGGGCAGCCCCTTGTTCCCCGCCGGGGCCGGGGCCGGTCGGGGCCGGTCGCTCTAAAGGGGCCGCCGCGGCGCCTTTCTCCGGGTCTGTCACCGCCGATGCGAAGCCGGGGCCGGTCCAGCGGCGCGGGCCGGGCCCGGGAGCGGCGGCGGCGCTGCCCGTGGCCGTGGCGCCGGCGGCCCGTGGCGGCCGGAGCCGCGGGGCCGGTGAGTCGGGGCCGGGGGCGCGGCCGAGGCGGGCGGCGGGGCCCGGGCGGCGGCGGCCCCGCGGCGGGAGGGGCCGGGGCGGGCGGCGCGGGGCGGCCCCGCCGCGCTTCGGGCCTTTGTGGCCGGGGGGGGGGGCGGCCGCGGTGGGAGCTGGCGCGGTACCGGCACGGGCGGCAGCTCCCCCCGGGTCGCCTGAGGAGGGACCCGCCGGCGCCTCCTGACCCGCCGGGACTCTGCTTCTGCCTTGGAGTAAGGAGGAGAGCGGGAGGGAACAGCGAACCCGGCTGCCGAGGCCGGGCTGGGGGGTTCCAGGGGCCTTCGGCACGAAAGGCAGCGGCCCCGGGAGAGGTTTGCCCGCAGCGCGGCAGCGCGGCCTGGAGCGCTGAGAGAGGGGAGGCAGCGGAGTGCGGTGTGACCGCAGGGGCTGGAGGTTTATCGACAGGCTCACTTGGGGGTCCATGTCTCCCTGTGCCTCACTGCTCAGACCTAAACGGCTGAGGTGGAAAACCGGAGTTTAAAAGTTGATATGTCACCATTAGATTGTTGAGTGCTCATTAAACTCTCGCTCCAGTGGCTAGAAGCTGTCCTACAGCTTCTACTAACCTGCCACTTGACAGGATGTTTTCCTCTCTCAGCACTTATCCCCAGACACACCCCAAAGCCCTGTTTCCAGTTCCCCAACACCACTTCTGAAAGTGAGCCTAACACAGAATTGCAAAGCTTTTGACTTGACCGAAGTGAGTGTAATTGTTCTTAAATAATTTGCTTATTCAAGTAGGCAGTGAACGCTATAAAAATGCGGGATTGACGAACAGCTTAAATGGTTTGTGATCTTTCTGTGCAGTGCTGCCTTATTCTGGTCTTCCGTGATGGCCAGAGCTCTGAAGCAGGGAGTCGTTAAGGTTTGGTACCCACATGCTTTACTGGAAACAGGGCTTAAGTTCCCCTGGTTAGACTCTGTCTTGAAAACCAACCTTTGACATCCGATCCAGTTTCTTCATTCAGTACTTTAAGGTTGGTACCAAACGAGTTTGTTCAAGAGGCTTTGGCATCTTGGGATTTTTTTGTTGGTTTGTTTATAAAAAGCAAGCCTTGCAACTTTTTTTCTTGGGGCTCTGATGAAACGTGTCTGTAATGGTGGGTTTTTTTAAGTTACTTTGAGTCACTTGGTAACTAGGGATGGAGGAGTGTTTCCTCTCTGGCAGAACAATGCTGTGCTGCTGGACATGGGGCCTGTTTCTGCTGAAATTGGGGCATTTATGTTTAGTAACGATTTTGCCAGTCGTTTGACCAGCAATAGGTTTGGGCCTCCTACTGGAGAATCGATTTGAGATTTGGGTTTTCCTGAAAGCTGATTTATGTATTTTTTGTGACCAGGTTGTCTGCATTCTAATTGACTGCTCAACTTTGGTCTCCCTCTTCTGGGATCACACCTGCATAGCCTTCATACTGAATTGTTGATTAATTCCCCTGCCCCTGCAGAAGCAATACTATCAAGAGAAGTTGTGGAAAACTGCTGCGGGCGGAGGAAGCAAGCAGCCGATTCAATGTGAATGATAGAGCAAGCTTCAACTTTATTGAAAGAAGTCACCCCTTATATAAGCACTCTACAATAACCATGCATACTACTCACAAATCTATTGGATACATGTAAAAGGCTACATTATAATATCCCAGCCCCCTGTGGCATTTCAGGTATGTCACAACATCTTCCCTCTTCTGGCCTGCCTCCTTTCCCAAAGTTGTTTTACCATCAAGGCCATTGTGTACCTCAGTTTCTCTCTTTGTTAACATAACAGTCTGTTGTTAGGCATAACTGTACCCTGGGTTTTTTCCTCTGTTTACCTCAGGTGGCTGTGACCAGCTCCTGCAGAGACCCATGGCCTTGCTCTCTGCAAGCCGTTCTCCAACAGAAAACCACTTATTGCTTTGCTTAGAACTGCTTCTTGCTGTCTTGGTAACAATAACTTGATGGGGTGGCTTAAGCAGCTTCTGCATGAACAGAAGTTACAAACTGCTGAGTGGAACTCAGCATGAGAACGCATGAGGACGCTGCAACAAAAGCAGATTTTCTTTCAAATGTTCTTAACTCTTTACTCTTCTCCTTGATCCTTGAGGTGGTTAAAAAAAGCTCCGATACCATGGTGGTATTCATCACTTAAAAGCCAAACTAAAGTCAAACATGAAAAGTAATTCTCAAGTGCAATTTTCTCTCACTGTGGAAAAATCTGTATAAACCCTTTTAATCTTTGTACATTTAGAATTCTATTAGCCTTTTGTTCTATTGTTTATTTCAGAAAAAAAAAAAAACAACCAAAAAACCAACCCAAAAAAACAAACCAACACCACAAACACAAAACCCACCCTAATTTGCTTTAAATTTCTCCTCAGTTTCTGTTCCAGGCTGAGGCTGGCCTCTGCCATTGCCTTCCATGAAGAGGCCTTGTGCAGGAGCCCCCAGTGCTGGAACCCCTGAAGCCCAGCAGACAAGGTGCCAGTTTATTACGTTGCTGTTGCTCAGCTTTGAAAGCAGCAGAGTTTGAACAACTCGGGTCACATCCCGATTTGCCAGGACGCGTAGAACCTCCTGTTTGGTCTGCGCTGGCAGCACTAATGACAAATAATGCATTCTGTTTGAGAGCTGGTGAAAAATACAGAAATATTTCTAAGATGCAGACAGCTGATGGATTGTGGCTGTGTGCTTCCAGCTCTGGTAGATTTATATGATGATTTAACCCTTCAGGATGCTTTGCTGTTTACTCCCAAGCTTCACTTGCCTCCTTTTAGCTGCGTCTTGGAGCAGGGGAGCTCTGTGGATTAAGGGGTTGTCTGGGGGCCAGCTTGTGGCCAGTTTCTAGTGATTTACCTAATTCTAGTGAAAATGATGAAAGACTCGGGTAATTATGCTTAGTGTATAGATGCATTTTGTGGCCTTAAGCCACAATAAAAGCCTAGAGCTTTTACTCTCGGAAGTAATTCTTAGTCTGTAGAGCTGAGCTGTATTTTTTGACCTTTCCTTCAGGTCAGCTGTGCACAGTCAGATTACTCCAGGTAGTAGTTTATCCTGGGACACGGCCGTTGGGCCGTGGGACCACCTTAGCTTGCTGTATGTGGCCTGTGTGCTCAGCAAGCAGTAAATAAGAAGCAAGATGTTGGATTTTGCATTTATCAGGTAGCTTCAGCTGTACCGGTGTCCTGTACATCGAATTTCAGTGATTGAGTTTTATTTGCCCTTCTGTTGTTTCTCCTTTCATGAAGAAACCACTGGCCTGCCCTGTCACACACTTGCTTCCTTGGAAATACCTGTCTTAATTATTGACAATTAGCTATTTAGAGTACTTAAACTGAATCTGTTGCTTCCCAGTTCTTTTAGCCCACGGTTGGGATGTGCATCAAGACAGCTTTCTGGCTTACTTCCAGTCTGGCTGCAGCTTTTCATGGGGCAAAGAGGTTGCTGGTAATTGGTCATCAGATTTCCTTTCCCACTTTCAAAAAGTTGCTCTTCGAGGCCCTGTGTGCATTAGCTTCTTCTTCCAGAAAACAATTTATGAAACGACTTGGGTCTAGTGATAGAAAATCCCACTGGGCAATAAGATTGCTTCAGATCCTGTATTAGTGTTGCCAGATTTATTTTTTTTAATTGCAGGGGAGCAGAGTTTTGAATAATCATGAAGGCATTTGCATAGAACTTATTTTTATCCCAGACAGCAGTGGTCTGTGTAAAACCATGAGGAGCCAGACAATTGTCACTATTAAACATCTGTGTCCACATCAATTTTGTACGGCCTGATTATTGCTGGGTGATTTCTTGGAGCTGTGGCATGATAATTTTATAGTTGGTGAGCTTTACATACGGTGACAAACAGAGCAACGATCCTGTGCTTTAAATTCTTAGGGGGGAGAGGGGCAGGGCTGGGCTGTCTCAGCTGTAGCCAAAAGAGAATCCCTAAAGTGGACGCAGTCTTAAAAAAATAATTAATAAAGCATTCCCCTGAACAGGACAGGTTGTTTTGCAGTGTTGTGTTGCCAAGCAGGTTTGCCTTTCCACAGGCTTCTCCCTTGAACTTCAAGGTCCAGCCGTATATTTCTGTGAAGTTTGGGTTGAAAAGGGTTATCCCCGGGGCTTTGGTTGTGCTGTACAGGCATGGCCCCCTGAATTTCTTTCTTGGTTTCTTACCTGTGCTGAGAGATTAGAAAAGTATTTCCCTGTTCAAAGCTTTTGCTTTCTGTCTTTTCCTTTTGCTGGGGCCTGTATTCATGTTATTCAGTTTACCTTCTAATTTATGTTTCATGTAATTGTTCACTTTGCCGGTCTTGGTGTTTCTGGTTCTACTAAATAAGCTGTCTGGATAGTCAAGGCAGGGAGATTCGCAACCTTGAGAAAATAATATCAAAAAAGCCCAAACACCTAATCTGAAAAGAATGCTTAGGGCATTCTTTTACTACCAGTGTAGTAAATGACTGCTGTCAGCAAAGTCTGGGCGAGAGTGTGGGCTGTACTCGTGCAGGTGTGTACGTCCAGGTTTTTCCGCTCTCT